>NC_044193.1:14666459-14996459 GCF_900880675.1 Sparus aurata | reverse complement strand
CTAGAAAGTAAATGTTGTCATAAGATAAAATGGAAAATTTAACCTTAAGAAACTTGAGTTGTAACCAATAGAATTGTTAAGTTTTAGCATATCCATGGTTTGCAGAAACATGCATTGCCAGCATTTATTCTAATAATTGAGAGCGGATATGACATGGGTGAAATGTCTCATTTTAGAGAGGTACAGATTCCCTGTTTATCTGCAGTGACCTTTTTTCTTCCTTTTAGGAGCGCAGTGACTGTGGTCTTCCTGTTGGGCCCGGTGGGCCAAAGTTAAGAGTTGAAACAGAGCTCCCACTGGATCAATTTTAACTTCCCTACCCTCCTCCTCCTGACTCGCGTCCTCAAACCTGGCCTTCTAACAAGCGGTGCTTAGCAGGTCTCCCCCTCTGGAGGATCACCACTCAATCCAAAATGCAACAAAATGCAATCGCAAGAATAACAGATGCATAAAAATATCACACATACGATTTTGTAGCTGCAGTTTTCGCGACTGCTTCTTTTCTGGAGTTGATGGAACCATCACAAGATCAGAAGTGAACCAGGCAGTGACAGGATTCAGCTGGAACTGTGTTTTGGACTCTGACATATCTCCATACCGCTTTCTATATACAATTCAAAAGGACAGATACAGGAAACAGCCAGCAATTTGCAAAGCACATCTAATTCCTGGACTTTACACAGATTTCTACATTCTGTCCTCATACTTCTGGGTAATGATATTCATTACGGACATTAACTGACAAACAGCTTTTTGCTTCGAGTCAAAAGTGGCAAAGTCTGAGGCCACCCGTGATTTGCTGATATGAAACTGTGATACCAATCAAAGACTGTTAGCCATATGCCTTTCTTAGCTCTGTGTGCTCTGTATTGCTAATACGTTAAACACATATGTATGTGTGCTGGTCGCAGCTATTCCCCTGACACAGAGAACAATACAAAGGCATGCACACACAAACGCAGACACAACAAACACACACGTATACACATGCCTGTGAATAGCTCTCTTGTATCCCAGAGTGCACAGGTGTCTTTTCGGGGACGGGGTAGAATATTGTCAGGGGAAGGCTGTGTATACTGGTATTTGTTCTGTGTTACTATGTTCCGTCTTTAACATGACCCATATAAAGAGATTATGAGTTGTAATGTCTTTCTTTGCGAGGGGCCGCAGCCTGCGTTCACTCAATTACTGAGGTAATGGTGCTCATTTATGTCTGGGAGAATATCAAGGTTCAATTGCTGATCACTGACCTGCACTGAGTGACTTTCTAGGATGTTGCAAATGATCAGAGACGTTTGTAACTACATAACAACCCCTGTGTGGATGTTTCTGTACAGTTAATCCATGTCTGTCATTCCCTCCGTTGTGTAAATTCATTGTAGAATTTGAAGTAAGGGCTGATGGTTCAACAATTGTTCAAAATTACTCCAATTTCCTACGTTAATTGAGGCATTAATATCCATTGACACACTGTGTGCAGCAAATGTCAGTGTTAAATAAGTGTTTCCCATGTGGAGCCTCACTCATTGACAGCCATTTAGAAGCGAGCAATGTTGTTTGGCAGCACTTCAGAAGGCCCATTACACAGAAACACTCGCACAACAGAAGTCTCCTCTGTAGCTGTGCTCAACCGACAGTACAAGACAACTTCTCTTTAACAGGGTGAGTAGGGCAGTTATTTATGAAACTGCACTACAGGACAATAGAACAATGAGAGACACTATTCACTCTGACAGGACTGGGGACCCTCACAACGTGACATTCTTTGAGAAGTGAACAACGTTGCTTGGCTCGCAGCACTTTAGAAGACCAAACCCAGAGAAGCTCTCACCCAACAGAAGTTTCCTCTGCAGTTGTGATCAACAAGACAACCTCTCTCTAACAGGGTGAGAAGGTCAGTTCATAATCAATGTGCCTTCAGGACAATTAGAATGATAAAAGGCACTATTCTGTCTGAGAGAAGGAAGGGGGACCCCTAATACGGGACAGCAGAACAAGGGACCCTCACAAAGTGACATTCTTCGAGAAGCGAACAAATCTCTAGAACAGAAGTCTACTCTGCATTTGTGATCAACAGTCAGAACAATACAACCTCTCTTTAACAGGATTAGAAGACCAGCTCTTAATGAAAGTATACTGCAGCATAATAAAATAAAAAAGACACTGTTCTGTAGACAGAAGGACTGGGGATTTGTATTTGGCTTGGAGAAAGGAATGGTGATTCCCAGCTTTTCCCAGAAGAACATAATCTCCATTTGAAACACATTCAACTGGACCTTAAAGAGAGCTGAACTGTGTATGAGCCCAGTGGAAAACTTCATATCATGCGTGCCTGTGCAGAGGAGATAAATATTAACATTCTACCAGAGGTTTGCAGCCATCACACTGTCACCCTGTGTATGAGCAAGTGTGCTTTATTGCTCCAGAGAGCCCTGCAGCTCGCTAGTAACTCTGCCATCCCTCTGGGCTATTGTGTGTCCGCGAGAATCAAGCTGCCTTTCTTTAAGGCATATTGGTGATGTCGTCTAGACTCAGTGTTTATCATTCCAGCACAATTATCCCGCTTTGTACTCTTTCTCTTCCAGGCTCGTTGCCCGTAATCTTTCACTTACTAAACACGTTACTTAAAGATACAACCACGCTCACAAAAACACCCATGACATCATCAAAGCTCACCAGCAGCCATTGCGCTACAGCAGGAAATCTCCATAGCAACAAGGGAGAGTTGTTGGAAGGTATAGAAAGTGGCCACATAGAACAGATTCAGCCCTCTACAGGTGCAGGCTGAAGCTCTCAGTACGAACTTTTACAGCTTTTTTAAGTGTAAATGGTGTCTGAAAGGGATCGGTGCTGTCGTTTTTATCGTCTCTGTGCATTGTGTTTTATCGTATATATGTGTGTGCCTGTGTGTGCGTGTGTCTGGCAAAGGATAAGTGTATTGCCTCAATGGCAGATTTGGTCACAACGTGCAGTGACTCCGCAGCAGGTCTAGCAGAGTTATGACAATGCCAACACAACTCTTGGGCCAAGATTTGATTATTATATTTAAACTAAAACAACATACAGGATAACAGGTATACTGATGATGAAAGGAAATATCATCTCCATGAGCATGGATTGACTTTAAATTAATTAAGACTTTAAAGTAACATTATGTAGAAACCGGCTTATTATGCGAATTGGCGCCCCCCACAGTTTCTGACTTTAACCACTGTCGCAAATACAAATCTCAGGTCTGTAACAACTACTAATGAGTTTATGATACAACATTAGCTCATCATCACTTTTGCCCAAAAAGATAAAATTCAGTCATTATCTACTCACCCTAATGCAGATGTAAAAATCTGGTTTTGCCGCCACTTAACATTTCTGTAGCTTCACAACAAAACAACGACGTAGCATTTTCCTTAACAGCTGAAGTAGAGTGGACGTTTTAAAGTGTAAAAACCTAAAGAACCCCCTCCCCCCGCCCAAAAAAACAAAAAAAAAACAAACAAAGACAAGATAGCCCCATACAGCTCATCCAGTGTAATCCCAGTCTGCGGAAGCAGCAGCCCAAAATTAATTGAAAAGAAAATGTTTTACATCTTCATTGTAAATGCTAAATGTTCCACTATGTTCACCAGCTAGACACTAATTCTGCCTGTCTCCTGTTTGTGGCTGAGAAGGTGGGTTTTAGAGCTTTCTTGTTTAAAATAGCTGCCCGCTGCAGCAGACAACAACACTGGGAGAGCAGTGAGAGTGAAGAAAAAGGAACGTTTTTCTTCATCCAAAACTAAAGATTCACTAATTGTTATATCATTAGGTTTTAAAGCCCTATGGAACAATCGGATTTGACTTGACCTGAATTCACTGAAGACCCTTTAAAAGCTTTTCAAAAAATCTATTAATCTTTTAATAAACAACTTATAAAAAATAGGCACATGCATGATTACAAAATATACCTAACATAACATAAGATTAAACAATTTCAAGCTTTCCTCTTGCCACCTTCACTTTCTCTGTGACATTCAATGGAGTGATCTTTACATGCTCACGAGCAGAGCCCCACTATTGGCAGCTGGGAGGGATGGTTGCTAAGGAGGATGATGCTGTTGCTAGTGCCTTGGCATAGATCAGATTACTCCTGGATGCTGATTGGCTAGTCACTTCAAGTTTCTAGCCACAGGAGACACATGCAGACATATGTTCGATACAAACACACAAAACACAACAATCTCGGGCATACACATGTGCACCACCACATGCAGGCGCACAAAAAACATTCAAACCCGGATGTTAAGACCTGTTTTTTTCCTAGCTGGTGGGAGGAGTGATCGGCTGCCAGTCATCTCAGTTTTTGCTGTCACAGCAAACGGACAGATGGTGGAGAGGGTGATCGTTCGAAACACACAGACAAGACACGGAGAGAGAGAGAGAGATGTTGCTGCTTGACTGAATGACTCATCACTCCGTCGCTGTGACCTTTATATGCTACCCCTTCCACCTCTATTGTGCCATCCCTCCCCGTCATTTTCATTTTCTGCACACCTCTAGCCACATTTCCTGTTGACTCCGTTAGTCCCCTCACTCCATCTTTAACCAACCTTTCTTTCCTTTAATTTCCTTAGTGTCACTGCACATTCATTCAACATTGGCCAAGACTCATTGTCAAGGATACCTCTGCATATAGCATAGATGTTCATGTACCTCGTCATGCAGTATGGATGTTATTAATACACTCAAAACTTTCCTCTCTGAGCTAAGCCACACCTCCGGAGTTACTGTCGGTCATTGATTTTTCCTTGTTTTTCGAACGGCTGACAAAAACCACAGAAAGTGAAACCGCATCGAGAATCAATAGCGGAGTACTCTACTCCGAAGGTAAGGACACATATCTCATCGTGAAAGCGGTGATCATCATCGGCCTGGCTGCTCTCAACAGGCAGGTAGAGAACCTCCAAGGTTAATCTCTAAATATAGCGGGGACCCCAGAGGGAGACATGCAGGGAGGGAGATAAATGAGTGGGAAAAGAAGGTTGATGGGTCAAAAGAAGCTAAAGTGGGGATTAAAGTTCCTTGGCAGGTTGTCACAGGGGAGAATCCCCGTTGTGGAGTGTTATTTGGAGGCAAACATGGCATGCATGTTCGGAAAAGGTGGGCGAAAGATTAGGTGGCATGTGGAGCTGTCATCCAGTAATTTAGGAATATTAGTGTAACAGAGACAAAGCAGCCACGCTGTGTGAAAGGGATAAACAGAGGTTTAGTTTCCTAACATGGAGTTTTGACTTGTGGACGTGAGCTGGTCATGCCGATACAGTAGCTTATTAAATCTGTGTGTACTTCATGTACGTGAGTGATCACCTGCTGCAGCACCAGCAGAGGTCACCCAGGAAAAAGCTCCTCCCCTGCAGTCTGCTGTCATAAGTTGGATCAACACCCTTGTCTCTCCACCTCCCTCTCTCCCTTCCACATGTTCTGCTGCAAAGAGAAGGGTGGAGGTTTTAGGCGTGGAGATCTGCTGACTCACACACCGATGCACAAATATGCTAATCATCTCGACAGAATGATTTGTGTGGGATTGCGTGAAATGATTCTCTTAGTAAATTAATGAAATGAGTTGATATCACGGGAATGATATCATGCAACCCCAGCTTGCACAAAGTCAGAGCCAGATTTAAATTTTAAAACAAAATGTTTTGTACTGTGAAAAAGTTCTCAGACAAAGCAGTCATGTGGGGTCATTAGTTTGAAAGCATTCTTAAGTTTCTCTGGGTGGTTCCATTTGGTCTGCTCGGCTGAACACAAAACAGAATCAATTGTGCCACTCTGAGACTTGGCACAACCTGAAGGTGAGAGGGAACTGGAGACACACAACTGAGGATCTTAAATGTTTACGGGGGTTAATGGCCCTAAAAAGTTTAGGTCCACTTTGTGCCAGCAGAGGGGCAAGGCAGGGGAGAGGCAAAGCCAGGCACATTTTTAAACCTCTCATAGAGACAGTATACTGTGCACCGCTGCTGCCTCAAAATGCTTTACATGTTCATTATCACTGGCCTTATAATGGGGGTTATTTACAATGTCACAAGGTGTTTAGGTATTAATTTACATTTAAAGTTTTCTGGTTATTAATGAACTTGAAAATTCTACTGATGTGACCATTGGAAATTAAAAAAAAGTTTGGATTTTGTAAATTTTTTGTTGGTTTCAGATTATTTAAAACTTAACAGTAAACTCTGGCTAGAGGGGCCCCCACAGGATTTTAGCCTTGGGCGCCAACAAACTCAATAAGAATCTTCTGTCGTGGCAACTTAAAATCAGTCGCTTGTCTAGTGCAAAAGAGAGATGGTCAAACACCAAGTTCGACACATTTTTTCTCTTTTAAGAGCCACACACACGCAGCGCATAGATGTTGACTAAGGAGAGGCAGTCTCTCCTCATTCTATGAAATAATGAGAAACAACACATTCAATTGTAACAGTCACAAGATTTCATATGATCCCTCTCAAAACACTATTCCAATCATCTTCATCTCATGGTACAAATAAACTTCTTATGTACTTCAACCATTGTTGTGTACATTACAACATTTCTCTTCAGTGTATCAGACATATTGACTTTATCTTGTGTTTTCCTCCAACATCTGGGAGCAGTTACAACTTGCTATATATATATATATATATATATATATATATATATATATATATATATATATATATACACATACATACATGCGCCCCTAAATTTTGTGATTTTAGTTAGGGGCCACTATGCTCCTAGTAAAGTTAGTTACTAGTCATGGTTATAAACATTACATTAAACATGAAATGTTAAGTGTATGCTAACTGTAAATGCAGAATAGTTAAATCAAACATTACAATCATGAGAGGATATGACTCACCTTTCCCCCAATCCCAACAAACTCAATCCCACATCATATTCTCTTAGTGCCTCTTGCTGCTAGTAAAACTGTAATAGATGACTGCTTTGAATGTGGTGGTGGATGATAAATCATTACACTGCTGACACCCAGCATTGGATATTGGTGGCTGGGTCCTTAGCTGCCCTGCATTTGTTATTGGACCCTCTTCATTTACATTCACGGACGATGAGGATTAAAGAGTGCCCGGCCATCAATCAGTCCGTTTATGTAAAAGTGTCAATAGCTCCTCATTTAGACCTTCAGCCTGAGTGGCAGATTGGTTATGAGCAGAGTGAACTACTGCTGCAGTCCCTGTGGTCCCATGTCGCCATCTTAATCAGTCTTTTGACATTTCGATCGGTGAAGGATTGCATATTATGCTGAACCTGTCCTTGGGCAGAGCAAGGAGAACACATAAGGAGGAGGCCATGTGGTGTTTCTCCTGTATTCTTTAGGGAGTTGTAGAGTCTCTTTTTCTTTCTTGTGTGATTGCCACTCTCTGCCTTGAGATATATCTGGGATTTCACCTGGCCCACTTTCGAGCAGTGGAGGAAACCTTCGCTGTGAGAGCTGATCCAGTAATGTAATCGTTGGATTCTCAGCATAAACCTCATCTTGTTTGTGAGATCCGCTAGCATCGATCCTGTGTGTGTTAGAATTTGTGGCTGCATGTGCTCATTAGGTCCGGGCAGTTATTAGCAGACTGTGATACAGTATGCAAGTCTGTAAATGAGCACAGAATAACCAGCGGCTCAACAAATTATACTAGAGCCTGCCTCTGAATCACGCAAACACTGAGGACCCCACAGGCAGCAAACACATTTTATTACCTCTGCAGAGGAGGTTATGTTTCCATCCGTGTCTGTTTATTTGTTTGTTTGTTGGTTGGTTGGTTTGTCAGCAAGAGTACACAAAAACTACTGTACGGATTTCCACAAAATTTGGATGGAGGACAGGTCTCAGCCCAGAAAAGACCCCATTAACTTTTGCTGCAGATCTGGATGAGGGAATGGATCCAAGAATTTTTTCTCACTTTCTTTAAAGTGGCAAGAAAAGGTGTTTCTTAATAATTTCTCAGGGATTAATTCATGGATCTGGATGAAAAAATCAGGCAATTTTAGGTGGCTGGTATCTATGAGTGAGTACAATTTTATGTGAAACAAAAAAAAATCTGAATTTAGTGGATTTAAACATGTTTTATTTGACATTAGATCAGGCTTGATTGAATTAAAGGGGATTTGCGGAAGTATGCACTCTACAGAGTGCCATTCTAGTTTGTTGCTCGGTTGTTGTTTTTTTCAGCAGGATTACATAAAATCTACCGGATGGATTTCCATGAAACTTGGATGGAGGATGGATCTCTGCTAAGAACAGACCCCAATAACGTTTGGTGAGGATCCAATAATTTTTTCTCACTTTCCTTAACATTGCGAGAAGAGACATTTTTGACATATTCAGCTTCTCAGGAAATAATGCATTGATTAACAAAAAAAAATAAAAAATCAAGAATATAGGCTACTTTAGCACAATTCAGTGTGTCCAAATAAAAATGTGTGTTTGCGCACAGTATTCTATTCTTACTTTTTCTTTCTTTTTACCTGACTTCCCTGCCCTACCCTGTGAGGGCAACCAAACTAAAGACAGCATTAGACCTGCATTTTTAAGACTCAAGATCGTAAAAAGCTGGCATTATATATTCAATGTTTCTGGATTTTTCAACATTTTGGGGAATTTCTCAGGAAACATTGCATGGATCTTTAATTGTGGTGAAGCAGTTACAGGTGGTTTATAATTCAGACTGATACAGGGCTATGGAGTTTTATTCTGGCATGGTTGGTTGAATTAAAGGGGACTGTGAAGCCCTGGCAGAGATATAAACTTTAACCAGTGCCATTCTAGTTATATGTTATGTTCTATATTCGTGCAGACAGAAGAAAAAAAGCACAAAAACAGACAGTGATGCACTGAAACATGGGCACACAGTCAAGCACTCAAGCCATTAGAAACGGGAAATGACTCAAGGGGGTCAGGAGGCAGGTTGACCCAGGATTTGACCTGTTCACACAGTGGCCACAGCATGCACAGGGGGATGCCTGTGCATGCTGCCTGCACAATCCCTCATTCCTTCAATGAATCCCCCCTCATTTTAGATCAAAAGCTTCTCCCTTTGTTTTCTGTGACTTCTTTTTGCCCTCACATTCCTCCAGGTCAAAGAAATCGCTACATTGTTGGTGATGTCAAGTGATGCACCAGAGAGGAGGGGAGATCTTTTCCTCACCCTGCTGTCAGCTTCTACCTATGCGTGTTGTTGTAGTCTTAGTCCTCTCCTGAGACGCGCATGTTTTGTTGGAAAACGCCGTTTCCACCCTGTGGCGAGAGCGACGCTTCCCCTTTAATGTGTAGCAGCGAGGACAGGAGTGTCGGGGATGGGGCGAGGCGCGCAAGACGGCTCTTTTAGTATGCGCTGCGATGCCCGACTGCAGCCCACGCGTCCCAACTATGGTGAATTGTGGTGAAATATGAGCGTCATGGGAAGAAGGGATGGTCGTGATGAGATGACACAGCCGCTGGACAGACTGGTCAAACAAAGGGAAGAAGGAGAGCTATGAAGGAGCGGACTCACGACCTCAAGGCACCTTTAAAGAGGAGACAAACGGAATAAATGTAAATGCGTCTGCGCACCAAGAGAACCAGGGTGAATTCCTGCATGCCATTATCTGAATTAATGCTGTAGCCCCGAGAGATGATGCTATGCTGCTTTGCTGTTAGTGCATGGGGGGGTCTTGTTGTGGCTGTGAATGATCCTCACAGGAGAGGGGCTGCGAATGGCTTGAGCATGTCTGGCACCTGCCTCTCCAAACTAACTCACCACCCGCGCTTGCCGATCAACTCCCAACACCGACATGTAATGTTTGAATATCTGAGTGCATGAACTTGAACTTGCTTTTGTTGCCAAAATTGTTGTTTACCTTAACAAAATAAAAGATTTTTTTTTTTAAATAAAACGCTGTCAGAGGAGCTGCGTTATTCCATGGAATGGGTTGTGAACATACGCCTCCATTTGTTACTAATGTGCATCACTGGTGTTTTCGTTTGGATAACACCAGTGAATCAGGAAAGAAAAGGAAGAAAAAAGATGATCCGATCTAGGTGGAGGAAGATGAGAGGAGATGAATACTGTTTTAACGAGCTAAAAATAAGAAATAATAACCCCCTGTTTGGGGATCCAACAGGCGATTCCGCTTTAGACGAAATGTGAGCGCCTCACTCCCCCCACACACCCCTCCTTCCCTCCCCAGTAAGTCAGTAAGACATCAGCCTAGAGGATCACGTTTGCTGTTGATGTGGCAGCGTATTGTTTTTGAAGTAGGGAGCGGCATGTTTCGCTGGTGCCAGCGTTTTAAGACATCAACCACTTTATTCACACAACACCATCAGTACCGTCGCCCGCCACCAGCTTCAACCTGTAGCCTAACTCAGCATGCATCTGCTGGTCACAGCTGAGGGGAGAGAGGTAACTCTTGCATCCTCACGCCTTGTCCCCCTCTGCCACTCCCACTGCTACGTTGCTGCAGAGCCGGAGGTTCGGGTGATAAATGGCCGGTGGGAGGGAGCCGCTCTGACTGAGGAGGCCGACTCTTGAGCGGACACTTCTGCTGGGGAACTTTGTGCAGAGGACACGCTGTCACCAAGACCCGCGAGTGTCAGAGCGAATAGGTAGGACTTGTTGATTTTGTTTCTTCTCCTTACCTGCCCAAATTCTTCTCAAATATCATAACGTGGCTGTATGTCTCCATACACACACACAATTAAATATTCATTTGATCAGCGACTTTATCGAGTGTTACTCAGCTTTTGTTTTGGTTTTTTTGGAGGGGGTGTTTGTCATATATAGAGAGAGGAAATTCATCTCAGAGATCGTATGGAGCACTCAGCACATAATCAGATTGGTTGGTTGTAATTGCACCCTGTGAGAGCTGATACAGTATTACTGGGCGAGCATATTGATCCTGCATTGCGCTCATATGAGAGAGAACTCATAACCTAATACACATAGACACAATGGAGCCAATTCTCTCAAATGGTTCTGCTCCCTGCCCGTTTCTTACTTTCTACCACCCTGCTCTTGCCTATTTTCATTTTCTGGGAATTACATTCACTTTTGGTGTGTGCCAAGATCTTGTGTTTTGATAAGATGAATGTCTCAGAAATGCAATAACTTGCAATAAGTTGTTGGATTTGCATGCTCAAAATCTAAATGAACATTTTGGAATTCATTATTGCAGCTTCTCTCTGCTCTTTTCCCTGTCCCGTAGCTCATCACAGGCAGATCTGCCTGTACCCAAACCAGAGCCTTCATCTCCTCGAGGCCCAAAGTGGCCCCACCTTGTCTGAAACCTGCAGGTCCCATCTTCCTCCAGAATGACAGTTGCTACCAGCGACCCTGCGGATGAAGCGGCGGCACATCCGGGTCAGCCTCATGACCAGTACGACCCAGATCCGGATCATGACTGCTGCGAGAGGGTCGTCATCAACATCTCAGGCTTGCGCTTCGAGACGCAGCTCAAAACCCTCTCCCAGTTTCCCGAGACACTTTTGGGGGACCCCAAGAAAAGGATGAGGTATTTTGATCCTCTCCGGAACGAGTACTTTTTTGACCGGAATAGACCGAGTTTTGACGCCATTCTCTATTACTACCAATCAGGAGGGAGGCTGCGCCGGCCTGTTAATGTGACCCTGGACATTTTTTCCGAGGAGATCCGGTTTTATCAACTGGGTGAGGAGGCTATGGAAATCTTCAGGGAGGATGAAGGTTTCATTAAGGAAGAGGAGCGGCCTCTGCCAGAGAATGAGTTTCAGAAACAAGTGTGGCTGCTATTTGAGTATCCAGAAAGCTCAGGTCCTGCTCGCATCATCGCCATCATCTCTGTCATGGTGATTCTTATCTCGATCGTCAGTTTCTGTCTGGAGACGCTGCCGGTTTTCCGAAATGACGAAGAATACAATTATCCATTCCAGTCCATTTTGAACGGCACCTATGTCTATGAGGGCTCAAATTATTTTACAGATCCCTTCTTCATCGTGGAGACACTCTGCATCATCTGGTTCTCTTTTGAGTTCCTGGTTAGGTTCTTTGCCTGTCCCAGTAAAGCTGGGTTTTTTGGCAACATCATGAACATCATTGATATTGTGGCCATCATCCCTTACTTCATCACCCTGGGCACAGAGTTAGCAGAGAGGCCAGAAGACAGAGAAGCAGGACAGCAGGCGATGTCTCTGGCGATCCTCCGTGTCATCCGTCTGGTCAGGGTGTTTCGTATCTTTAAACTATCTCGTCACTCCAAGGGGCTGCAAATCCTGGGACAGACTCTGAAGGCCAGCATGCGAGAGCTTGGCCTCCTCATCTTCTTCCTCTTTATCGGTGTGATCCTTTTCTCCAGTGCTGTCTACTTCGCGGAAGCAGACGAGCCAAACTCCCAGTTCAGCAGCATCCCTGAGGCCTTTTGGTGGGCTGTGGTTTCCATGACCACCGTGGGCTACGGAGACATGGTCCCAACGACCATCGGAGGCAAGATCGTGGGGTCTCTCTGCGCAATTGCCGGTGTGCTGACTATTGCCCTGCCTGTACCTGTCATTGTGTCCAACTTCAACTACTTCTACCACAGAGAGACAGAGGGCGAGGAGCAGGCACAATATCTAAGTCCAAGTGTGCATAAAGCCAGCTCAGCTGACGATCTAAAGAAGAGTGGTCGGAGCGGCAGTGTGTCCTCTCCCAGTAAGTCTGACTATGTGGAGATCCAGGAGGCTGTGAACTACAGCACTGAGGACTTCAGACTTGAGGGCATGAAAACAGGAAACTGCACCCTGGCCAACACTAACTATGTGAACATTACTAAAAAGCGTACGGATGTATAATGTGAGGCACTGTAGATGCTGAGCTCTATGGAGATTGTAACAGGGAGGATTAAGGTACGACTCCCCGTGTTGGCCAACATACGGTTCCCAGTGTGGGAGTCCAGAGCAGATGTGTGAGATTTACACGGCGAAAAATGTCATTAGAGAAGACCTCATGTTCTCCCGTATGCTAAGGCGCATATCATAGGACTGCCACCCGTCTCATTTAGGACATTGTCAGTGTCTGCATGGTGTTAGTCTTACCTATGTGACAGTAGTCATCCTGCTCGCATCAGTAGCCAAATAGTAGCCTAACCAGTAATAATCAATATTAACAGTGTAAAGGGATCAGTAGTTTCTAACTTCTTGCTCAAACTGCCTAGAGTTGATGCACGATAACAAGAATTAAGATCAGCATAACCTTTATTTTTAACCTATTAACTTGCAATTATAAAAGAGGCCATACTATCAGCACTCGTGAGCAACTTCAATCTGCGGCTCAAACTGCCAAGGTCCTGACTCAGAGAAACATAAAATCAACAAGATCGCAGCTGTTCTGTCAGGGGAATACTGAATTTGAGCAACAGAGAGCGAGCGATACTAATATGCTTTTGGCCAACTGGTCATTTGTTGCTTCTGTCTGCCAGAGAAGAAGCACTCGCATCCCTCCCCAGGCCCTCACTAGATATCGTCTAGTACAGGCCAGTGGTCTCTGTAGAGACCGACGTAAATGACAGCACTGTGCTGTAATTCTGGACCACAATAGCGCACCACCTTCTTCTTCCTGCCAGTTCTCCTTGATGAAGCTCAAGTGGATTTACAGTTTGTACACTCTCAGCCATGACTATGCCTTTCTTTATGGTTCCAGCCAGTGCACGCTCACGCTCGCAGGTGAACAGAGGAAATCTCTCTCTTTTTTTAAATGTGTTACTGTTGCTTTTTTTTTTGGAAATGATATGATGAATGTGTGCTTCTCACCTACATTTTTGTCCAAGGTGGACAGACAGATAGTGAAAAAAGTTCTCTGTAGAGTTCTGAGTGAGTGCCTATTTCTCCATCCCCTTAACTGCACCGTTAAGTGTCTCTCTTAGCTGCCACCTGGGTCCAAGTGTTCAGTTTAACACCGCTGTGCAGCGTAAGTGTCCCTGTTACTGACTTCATAGCATTCCATGTTTGTAGAAACAGATACAAATGAGATAAAGCATAAACTAGGGTGAGATTTTGGTTTCATTTCAACACACGGTTCGTGGCAGATAAATTAACTATTTTAATGTGTTCGTAATAAGGACAGAGCTCATTGATGACTAAAATTGATCTATGACACGTTTTAAGGTCCATTTATTGTCATACCAGCAAAGTCAGCTTTGTATTTTTCAGTCCTGCTGGAGAAGCGAATGAATTGCTCCTACCTAATTAAAAGGATAAATCATTTTAGCCTGTCATGCCCTCTACAACATAAAAAAAAAAAGAGAGAGAGAGAATTTGGTTATTATGTGCTCTTCCTTATGCTGATAGAAAATCAGGGGGAAAGTTTGTTAGTCCACGAAACATTTCTGGAGCTTCACAGCAAAACAGCAGTGCAGCATTGGACTTGACAAATGAAGAAGATTGGTTCTTGTCTTAAAATGTAAAAAAAACACCTGGGAAAAAAAAAGAAAACAGACAATGGGTCCTCACAACCTTCACTTGCAGTTAAGCTAGAGCACCCCCTTCAGATGCTCTGGCTTTTAGCCATAATTTCTTCTATTGGTCTCCTGATTGCACAGTGGCATAAATCAAGCAGGGGTGTCTCAGTCTTTTTGTGGGACTGTGTGTCATGGTACTTGGCAACCCGACCCAGAGGCAGAGGTGAGCTTGAGCCCTCCACTCGGCTCAATTTTCAGATGAAACAGGTCCCTAGAAGAAGAAATACATTCAAAACTTCACTCAACTTGCTTCCAGAATTTGCCCCTGCCTCACTTGCTTGTCCTCCTGCCTCCACTCTGCAGACTATAATCCGGCATCATTTTATGCTTCCTCCTCATCGTTTTGTACTGTAAATTTTAGATTTTTTACTGTTTGATTTTTGGGGTAAAACAAGTGACTTTTCACTAAGTCCGTTGTTTAGGAGAATGCTGCAACACCGTTTTGCGTTGAAGCTCCAGAAATGTTGTGTGGACTAAAAAAACCTCACCCGACTTTCAATCCGCACGCAGGAGAGTATATGATGACTACATTTTGTAATTTTTGGGAGAAATTTGTCAAATTTACCTGCCACTGGACCAAGTAGAAATGAAAAGAATATATACATTATTTCACTGTTAGATTTTATAGTGTTTCTTTCTTGAATATCTGGTGACCGGAGACAGATGTGCAGCCACCTGGCAAACTGTATTGGGTTTGTAAATGATATTACTGTAATTTGTGTGAGTATTTATAGTGTCTATATTTTGCTACTCAGTTCAAACAATCATTCCATCGCCTGCATTTTGCCCTCATGATGCAGAACCTAGCGTATGTGTCCTTCATAACAGACCTACTATTGTAGCGCAGCATGTCCTTTGAAGTATTCACTGTAGAATGAAGTCGTATGAATAATACTTAAATAGCAAATTTGACATACATATATTCCTATAGCTGTTGAGGTAATGGCGCTATGTGCAATATACTGTATGAAGGATTTGTCATGCTTTGCATATGCTTCTTCTTGCCATTGCTGTCGGAAATACTGTCGATCCATGTGAAGCGGAGAGGGTTGTCGCTATTGTGAGGAGGCTTGAAAAAACAGCAGGTCAGACATGAGAGGAAACAGCGAGCCACATTGACTCTCGCACCTATGATCCACAGCTCATACAATAACTAATGTACTGCTCCCTTCAGCTTTAACGTTTTTGCAGTCACGGCCCAGTAACTGTGTCTTATAGTGAAAGCACAACAGCAGATACTATCTGCTGCCAGCCCAGTGGATGCACACAAATCCAAACAGTCAGTCAGTCAGTCAGACTTTTTGCTCAGCCAAGTGTATCATAATGCTCCAGGGGACTGTCTGAGTGCCCGTTTCTCTGATGTATAGGTCCATCATGCTCGGTGTGCGCTGTTGTTTGTGCAAGTGTGTGTGTGTGTTTGAGAGACTGAGGAAGACAAAGAGATTGCCAGAGCAACAGAGGGCTGAGTGTGTAGCTTTTAGAGACAATGGGGTAGCACCGCTCTCCTTGACTCAAGGCTGGAACGACTGTAGTGCTCTGTATACTCTGCTCAACCCATAGCACACTGTTTACAGCCTGTTTATATATTCCACAGATGCATATAGTACATTAAACAAAGACTACTAAAAAGGAATGCCAATGTAATGCTCACATGAGGTGAGATCTACGAGCACGTGTTGCTGCATCATCAGCCACGGCCAGCTACTGGGTATAAAAGAAAGGAAAGGTTGAGAAGGGAGATATTGTAATGAAAGTAAGATAAACACTGCCCACAACCTCCTTTGCTGTTCTTGTATTTTTCTAAACTCTCCTCGAACACCTATGTGACTTTACGTGGCTTGAAAACTTTGTCTGTACTGCCGTCTTTTCCTCTCTCGTTAACCAAGCACACCACTGAAGTGACACTATGTCAAGACAAAAAAACCAACAGGACGGCACATCAGGATGATCTGAACTAAGGAAAACCAGTCTTTTGCCACCGGATGCACCTTTACGGCCACGTCTGCTGTCAGGACGGGCGCCTGTGGTTCTGTCGATGCCACAAAGTGAACGGACTTGAACCCACTGCTGGTGGTGAACACACGTAGCCATGTAAACAATGTATGTAAGAGTTTGAACAGCTGCTTTCAATGATGTCTTAAAAGCGTCAGCTTTAAAACAAGCTTCTGCCATGTACAGATTCCTGTGTAGCAGGGAATCCAAGTGTATGCTTGCCGAATTAATCCTAAAAAACTAAAGTTGTATAGTAGTAGGTGGATTAACTCTTAGGTCTTATGTGCTCCAGGGACTAACAGTGGAAGTGTATTAAGAAATCCAAAAGCAAATATAATTTCTATGAGAACTTAAACTTGTTTGTGTCATCAGACGCTATATAATTGACCTGTTTGTTTTTTTCACTATGTTTTTTTCTATTTGAATGTTATTATTGGCTCACCTTTGAGCCTTGCACAGTGCAGGGGCTGAGGCTTAACTGAATACACATGCAGCCTTCGGTCAAATGCATTCTGTCTGTACTGTCTTAATACATATTTACCCCAGGGCGACCGCCTGCACTTACTCTACTTCCTCCTCTTCCTCTAACTCCTTCAGCTATTTGCCAGTCTCAAATGTGTGTGTATGAGGGCGAGACAATCCTCAGCCTCTTCACTGTATTGCGGTCATGGTGGCACTCAACTATCTGTAAAAAAAAAAAAAAAAAGCCTGTGTTTTTCTACAATTGTACGGAAAAAGACTGAACCAATAAGCAGATTGCCTGTTGCTACACATGAAGGGAAGTGTGGATCTGAAGGCTTTCACAGAGAATACAAAGAGATACTTTCATCAGACAGAAGAATTGTAAATTATAAAACGATGATGAACAATGATGGTCTTGATGATGATATCAATAATAACACCTTTATGATAACCTCAAGCTACTGTTGTGTCTTTCTCATGCATTTCATATTTCATGAAAATTCAAAAACATATAAAGATCAGTTTGTCTCATCGTGTTGCTGATGTAAGCATGCCAGCTAAAACTAGCTGCTGGGCTCATTGATTATCAGCATTACTTTATACTTTGTATGTCCAGAAATGAACAGAAAATAATTTCTTTTTCTGTAGTTTTTTTTTCTTTAACCTTGATTAAACCAGGAAAAAGTCTTACTGAGATTTAAACTCTCTCTTTCAGGAGAGTCCTGGACAAGACAGCGAATTGCAGTTTCATGGTTACCAGATTTACTTCTTCAAAGTCGTGGCTCAGTAGCTGCGGTTGAATGGACAATATTGCTCTGATTAATATCACTCTGACTAGATATTCCAAACTAACTGTCTACAAGGGCTCTAATTAAAGTGATTAGATAAGGTGTGCCCCAAAGAATGTAATGTAATGTAACTTTTTTGACGAGAGCAAAGTGGTTCTGCCCTCTATGAAGCATCTAACTTGCTGCAAATGAAACTGATAAAGGAGAATAAGAAGGGTTTTTTCAAACTTTATTGAGAAAATGTAATTTAGTCATTCATTCATTTGCTCTGACTGTTCCCCTCAGTCCTGGGAACAAAATCTGTGTTTCTGGGTCGGTCTGGTTTTGCTACTGATGTTTCTGTCCCTCTGGGTTGGAACGTCAACCACTGAAAAGGCGCATGCGAAAGAATGTATTTATTCCAACCAATGAAATGATCAAATGTTTACATGGTTATTAGGCGCTGATATTTTCTTATTTAACAGATTATCGTAGGTTTGCACGTTCAGATTGGGCCAGATTGTATCAGCCTCTTCTGACTAAAGTGGTTGTTTGAATGTAATCCAAGAATTTACTGTAGATCCTGTGGCAAAACATTGCAAAAATCACTGAATCATGAACAGTTTTTAACATGTCCGTACTCTTGTATTCATAAAATATTCATCCTTGATGCTCCTCAAGCAAAGCAAACAGAAGCCACTCTAAAGACAAACCTAAAAGTTCCATAAACAATGTAAATTGATGAAACCACCAGTGGAGCCATTACCGAATGTGTATGTGAATCGAGTATCGACCATCACGTCCTCAATGGTTTTGTGTCTCGCTCCTCTCCTTAAGTGAATCTGATGCTCTCTGCGGTCTACTCTGATAGCGAAGTGGTCTATTTATAAAGCCAGCAAGAGAGGAAGTGAGGCTGAGAGTGTGAGGAAGAGTTAGGAGAGCAACAGCTCTTGACCCCTGGTGCAAAATAGAGTGGGACAAGTACAAACATTTTCTCTATCAGTACCGTTTCATAGAGTCTAACACTTCCCCTGGCAGCTGGAAATGTTTGTCTCTCCTCTCGTTGTCTCCCCCGTCTGCTCTCGTCACTGCTGCTCGAGTCTGTTCTCTCTTTCCCTCTCTGTTATTTGCCCCTCTCATGTTTCATCTCCCACACATTTTCTCTCATGTTCGTCCCTCTCCAGCAGCGCTAAGCACCAAAGTAATGCACAATGAGTGATCTGATTCTCCTCTCAGACGTATATTAGCGGGAGTATAATGCTCCCTCTGGCCGTCTCAGTTGGCCTGGTTCCGGTATATCAGCTGATGACAGTGGCCAGGCAGCTTTCCAAGATGACTGATGGGTATTGATCCACTGATTGCTGTTTGATTAGAAATGTATTAAACATAGCTTCGTTCAAGTTCTTTTTTAAGGCAGTCAGACAGCCAATATTCCATCTTTATCCCATGTCTGTGGTTTATCATGCTGTCAATGTGTGTCAGGTTAAAGGATAAGTTCACCCAAAAATGAAAATGTAGTCATCATCTACTCTCCCTTAATGCAAAAGCGAAGTCAGGTGAAGTTTTGTCTTCCACAAAACATTTTTGGAGCTTCACAGCAAGACAGCATTGTAACACACACTTTTCAGGTAATTACATTTTTCTTTTCTTTTCTTTTTGATTTTGCACTATTTTACATGCTTTAGTGCTCAAAAAACACACCCGTATTTTCACACTGTCCAGTGCTACAGCACGGTGTTTCTCCTCTGTCGGAAATGCTCTGTTTTAGCTCCTGTCTAGTCTGGTCACCCTGTTTTAAAATCAATTTGAGATCTCCTGGCTTCTAGAGACTTGGATTACACCAGAGACAATTTCTGTTTTCTTTTGGTTGTATTTTTTTTTTTTTTTTACATTTTAAGTAAAGTTCCCATCTGTCAGTTCAGCTGTCTGAGATAATGCTGCAACACTGCTTTGCTGTGAAGCTCAAGCAATGTTTTGTGGACTAGGACATTTCATCCGACCTGAGCAAACATTTTTCAGGTGATTTTATCCTTTAATCCCAGGTCTTGTAACGACTAACGCTTTTGTATTGTTGGCAACAATTCACAAAATGATTTAAAATATGAAATATTGCCAAAAGGTTTTCACAACCAGTTTCTCTCTTAACTGGGTGTCAGTTTGATGGACACAAGTGCACTTGTGTTTGCATGCTAGATGAGGCAATATCCAATAGACCCAGTGAATGCCTCACATGCTGTGAACATTTGCCAACTGCGGTATGTACTGATTTATAGACCAATTCATAGTCAAGTTAATTGCCTGTCAACCTGAACTTTATTTGTGACACACCAGGTTCCATAAGGGAAGCCTGTGTACGTCCTTTTTGCACATCTGTACATTCATTCATGTGCATGTGTATATGTGTGTGTGTGTGTGTGTGTGTGTGTGTGTGTGTGTGTGTGTCTAGAGCAGGGGAAGCCCTTTTTTCATCACTCCTCCCCCAGCCAAGGATGCCCCCTGTATTAACCTCCTCTATAAATAGCCCTGCAGCAGGTTTCCTTTCTGTATAGGGAATATCTCCTTCATGTTTAGGTAGTTAGACTGCCAGAGGGCTGTGTATATGGCACAGTTTATATATAGGAGGTATAATGGAAAATTATAAAATATACAGTAAACCAGATGCAGGGACGATGCGAGGTTAAAATATGGAGTAAATAATAGTGGGGGTGGAGTGGAAGCAAGGCTCAGACTTTGGGAATCAGAGGAGGTGGATGAATGAGGAAAAAAAGAGCGCACCACTGGGAGAGCTTCAGCCTGTCAGTGTGTCTAATGAGCTGAACTGATTTATGGGTCCGGCCCACATTCTATAGGCTACTCGCCATCATATACCTTTACTTACAGCCACAGACAGCCGCACTGCGAGGGTCTCCCCTGTTATCTGGTCTCCCCGGAAGAAGCATTTATAGCACAGAGTATCTGTTTACAGTGAGCTGTGTTTAACAAAGTAATTTCCACTATTTAAAACACAAGTTTGAAGTGACACTGAATAGGATAGACATCATGTATAATAAATTCAGCATCTTGGCTTTAAACCCTTTATTTTTTTGTATGCAGCTGACTATCAGTTAGTCCAGTAGGTAAGGACACCAATTCATAAATAGATATATATATATGGAGGCGGATGCATCATATTACCAACCAGTTGTCACATTTTCGAAACTCTAAACACAATTAGCACAGCATCGGTCTATTGTGGCCATTCACACATTTCATATCGTTTTCACACAATATGCAGTCAGTGAACACATTTCCACAATGCTTACATTTTCTTAACAGACAATACCTCCCAACAAAATTATGGATTGTTTTTGTATTATTTACGAATGTTAACACGATAGCAAAAACAATATTCCAAACCTTAGATAAAGTATAAAAACCTCTGCCTCTGCAATGATATCAGTTCAAAAACAATATATCTCAGCTGATAATAAACAAACAATTGAATAATTGACACACAGCTGATTTATGTTGGGTAAATTGGGCCAACCACAGCTGATTGCAGTCTGGCTTAGGCTCAGTGGCAGGGGTTAAAAGGAGGACTTTGAGGAGTAATGTTTTTGGAAACAGAAACAGAAAAAGACAAACACTGTAATGTCTGGACGAGGAAGAGTAAGAGCAAGGGGCCCAGGGAGAAGAGCAGGCCCAGTGAGAGATGCAGTGAGAGGTGCAGGAGCAGTGAGAGGTGCAGGAGCAGTGAGAGGAGCAGGTGCAGTGAGAGGTGCAGTGAGAGGAGCAGGGCCAGGGAGAAGAGCAGGCCCAAGGAGAGGGCAAGGTAGAGGTGTAAGAATGCGTGGTGGTGGCATTCCAAGGGCTGCAAGAACAGAAGTCAGTGATGAAATTCGTGCCACTATCATTGGCCATGTAATCAACCACGGTCTTTCACTAAGAGAGGCTGGTGAAAGAGTGCAGCCCAATTTGAGGCGATCGATGGTTGCCTCCATTATACGCATCTTTCAACAAACCAACAGGTAAGTATTGCATTTTACATGGATTGTTTCTATTCTCACTTGACATGTCAATAAGGCCATACAGTAATGCATATGTTGATTTTTTTTTTGTCCCTCTAAAGAATGCAACGTCTTCCTCCCTCTGGGGGAAGAGGAAAGCTCCTCAATAATGATCAAGAGCTTGCCATTGTAGAAATGGTTGTTGCAAATGATGAAATAAAACTGCATGAAATTCAAACTACAATTGTGGAGGACCATGAGATATTTGACAATATCGATAGCATCAGCCTCACAACCATTACGCGGACATTGTCCAAACACAGAGTGCGGATGAAGCAGCTCTACACTGTTCCCTTTGAGAGGAACAGTGAGAGAGTCAAGGAGCTACAACGACAATATCCAGGTATAGTACTGTATATTCAATTCAATGTCCAGTTCTATAAGCTTTGCACTTTGCAAGTAGGTACCTACACAGTAATAGGTTACAGTACAGTATGGTATACAGTAATGAGATTTACATAAACTTTGTTTCAGAGAGTTATGGAATTGGAGGCCAACCAGGCCGCTCATGAATTAATATACATAGATGAGGCAGGATTCAATCTGGCCAAAAGGCGTCGACGTGGACGAAATGTAATTGGAAAAAGGGCCACAGTTGATGTGCCAGGACAGAGAGGGGCAAACATTACCATGTGTAGCAATTGCAAATGCAGGATTACTCCTTCACAGATTTCAGGTTGGACCCTACAATACCGAGCGCCTTCTTGCCTTTCTCAATGATCTCCACCAGCGCCTGCTGGTTCCAGAGCAGGATCAGGAGGGTGAAAACATGAGAACCTTTGTAATCACCTGGGACAATGTGGCTTTCCATCATTCGCAAGCAATAACAACATAGTTTGAAGTCCACCCAAGACTGGTACGTCTCTTCCTTCCACCCTATTCACCTTTCCTCAACCCCATAGAGGAGGGTTAGGGTTCTTTTCTGCATGGAGGTGGAAGGAGTATGACCATCAGCCACATGACCAGATGTCTCTCCTTGAAGCCATGGATGCTGGCTGCAGGGACATCACTGTTGATGATTGCCAAGGGTGGATCCGACAAACCAAGCGGTTTTATCCCAGGTGCATTGCCTTGGATAATATCCGATGCGATGTTGATGAAAACATGTGGCCTAACCCTGAAGATTGCAGAGATTAGATACAGTAATTTTGTGCTTTTTTTTAGTTCCCCCCCTTTTTATCTGGGCTTTTTGCTGTTGTTTTTTTGTTCAGAATGCTCTTGTGTGTTTCATGGATATTTTGTTCACTGTAAGCAATACTGTAAAGCTTTTCTGTTCTATCATGTTGTAAACAGTATTTCTACTGTACATCCTGTAGTAAACAGTAAAGGAAAAAAAAACTGATTTGCTTTTTACTGCAATGCTTTTGAATGTGAACATTACATGTGGACATACAGTTCCCAACCAAGAAATTTAGTGTAAAAACGGTGGATTGCATGTTTTGCATGCAAATACCTGTAAAACTGAAACATAAAAGTCTATGCAGTTTTTTTAATGTCAGCAATAGCCAGTATTTTGAAACCTGGTGTACTTTGATTGACTGCATGTACCTTGTGAAGTGAAAACAAGTGTTATTCTTTGACAGAATAATTTCATTTTGAGTCAGATTTCCAGTGTTTTGGTAAAGTTGGTGTGTTCTATTTTGAAATGAAGAGTTAGTATATATTTAACAAGATGTGTTTTTGAGAAGAAAATTATCCATTTGGCCAATTGTGTTTTGTAGGTGTGAGTCTGTGTTAAGAGTTTAGAAAAAGTATCTGAAGTATGGGTAAGCGCTTGTTAGCGATTGAAAAAAACTGTAAAGTGTCAGATATTAAATGTACCTGAATATCATCTGTGACTTTCGAGCAATAGATGTACTTAAGTATTGAAAACGCAAGTAAAAGTAAATTATACATATATTTACATGCATGTGCAGTGCATACTTCATACTATGGCACAACAGATAACCTTCTCGATGGAATATTGGATGTTATATTCAGCATTTTTATGATTATGAGTATTAATGTATATATGTATATGTATTACAGTTTTTCTCGATTGTTTACACACATTTTCTGAAAGCATGCCTCATGCTCTCAGAACTCTACACACAAATCAAAAATCACACACACAATGGGCAAAACCCCTCAATTCTCCTGCAAAATTGAACATTACATTCAAAACAATGTTATTTCTTCTCAAAATGGTATTTTGTTTTCAAATGACACACACAAACCATCAAATGAATAGACATTTATAAGAACCAGTTGAACACGGATGTGCTCAGTGTAAAACACTATGATGAATGGAAAACACGTCTTCTTCATTCATCATAATGATTTAGGCCTTTTTTGCTCAGTTACACTTACTACAGTCAGTACTATATAAGTGTGATGTAAAATATTTGAGAATATTTTTTTTATACTCAGAACACACAAATACACGTTAACAGATATATTTTATTTTTCCCACAAACACAATGTACACAGTGTACATCCCAACCAACACAAAGTGCATATACAACAATATACGGTCTACCTACAAAACAACAGAAGAATTTACTGTACACAGTTACAGTAAAAAAATAAAAATGAAAATAAAAAACTGTGCAGCATGATCTCCTCTGTTTCGGTCTGGCCACAGCACCTCATCCACATCACAAGCAATGTTTTCCCTGGCCAAGCAGCAAGAGAAACATCACCTAGCATGGTGAATCCAGCCATGAAAAGCACCAACTGCTATATATCCACATGCGTCTTCCATAGCTTGGAGAAGGTGTATACGCATTTGTGGATTTGTGGATTTGGGTCGTACACTTTACAAAAAATTCTCAATAGTATTGAGGAATGGAGAATATGGAGGGAGATAAAGCGTGGTTGGGCAGTGAACCAGTTACGAACCAGAGCAGCCCAGTGGAAACTTACATTGTCCCAAATGACAACGTACCTGAGCTGCTCTGGTGGAATGAGTGTGTTGTGTAAGGTGTCTAGGTGTTTGCCCATGTGATGAGTCAGTGTGCATAGTAGGGCAGTTCACTTCATAATTTTGAATGACAGAGTGTTCTTTGTGAAAGCAAGAGATTTTCTTCATGAAAATTGTGCCAAATGCAGAGAATTGTGTGTAGTGTTTTGAAAAAAGTGTGTTTTAGAACTGCAATTTGAGTGTAAAGCAGGAATTGTGCCTCTAGTTTAGCAGAATTGGTTCAGGGGGTTGGTGCATGAGTTACATGTTGTGGTCATTTTGTCTCAAGTACTAGTTTTTGTGTGTAAACAATTGAGAAAAACTTTAATTCTAAAATGCGCTGCTTTGGCTCTGCATGCAGTCTGCACAGTAATTAGTAACTAAAGTTATTGAATAAATGTTAAAAATAATGGAGGCTCCAGTGTATTCATTTAATAACTTTAGTTACTAGTTCCATAAGTTAATTTATTCTATCAGATCTAATAATCAACCAGATTGATAACTGGTTGATCCATACTAAACCATACATAAATATACGTAGAGTGGACTTTTACCTTAGATTTTTTAAAAACTTAAGTAGATTTATTACCAAAGTAATAAATAACACCAAAGCTTTACTTCTGCACGAGTATGGCTTCAGGGTACTTAAACAACTAATTGATTAGCACAGCAGTGACGAAGACTCCTAAAAATCATGCATGTTAAAATAAAGGAGAAAAGGAAAACATGCCGCACCCAACGTTTCTTTTCCAGCATTTATTTAGCTGCAGGACAGGAGGCAACCAGCACTGTCTGAAGTACAGAACCTTAGTTACCCTGGAGATGACCTCTGTGCCTTTGTGGGTATCAGACTATGAAGGAAAAGACGCCAAAATCCTACTCAGCTAAAGGGTACCAATTAAAATAGTGATTTCAAAGTCCTGCGAGACTCAGTGTGTGTCCAGACTGACAAACAGCATGACTTCTGCTAGCCCTGCGGCTTTCATGAATGGCCTAATGCAGTGAACTTGCATCACAGGAAAAAAAAACACATCAGGATATCAGGATTTTTAAGCTTGACGCTACATCTCTGCATGCAGCAGGATCTTTGCTGAGTGGACAGAGGATGACGATTCCCTCACCACAAACACACTCCTCCTTCATTCATTCCACATTTGTTATTCTATCTGCCCCCAGTGTCCACGAGCAGGCATGAGGAAAGCTAAATCAGGGATCCTTTCTCTCTGTGTGTGTTACAGGAGAACTGTCCAGCGTGTTTCACACCTTTTACACTGTGTGCATCAAATCAGTTGTGTCACATTTTAGATTTGCTGCATTAAATGCTGTTAACAAATGCTGTTAACAAATGTGGCTGCCTTTATAAGGTGACACGCAAACACTTCTTTCTCTTTTTTAGAGGGTTGTCTTTAAAGAAAAAATAAACACACTGAAAAAAGACGTAATAAAATAAATCAACAGAGAGCTTTCTTATTTTGCTTTCATTGTTGTAGAATGGGACAGTTGTTTCAGTTTTGCTTTCCTCGTTTTATTACAGTGAAGAGAAACTGCTCTGCGACTGTCAATATCGGTTAACAGCTTGGACACGCTGTTGCGAAAACATCTCAATTCCAGTATCCAAAAATAAACCCATTTACATGAGGGCAGAGAGATTTCTCCTGTTGATGTTTAAAAGTGCTGATGAGCATCAAGGATTCTTTCATAGTTCTTGTTCTGTCCATGTTGAGAGGGTGTTAGTGTGTGTGTGTGCGTGTGTGTACGTTTAAGTACAATAATCGTCACTACAGTGAGGAAACAGGCAAATGATACCCACTTCCTCTCCTCTCTTTACCTCCACCCACTCATTGCTCACAGACATTATATGGGGGGCTTAAAATATCTCAACCGCATAAATAATTCATAAATTCAAAATCCATGTTCTACAAAATTCCCCCTGGTCTCCATTTTGGTTTTCCATGTCTCCCTTTTTCTCTTTTGGAATGTATATTCTGTCCATCTCCAGGTGTGTTTGTGCTTTTCTATGTCGCAGGTTCCAGTTTGCGTTATCTGGGCGTGAGCCTCAAGTAAGCAGTGAACTTAGTAAGGACACAGTCATCTTTGATTGATTGTAGAGATGACTTTATATCCGCCCACACAAGATAAACACAGATTTGCAAATGTGGTCACACAAGCTCACTGGACACACACATACACACACACACACACACACACACACTAATCGGCTCTTTGTTTTGCTCTTCATACCTCTTAGTGTATTGATCAAGTATGCATCAGACGTGGATTACATAATGGGCTGGTGATTGGGGAGCATTAGCAATCGATGGTTACTTAGCTTTAGTAATTGTATCTATAACTCAAGGGTTAATTTAGAAGAGTGAGGGTCTTAGATTAATCATTATAGCTGTTGTGTTGAGCAAAACGGACCCAAACCGAAGACACTAAGGCAAGACGGGAAGATGTGACAAAGAGCAAGTGTTAATGAGCTAAAGCATCATGCAAAAACAAAAGGCAGGTGATGATAGCAAAAAATCCAGGCGCAAAACCACAAACCAAGTACAAACCATAATTTCACTAGCAAGGACCACACCTTCAACAAGATACGTTTAAACGATTTATTACGAAAGAACGAGAAAACAAAACGTTGAAGATCTTGGTTCTTCGAGCTCTTCGAGTGCGTTGTGGGGAAGCTCTGTAGAGAATCCGCCGCAGCACTCGGGCAGCGACGGACACCCTCATGGTCCTACGAAGGAGAGGAAAGAAAAGAAGAAACAGGGAGAGAGAAATTGGGTGGGGGGGAGGGGCGCAGAATACGAGAGCGAAGACGAGGAGAGGGTCAGGTGGTTATTTATAGGAATATCGGAAGTTGGCGCTGTTGAGGTGTGGTCCTGCTCCTGAAACTTCACCATATAAGCTTCAAGACGAGCAGAAGGTGGCAATAGCTATGTCTGTAGGGTCTTGGCTTGGGGACTCGAAGTTCGCCAGATCAAGTCCCACTTGAACCAAAAAAAGTATGATGCAGACTAATAGTTGGAGAATTCACATTGATGAAGTGCCCTTGACACCTAATACTGCTTATTGGGCGCCATAGCCTTCACTCATCTCTTCTATATCGAAAAAAAGAAAGCCCAGAAAGGTCACTGCTGCTATAGAAAGACGCTTTCTCATTTCATCACATTCTTAGCAGCCACTGTATAAAAGAGCGAGATGAGGGGTGTCCAGTTGGTTGCAATCTGCAACCTCACCACTAGATGCCAATGAATCCTATACACTGGGACCTTTAATGGGTCCCAAACTTTTTAAGAAAATCTGTGATACAGCTTGAGAGAGACCAGGCAACAAGCAGGGGACAGGAGGCTTGAAACCATACCAATGACAGATGAAGCAATTTGCTGAATTATTGCAGAATAAGATGAGCAAGTGGGCTGTTTATTCCCTCAGGAAGAAATACAATATAAACCAGAAGCATAATATAACAGTCTTGGGCAAAATCTTCCCTTTTCTGTTCCTTCCTCGTGAGCTTTTGTCTTTGTAGTTCTTCTTTTGGCCTACTTTTTTGTGATTCTGATGGGAAAGCAGAGCAGAGACAGAACATTGGCAGTAGCAGTTTTGGGAGAAATTGGGAAAACACAGACGTGTGAGTGAGCGTGTGAGAGATGAGCAGGGGATCAGGCCTGTTGAGACATGCAGAACAGGCTTCCTGGAAGTTGACGTCCCTGATCGTGAATATGGAGCGAGGTGGTGGAAACGCACATAAACAGGCAGAATGATCCAGACTTGTGTGGCTGTGCAGCAGCTGTGAGATACACGTCAGCTAAGCTATGAATAAGCAGTAAATGACAAACAACAACAAAACGTCTCCTAATGTCTCTGATATTTACGACCGATGTAACATAGCAAAAGCTACTTTAGGTCATAATCTATTTCTGGCAGGATATCTTAATCTGGTAGTGTAAAATGTCTGTACTGTACAGCTGACTCTTAGGTCTAGCATATGGGTTAGAGAACTAGTCTCAGGGATGCATCTTAAGAGCAACACATATGCTTTTCATGCAATATCTGTACTGGGATGGCTCCTGTTTGTTATCTAAAGTCCTGGTTGCCTACGTCTAGTCTGGCTTGTTGTATTATCATTAAACCTGACCCGAGCCTTTCAAGAAGAAATCCACAGTCCAGCAGCATTAAACAACTTGTGTAGGCAGCTAAGAGAGACGGGCAAGGTCTCAGTTTTCACGTCACGTTACAGTCTGCTCGTATGTGTCCAATAAAATAGTGATGTATACACGTAAGTTGCTACAAATTGTTACAAATAGCCCCTTTAAGTTAATAGCATGGAACCTGCTCTCTTCATTTCATGTCACGTAACTGATGTGTTTTCTGTCTCCATTTAACTGGAAAAACATGGCCAGTAATTCAGGGCAATTTCCCCTGGACAAAATTCCACAGGTCACATTCACAAATAACTGCAAACAGTCACACAACATCAGATCTAAACAAAAACATACATTAGGGAAATTAGAAAATTGATGGAAAGTGCAACAACAACAAAAAAAAACTGCCCATGAACAAACTGTGTGCACCAAAGTGCATTGCCACCAGATGCCTGCAGAGGGCAGCCTGTCCACACTTTGGGCCACTTGACATGTGACCGTGTAACGATCCATGCTCAGTCAGGAGCCAGACAGTGGCATCTCTCTTTCCAAGCCTGAGGCTCCAGGGGTCAGCCAGCGGAGGCATATATTTAGAGGGTGGTGATGGCAACTTACGACTGTGAGCAATGCATGAATCAATCCTCCACAACCACGGGAAGTTTACACCTTTGACCTGCATGGCCCTAATGAAATGCAATATAGGTATTTACTTATGCAATAGATACAACAAAGTGCTGCTGGTGGAATCATCATAAGTAAAATGCCTATATGGAATATACAATAAGACCGTGTTAAAGGAAGGTTCATCATCATTAAACAACACTTAGATGGCCACATGTGTGGGTCGCAGTAATAGTCCCTCTGCTGGCAGTAAAACGATTTATTTCATACAAGCAAGTACAATGTAAGAGATGAGAAATACAGCCAACAATTCTCTGTATAGTTCAGCAGTCAAATAATGTCAGTTTACAGTCTTTAGAAAGGAGAACTCCGCTCCAATCCACACTGATTTCACACATCAGAGTCGGTAAAAAGGTGAAAAAAGTAGCAGAAAAACTGTTGCTCCGGAGAGAGATGTACAAAGTCTGATAAACACCTCAAGTGATGTCACTTGAGTTGGCATTGGTTGGGACAGAAGACTAAGTTGAACAGGAAAAAAGAGGTGTGATGTGTAGACTGATGTGTCCACCATTTATTTAATTTGGGTGTTTTCTTCCCAAAAGTTACAAAGAAAGGCTTGCTAGGAGACTTGTTTGACCGATGGCCTTGCTTGCCCCCAGTTGCCTCAACAATCTGGAGACGTGCATCAACAACAGCGAGATCAGATGAAAATGTCAGAAAGTAAAGGAGGAGCTGAAAAGCTTAGAGAGAAAATGAAGCAGGCATTAGAGGATCAGGCTTCCAAATACAAGAAAAGAGATGAAACACGCCGGGGTCCGAATTTCACAGCCAGTACACCTAACCCTAACCAGGTACTAGAATCTCTGAATGGAGTTTCTGTGATTAGGTTTTCCAGCAGAAAAACATGTTTTCTTACATCTGGAGAACGAGATTTGGAGGCCAGGGCATCTCTGTAGTGTGACAGTACTTCATTATAATGTTGTTTTTCTCGCACATTTTACCTTTGACAGAAACTTGCAGCCTCTTGTGGTTTGGGTATTGCACTCATCCATATTGCAATGTCAATATTTCGACAAGCTATACAACCTTATAAAGAAGCACAATGAAGTTTTGGAGAAGAAATTCAAACTGAGATACCTGTAATAATACCAGCTCAGAAATACTCATTTTTTTCATAACTGAATAAACCAACTGATCTCAGAGGAAAATCAGTATGAAATTGTGTTGTCCTTCAAGCCCAGTTTGTTCATTCAGTCATGAAAATATATGAGTATGTTTGTTTAGGCATTAAAAAGTAAATAGAAGAAAATCTATTCTGATTCAAATTTCTTCCCCAAAACTACACAGCGTTACCTTAACTGTGGGTGATGTACAGGCCAGGATTAAACAGAGAGGACCATATCTCTGGTTCTGGAGGTTCAATTCTGATCCGACCGTCCATCATGAGTCTGGAAAAGTTGAAGGAGTCATAGACTAAATGGTACAGTACAAATTATCACCGGGTATTAGCCTACCACCCATCCTTTTTGTCTCAGCAAGAAAACCTCTCAGGGGGCGCACAAAAAAGAATGTAAACGAAAACCAACTGACTGAAATCAGACTGCTGAAGCTTCACATTAACTCCAGCTGCGCTTTGAAATGCATTTGTGCACAAAGGGGGAGGACTGTCGCCCCCCCATTTCTTACGCTGCTGGAGCCACTTTAGACAGGAATCGCTTTGCAGCCTGTGTGGAAAACATTAGCTGCTGCCTTTGCACACATGGGCACTTCAGCATTGTTTACTGTAAAGACAGACTTGTGAGCCTGCAATTTGAAATACATTTAGATGCTCTTTGCTTCAGTAGTGTGGTTAGAGATGAGTGTAGAAAGATATTATGGCTGATGGTGGTCAAGAGAGCATAAGGCAGGTTAGGAAACATCCCTTTTTTAATCTCCTTAGTCCCCCCCCACCATCCCCACTCACTCACTTTCTCTCTCTCCCTCGCTCTCTCTCTCTCTCTCTCTCTCTCTCCCTCTCTCTCTCTCTCTCTCTCTCTCTCTCTCTCGCCCTGTCTCCCTCGGTCCCTCTCTCTCCTCCCCTCGAGATAAAGCGACACAGCTTTGGTTGGAGGACGAAGAAAAACAGGGATTTTGCGAGCGGGGAATTGGCCAAATTAAACGTAATCATGCTGTTGTTATATCACTCTCACATCTGGCCCCTGGGTGATTGGCCGGGGCACCTCCGCCGTGCCTGCTGTCTGTGCGGTCAGCCCCGGGGTGACAGTGACAGGAAGCGCGCTGTGGTCAGTCGATCCAGAGCGCACTAACCATGCCTCCGGCGCGGCCCGGAGCACCAAACTTTCACCAACAACGCCCGGAAGTCTGCGGGATCGTCACGGTGCTGAAGGTAGGCCGCTTTCCTCTCCTCGAACCACCTGTTGGAACAAGTGCTCCAGGTCCCTGTGCAGGCGCTCAGTCTTTTTTGTGTGTGCATCCAGCTGTTGCACAGCTGCATGAGCGTGGCTCCTGTGTGTCTCCTGCCTGGACCATAGACACAGCACAGCTTATTTCTTTCACTTTAACGCTTTTATCTGACTTTTTTTCACAATAAATGGGGAAGGTGAAAAGTGATGCAAACATATTAGAGGGAAAGGACGCATAGCTTATTCGTTAGAATGAACAAACCTACTGATTTAAGAGTCTATAAAGTTGGATTTGCTGAAAAAGATTCATCATTAGCTGTATCATACTTAACTCAGTCATTATGTTTAGTGCACTATTTTGCCCCTTTTCCATCTCAGTAGACCGAGAATCGACCTGGTCGATAATCAGAGCCGATATTCAGCATTTCTTTTTCGATTATTCAGATATAACAACTGAATTTAAATTGTGCTAAGTAATTAACAATCTAATAATTGATGTGGAGATCAAGTTAAAGTGGGCAGAAAATGGAAAAGAACCTCAAATTCCTACTTGTGCGACAAAATAGTGCAGCAGTACTTCAGTAAACTGCTTCTTTTCATTTAGGATTATTCAAATTTTTGACACTACAATTTTCATTAAATTTTTTGCAAATTTATATCAGTTCGAAATATCGGTATTCTTGATTACTAATAATCTGTATCTGAATTAGCCCTGAAATAAACATATTCCTTCATTCCATGTTGTTAACTACCAACAATAAAGTGTCTTAAAGGGTCTAACATTCCCGTTCTTTTGGTTTATTTTTGCATAACATTACATTAATTTAGATGACGTTTTAATCCAGAGCAATTTACAAAAACTTGAAAGATAAAATGTCCCAGCAGTCACAACACAACAGAGTGGGACCAAACAAATATAATGTCAAGTTTCCAAAAGTAGATTAAATACAAAAGAAAAAAGTCACACATGTAAAAATACTCATCAAACTGTTGGTTTAAACTAAGGTCCCACCTCCTGCTGGTAGCCAATCATACCTTAAGAATAATGGGGTGGCCAATTAGATTTCAGGGATGGCCAACGCCACTCCAGACCCGCCCTTCTGAACACGCCCCTGATTGGCCGATCTCTGATTTTCAACTATTGTCAAAGATGATCGAGGAAAGCTAGAAGCTCACCTTGCATTATGAATGTAATGTTTAATGAGTGTAGGCTGTCATGCGTGTTTCATGGGTAAACCTTGATCTGGAATGTGGCCGATACAACTATAACAAAAGTAAGAAGAAGGATGTTTAACTTTGACATGTATGAGAAGTGACACCTTTGGGTGAAGAGCACCTCGTATGACTTCCTGCCTCTGTCTGGCCCCTGACTGGAATAATGCGACCACAGTTTGACTTAATATTTAATGCCATGATCTGTTACCCTTTGTCTGATGCAGGGTTTCATGCAGCCATCTACACATACATCCTCTTTAATTAAAGTTCGGTCTGATTCCTTGAATATTTAAACGTCTAATTTACTCCCTCATTCCTCCTGGAATCGCTTACAACTCAGCTGAGGCCCTCCATCTTCCACCCACCTATCATGGCACGCACGCACACTCCATTTTGTGATCCAGTCACACTCTTAAAGTTGGAGCAAAAAGCAAACAATTGCTATCTTTTTACCACCATCAGCAGCCAAAAGCCGTAAATCCCCATACTATCTTGCTGAACACCATCAGTGGTTACGTTTTCATGAAATGCACCAGTAAACTTGCTGCTTTGAACCCTTCCACACTGTCCAAGTTAGCAATCTGCTACTGATGCAGAGTATGCATCATATGGTTATTTAGCAAGCAGATGTGGGGATTCACTCAATATGCATTGTCAAAATCTGTTATCTGTGTGTGCGTGTGTGTCTGGATAACGTGCACGTGTGTGGCTTGTTTGTGCGCCACCTTAGATTAGTGATATGTAATGGAGAGTCAGACCAGATGGCCATATTTTCCTCGTCTAGCTCTGGCACAAAAAAAAACTGCTTCTAAAAAACCAACATAATATTCCTGTAAATGAGACGGATTTAATCCCCACTGCGGAGAAGGACGGCCGGGGCGGGGGTGTTCTGCCCAGTAGACGGTGGGAGGGGTGAGAGTGAGTCTGTTTCACTGCTTTTGAGGTCAAATGAAATCATAACATTTGACCTTTTGACCTTTTTGGATTTAGGATTTAACTGTCTTCTTGCTATACGGGGAGAGATAATAGCACTTGCTCGCTGTTCAGGAGGTGTTCAGAAAAATCTATATCTTTATAGGCAGATCACTCACAGTGACAAAATGACTTCTTAAAGAACCTGAAAGCCTATTTTCTCAATCAGCTTATTACCGTGAGTTATGGGAACATATTTTCTGTTAGAAGTTAGAACAGTTTTGTTTTTTTTACTTTAGAGATGTTTGTGTCTCCTTGTTTTACGTTGGCAGGACTCAGTGGGAAAAAGATGATGAAACGTGTGTTTTTGTACGACCTGATATGCTGTAAATTTTATCCTGCCTTTATCACGAAGAAGACCTGCAGCGCGCACTGTTTTTGTACAACTTTGCCGTGATAATGGTTCGCTCCTGGCTATGTTTGTCTGGTGCCAGCATGGCTCTGCACTTAAAGACACATCAATCTTTTTGTCAGCCTCGGTGTTAATTGCGGATGCCCCAAAGCAACAAGAGTTGACCAGTCTGAATCATCTTTTCACACTCACACTAGGCCATCTGTACCACGACAAGAACGTTTGACCCCCAAATTCCAGTTTGTTTGACTAGTGTGAGCGCTCCATACCATGATACACGGAGATGTGCTTTGGCACGGTGCTGTTGCTCGTGTAAGCACAAGCAAAGGTGCAAAACGTGGACTTGAAGTATAACTGTGTTTTACGCCGCCTTGAAATCCAGGAATGTGAGAGGGCCGTTTATGACCAAAACGACTTAAATGTTCTCCGCCCTGATGCTACCACGGTACGATGTCATGGGACAATGGCACAATCATGCTTCAGCTGGGAGAAGTGTGAGTGCGCCCTAAGAGAAGCAACTGTTCACTTGAAAACAATAATGGCAGCTCCTCAAGCGTTTAGTGTAAGTGCTGCTATAGCATAAGTTTTATCAGAACTGCAGAGTGTATTTCATTGACAGAGGATGGTAAAGATGTTTTCGCTCTTCTCTCTACTGTCTGAGAGTTTGATTGACCAACAGGCACCACTGGTGGTAGCACTTTCCTGCTGTAGATCTGATTGGTTGAGGTTAGCCCATGATAGCTGGTGACAGACAGATTGTCCACTCACCTGCCAAGTATTCTTTTTTTTTTTTTTTTTTTTTTACAGTCCTTTTTTTTTTTTAGTAGCACCTTTCCAGATGGCCCTGTGTAACAAACCATCTGGCACTTCCAGTTAACAAAAACACTAATTTGCTCATTGTTCGTTCATGTAACTGCACTGTCGTGTACTTTTCAACAGGCATTAGGCAGTAGCCTAACCAGCAACAGCTATTAGATGTTTAATTTCTGCTTACTGCTGATTGACAGGCAGGTGCTGCAGATCTAAAAACTAGTTAATGAAGAATTTGGGGAAAGGCTTCAAGCTGTAAGCCCAGGTGAGTTGGAACATAGAAAAAAATAAAACTACTATTGAAATCTATTGAATTATTATTTGTATGATAAATGACTTTTGATGACCCTGTATACTTGCCTTCAGTGTTTTCAGTGTCTAAAGATGGCCCATGTGCTGTTTTTAGATGCCCCATGGGAAGTTTTTGATTTAGGAAGTGATTTGGGCTGTACATCAGTTGTGATGTTGTTGTTTTGTGTGTGTGTGTGTGTGTGTGTGTGTGCGTGTGTGTGTGTGTGTGTGTGGGTGTGTGTGTGTCTGTGTGTGTGTGTGTGTGTGTGTGTGTGTGTGTGTGTGTCTGTGTGTGTGTGTGTGTTTATGTGTGTCTTGTCAGAAGGCCAAGGGAGGATTTTGGTCCCAGCTGCTGTGCACTGGGACTTGGCCTGGAGCCTACAGACACACCCATGTCAGCATCAGTGACATCTTATGAATGCCTCGTGGCTGCCCGTAGACCACAAATCTGCTCCAGATGCTACAGATGTCTGGAGTAAGGGTGGGTAAAATGGGTTAAAAAAAAAAAAAAAGAAAAATGTCAACATTATTTAATGTCAGCTCTCTTCAGTTCACCATTGAAAATGATGCATTTCTGAACAGCTGAACCTTCCAAGGTTTAACATACTTCAGTCACCGTGGGCTTTGGTTAACAATCAAGCTGCGGTTTCTCCCAGAATTATCTTCTTCAATCAACAACAACACAGAGACATACAAGCATCCATCTTCACATCAAGAGGTTTTTACATCAATTACAAGACAGATTTCAAGCTGCCTCTAAGACTCAACAGAACTGTGACAGGTGACTTCATGGAAACCACTATTTTCAAGCAAGCACTGGATTTATATCAACTTTAACTGCAATTGCTGCATCATACTGACATAGTAATGATGGCATGGTGCTGAATTGTAATCTGCACAGTGCACCAGGGGAGGAGCTGACAAAACTGTGTTTGTGGTTGTTCAAACAGGTGAATATATACAGAATAACTAGAACACATTCCTTTAAAAAAGTGTTTTGCCTGATCTTTGCTCACATTTTCTCTTCACACAAACACTCAAACACACACTACAGGAAAAACATGCCGACATAGTGTCACCTCATATGGCACACGCTGAAGATCATCGAGGGGCCATGTTGTGTCTATTTTTAGCTCCATTAATGAGAGGCAGCGTTTGGCTCCGGTCATACGAACTGAATTACCAAATGGACATTTTTTAATTCATATTATAGTAAGTGATTGAAAAGCTCACGAGCGGGAAGAGGTTACGATATTCTAAAAAAAAAACAGTTATTCCGATAATAGATGTGTGATTAAAAATACACTCTCAATTGCCATCTGTACGACTGTCTGTCACTATGACTTCCAGGAGAGAGGCAAAGAGAGAGGAAGGAAGAGCGTGAACGTGGCTAAATGTAGTAGGAACAAAACTTTGAAACAGTAAATCGTCTTACATTTCTGCCAGAGGCATTTCAGAAAGATTTCATCATCGTCAGTGAGGCCCATGATCCCATGCTACTTCATAGTGTGTCTACATTTTTGATTGAGTCACCAGTAGTGGCAGAAGATTCATAGCGTGCCTTTACAATAAATGAAAATAGCCATGAATGCTTAAAAATTGATAATGGCCTCATTCTTTTCTTAGTAACCGTTTGCTCAATCATTCTCTATGTTCTCTCTGATGCATCAAGCAGCATAATATTTCCCCGAGTAAGTGCAGCCTCTCAGTATATGTGTGTGTGTGTGTGTGTGTGTGTGTGTGTGTGTGTGTGTGTGTGTGTGTGTGTGTGGAAAAGGTGGGTAACCCTCCGTGTTTGTGTGCATATCTGTGATGGCTCGCTGTATCTGTGTTGATCTGACGGAAGAGATCCCTCGGCTTATAGCACTGAGCTGCCCAGCCTGTATTAATCTGCTTAATAGGTCCAAAACTCTGGTCCAAAAATACCAGCTCTGTGCCCTCACACAGCAGGAAACCCCACACCACATCACAGGAGCATGTCAAAGGGTCCAACATACAGTACAAGGTCAATCGTACTGTATTTACTGCAAACTGAAGTGAGAGTGTCTCCGCTTGGTTCTTTACGCAGAATAGAAAGTTAACGCCTACGCACTTCTGAGAGCGCACTTAGCCGATACACTGACTGAGCTCAGCTGCAAACATCTGGCACGCTGCAGATTTATTCTTGTGATAATGAATATCATTCTGTAAAGTATGTTGGAGTTCAGACTACAGTTTGTGCTGAGTGAAGTGAACAGTCGTTTGAAGGTGATTGACAGCTCAACAGTGGAGTGCAGCATGGGGTCTAAAAAAAAGTAGGGATGCTGTGTAAAACGTGAGTAAAAACAGAATGCAGTGTGCCTGTGTAGTAATATCACACAGTCCCTGTATTTCCCAAAGATATGAACCTCTCCAGCCTTCTGAAGATTTCCCTTTCATACCCAACCATGAGACTATCGCCTGTTACAAATAAACCTGTTAGCCAGGTAAATCAGGTCTTTTCAAGCATTCAATACAAGTGTTCACATTGAATGTGTGTCTTTATACAAATCGCTTACATTGATCATGGAAAATATAGAATTTGACATGTTTGTACCGTTTTCAATTGAGTATATGTCAAAAAGGATAGCTAAAGCTAAACCAAAATCAGGGTTCTGCTAAATAGGATCTGGATCTGAGGATATTCTGTGATATGTTTCATGTTCATGATTTAAAACAGGTCAATTTGGATCAATTGTTGGGCTTTTATGAAACATCTGAAGCTTCAGGTCTGAGCTCTTAAACACCAGTGTTGTTCCTAAACTAACAAACTTGACATTATGTGATGGCTCTTAATGGGGAGGAGGCAGATACCTGACTTAAATCAGCTTACTTGGAGAGACACAGCGTCTGTGTTAAGTGCAAACACTGCGCCTGCGTGACACCTTCTGAGACAGTAACAGTGGTGTTACCGCTGTTTACATTGCAAATATGTATTCTTATCAATGAAAGCAGAAGAGGTTAATTGTTAGCAAATGCTATACAATGTTTTGAAATGTAGGGTAAATATTGGTAATACATGTAAATGCATTTTTTGCTAACCCGCAGGCAAAGGATTGCCTCCCGGTTAAGCTAGATCTGCCTGAACATCTGTTCATGTTTACACACATGCGGTAAAGTCACCATGGCGAGCTTACTGAAATGTACAGCAGCTCAGCGCAGCAGGCAATACCATATTTATGGTGCAGATTCCCTTATTGTCCCACTCAGAGCTTTTTTCCCACCAAATGTCTGCAGTGCTTGCCTGTATTTTCGTGCATTAGGGCACGGGTTTTCGCACTATGACTGCCCCGTGGGTATTAATAGCATGGCTAGAATATTCGGACCACCGTGGGTTGGCTTGGGCCCCATATGACACCTCTGTTTTACGCTGTCCTAACACGAGTCAAGGTGACACTGCCGAAGCTTTTTGTCCTCACAGCTTCAGAGCACAGCTGCTAGAGTAGTTTTTTTTCATGCATATGTCAATGTATTAGTACACTTATATCCTAAGTAGCTATTCCTTTTTAAATCCTGTAGTTTTTTCTTCTTCTTTCTCCTGAAACACTTCCCTGCCCACTAGGAAGTCAGCAAAGGTAAATTTGATACATCCATGCACTTTATCTTCTGCACTGATTTTTCTAAATCGAGGGCCAGAAGGGGGCTACACTTAACACGGTGCAACCTACTATTATGCGACTGGTAACATTAGATTGACAATCTCTCCGTTTTTTTGTGCAGTCAATGATCATACAGGTAGTTGGGTCCCTTTTTTGCCTCTCAGGTGCGGGTGCAGTGGGGACCTTTTATACTAACAAAATAAGTGGGGATCTTATATAAACAACCATACCCCATTGGTCAAAAAGAAAAACCTAATTACGTTAATAAACTGTACATGCAAGATATATGAGTTTATAAAGGGTGTAGTGGACTTCACTACAACTCCCACAACTGCCACAAGAGTTAAAGATGGCTGCCAGGTGGGAAATAAGCTGATCCCTTAATGAAATAGATCTTGTAAATTTTAAATAGTACATAGCATCTTAAATCCAGTGTCCATATGTTGGAGGTGAAGAGTCCATTTATATAAGATGTGCCTTCTGGCCAGATGTGAAAAAAAGGCATCAATGTCATCTTGAGCTCTGCTAGGGTTAACATCCTCAGGAGTCTTAATGTCGCCATAGACTTAAGTGGAGAAAATATTGTTAAGGATTGTTAACACCAGTCACAGGTAGGATCAGAATAACTGGATACGTCACGGGGTCTCCTTAATGACACTTGTCACCACAACCATGGCTGGAAATTGTCCAGAGGTCTCCTTAAAAATATCCAGTGGCTCCACACTTAAAAGTGTTTAAATGCCGTGGTGCCTTTTCAAAAACATCTGGTGGTTTCACATGTAGAAACAAAATCTCCATCACTCGATTGGCAGCACTCTTGGTTAACCACCATCCTGATATGAGAGTAAGGTCATATTTATAATGTGAACGTGAAATTACATGTATTGTGAAATTCAGTATGACACATAAAGATGTAAAGTTATCAGTGGTTTGACACTGGGCTGCCAAAGCTGCAAGATTGGGAGCATGGATATCACTAATTATTGTACGTTACAATTTTTCATGTATGTTATGCTCAAGAACCAACTTTTACATATATATGCTCACTCTTACGTACATAGATACTTAACTTCTGCACATATGCATTTTCACATGCTTATACACTACTGAGAGTATGTATGTTCTTCATTAAACAGGATTTAATGAATCTCACAATCACACAAATGACGCCCAAAAAACACCTTGAAAGGACCAGTTGTTCACACATGCTCTAGGATTCATAAGAGTGGCTGCTCACCTTCCGTGCCTGTGTGTTTAAATATATTTTACGACGTGAGGACAGGGATGTATGTTCGAGTGTGTATCAGTATCGCCCTGAGGAATTTGACATAAAATCATTCACAGCAAATATACTTAGGGGTGCCTTTAAAGGATTAAATTGCCCTTTTTTTTCTTCCTGCTCCAGTGACAGAAGATATGAGACTGAACATCATTAAAAATGCATGTTCACAAGGCGTCCAGCTTAGACCGGGGATTATAGTTAAAGAGTTGAAGGAGGTGATGACATCGGAGCTCAGATGAGTGGAAAGTGAAAGTTGGAGAAAGCCGTGTGGGGGTGAGAAAGAGTGCTTTCCCGTGGCCATGTCACTCTCTCATTGTTCGTTCTTTCCCCTGTCGTGTTGAACATGTTAATGGAGTTGTTAAACATCAATTATTTATTGTGATACTGTAAATAAGTCAGTTATGGATACGGCCTCTCTGTCTTTGTGTGTGTGTGTGTAGGGTGAGTGAGTCAAGCATGGACAGATCTGAGGATCTAATCGCACCGTTCCAGTCCAGAGGGCTTTGAGCACAACATCCCTGAGGTCACTGAGCGATGGCGTACATGTGGCCAGACAAACACATTCTTACACACACCTGCATAAAGAAAAAATATCAACGAGTATACTTAATTTGTGGATATTTGTTGCCAGATTTATTTGCTTTTACTGCCCTTCTTTGTTTTGCTGTCGCCTGTTTGCGTGCTTGTGTGCATGTGTTCGTGTGTGCACATGTGTGTGCATGTGGCCTTTGCCCCAGCTCTAGTTTCTACTCCAGCATAAGGTTACCCAATGTAGTCCGTGATAGATTAGTCCTTCTGATGCCAATTGAGGAGGTAGCAGGAAACTGCAGCAGTGGCAGAACCTGTGGAGGAAACGTTGTATACCCTCTCCTGTTTTTGCTTTTTGCAGCGTATTGTACACACAGGGTCTTTAGGCTTCTTGTGAAGAAAGGTAAGGTGTGTGTTGCTTGCTTATTACTCTGTCTATAAGCTTATCTGGGGAGTTTATACTGAAGGTCCCATTACCTTGTTTCTTCCTTGGATAGAGCAGATTTTTCCACATTGCAGCTCATGAAATTCAATCCCTAACACAGAGAGCACATTACACATTGTCAGATGTCATTCTGTTTTTAAGAGAAAGCAAAATCTTAACCTAAACATTTCTGCCGCAAAAGATCTGAGGTCATCTGAATCAGTGCGACCATGTTTTGAAAACCATTTGTCTCCCTGGAGAGTCGGCACAGACACTTGTCTCTCCATTATTTTCAGAGAGTGGGCAGTTCTGTTCACTACGTCAGGCTAAATTAAATGTCGATGGCATATTATTGGAAAAAACATTAGGAGTTGGTCAAGCAATGCAATATAATTGACTAATTTAGTTATTTAGGTATTGATCTGATATCTTGGCAGCATGCTGGTTTTGCAACTGCTATTTTTAGGATCATGTGAAAGTTGCCGGTTGTTCAAACCGTCAAATTACTTCATTCTTATTCATGTGGTTCAAGAGGAGCGATTAGGAGAGGAGAGGTTCATTACCTTATTTTACGTTTTGTATGGCTTTCGTCATGTGTTGCAAAGACAATCCTCTTCTAACCTCTTCCCAGCATCGTTACCAGCTTTGTTTGCATAGTCTTTCACATTGTTTTAACCCTGAGTCATCATCTGTTCCTCTTGATAACCCACCCCTCTCTCTCTCTGTCATGTCTGCTCTCTCATCATCTTGTCTATCCGTCCACCCACAGATCAACTCCCATTCTCTTTTTTTGTCACTCTGGTGCTTTTTTGCATTCCGTCCCCATCCCACCCACATTTGTCTTCCCAACAATTTTCATGTCCTCCTCCTTTTTTCTATCATCACTCTCTCTCCCTCTGTCTCTCCTCCATCTCCCAGCAGGATTGGTATCACTAGCACTGGTTTTAGTTGGTGACTCATCTCTGGAGTCTTTAATTAAACATCTGCAGACGTCAGCACTCGGACACACACACACAAACACAAACACACATGGACAGCAGAGGAACAGTACACACGGACACAGAGGTGCACATTCAGACAAATGCATCCAGATTAAAGCATGCACGGCTTCAGATCAGTGCAATCTTTCTGCTGGGGGAAATTTCACAGTGGCTGGGGTCAATTTAAGGTCAGAGGCACATTGCACGTGAGGGGCTAAGTTGATTTCTTGGAGAAATTATGTAGCACAATGCAGTTTGAATGCGAGCCCCGGTGTCTGGAAGAAGCTAGGCCCATGTTATCACTGTGCAGCCAGTTAATTATGCACTAATGTATGCACAGCCCCAGTTACCCTGCACTACCCTCGCCGTCTACCTGCATCTGAGTCATTACAGAGTGTGCACCTTGAGCAGGTGTTATATTTGTGCGGGAAGAAGAAATAATGCATGTGCAAATGTATGCCAGTGAGAGCATGAACTAGTTTGAACTGTTTAATAAGAGATACCGTGTGTGTACAGTAGTAAATGTCATGTGCAAACCCTCTAACAAAGTGATCTGAACAGTCAGAGAGCACATAAACAAATAAACAAGTCCTTCATTAGCTGAACTTACATCTAAATACTTAGTAACTGTCTTGTTTTGTTTTGTTTTGTTTTCCCTCTTCGAAGTTACATTAGTCATGACAGTGCCTCCACAATAAACGACTGTGACAACAAGCAGCAGGGAGTTTTCTACTATGTCAAAAAGTGGCAAATGAATTCTTACAACTGTTATGATGCCTTCTTTCTTTCCATCTCCTCCTTTCTCTATCTCCCTCTCTTTTCCATCCTTCTCACACGCTGGTTTCAAGAGAGACTGGTATCTTAGAAACAAGAAGACATGATAAAACATGTGCTTTCCGACGTCACCTGATTACAATAAACACAAAACAAACCCCTTGCCACTGACAGAAACACACGAGTCTTACCCTCTCTGTCTCTCTCATTCTACAGGTATTGGAGGGGATCAAGGATAAGAGGGTTTCCTGCTTTCTGTAAGTGCTGCTGATAACTGGCTGCTAGAACTCTGCTGCTGATTCTGGTGACTGAGCCGCCTATCTGTCCGTCTGTAAGTTATCCTGGGGTCCCAAGGCTTTGCGCTGGCTGAACCGCAGCCATGGAGGTGGCGCTGGTAGACTTTGAGAGCCTGGATGAACTCAACGGCAGCCTGGAGGATGAGGTGGACACCGATGCTGATGAGACCACGTGTCTCACGGTGGACATACCCCCAGAGCACAGCAGCCTGGGCAGCAACTACCATCTGCGAGCTGCTCAGTGGTCCTCTACGCCCCCCTTCCACAGCCATGTGCCCTCCTGCATGTGGGAATCCACCTCATCGTCACCCACTCCACATACACAGACACTAGCAATACCCCAGTCCCCAACCATGCCAAGTCCGGGCAGACAGGGGCGCAGTAGCTGTGCCAGTATGATTTCCAACTGGAAATTGCTGCTAAACAGTGAGGGCACCAAAGAGAGTGAGAAGATCTTCAGCCGGCTAGCCAAGGAGTGCTGCGAGGATTTGTTTGTAGATAAACGAGGGCTGGATGATGGAGACCAGAAAGTCATCATTAACATTGCCGGACTTCGTTTTGAGACACAGCTAAAAACTTTGGACCAGTTTCCTGACACACTACTAGGAGATCCTTTAAAAAGGATGGACTACTTTGATCCAATGAGGAATGAGTACTTCTTTGATCGGAACCGACCCAGCTTTGATGGGATCTTATATTACTACCAGTCAGGGGGCAAGATCAGACGTCCAGCTAACGTTCCCCTGGATGTGTTTGCAGATGAAATTCTTTTCTATGAGCTTGGAATTGAGGCAATGGAGCAGTTCAGAGAAGATGAAGGATTCATTAAGGATGTTGAGATCCCTCTACCTGATAATGATGTGTATAGGCAATTCTGGCTGCTGTTTGAGTACCCAGAAAGCTCAAACGCAGCCCGAGGTGTTGCACTGGTGTCTGTATTTGTTATTGTCATATCCATCATTATTTTCTGCATGGAAACTCTGCCAGAATTCAGAGATGACACAGACCAAATTGTGCCCACGGCAGTTCAGCCTTTCAACCAATCTGCATTTTACACTCCTGTGACTCCAACTGGTGTGAAGCCCACAACTTTCTCTGATCCCTTCTTCATCATTGAGACCGCCTGCATTGCGTGGTTCTTCTTTGAGCTGTGTGTGAGATTTTTGGTCTGTCCAAGCAAAAGGGATTTTTTCCACAACCTCATGAACATGATTGACATTATATCCATTATCCCGTATTTTGTTACTGTGATCACAGAGATGATCACGACGCCACAAGAGAGCTCAGGACAGAACATGTCTTTAGCCATTCTGCGTATCATCCGTCTGGTCAGGGTGTTTCGTATATTCAAACTCTCACGTCACTCCAAGGGGCTGCAGATCCTTGGACAGACTCTGAAGGCCAGCATGCGTGAGCTTGGCTTGCTCATCTTCTTCCTCTTCATCGGAGTAATCCTTTTCTCCAGCGCTATCTACTTTGCTGAGGTAGACGAGCCTAACACACAGTTTGTCAGCATACCTGACGGCTTCTGGTGGGCTGTGGTTACCATGACTACAGTCGGCTACGGGGACATGTGTCCTATTACCATGGGGGGTAAAGTGGTGGGCACCTTGTGTGCCATCGCAGGTGTGCTCACCATTGCCTTGCCTGTCCCCGTCATTGTTTCCAACTTCAACTACTTCTACCACAGAGAGACGGAAGCAGAGGAGAAGTTGCCCTTGACAGATGCTGCAGAACAAGCCATGAATGCTGAGACAGATAACAAAATCAGTAGTCGAACCTCACTAAATAAAGCCAATGGCATCTAGTAAAGTGACAAAGGGAAGGAGGACATAATTTTGAATGGTGGGACATTTCCACAAAGCAGGAAAGACACATTAAAGAAGAGGAGTGTACTGAGGAAATGAACTGCTAGGATTTCCCCCGACTGATGGTCTCATGGGATCAATGAAAAGAATATATGTACTTAGTGTTTTATAAGGATGTACAGGATGTGCTGTACTTACCTCTTTTGTGTCTAATATGAAATTGGCCCATTGAAGTGGAGGAATTCATTATGTTTATATTCAGGATTGTATGTCAACATATTTCAAGTCTACTTTGTATTACAACTCTTCCTTTAGTTGCACAGAAACAGGTCAAACATCTCGCATTGTCATAATTCAACGGTTAATAATGATTGTTTAAGTTTCTCATATAATTTTGGTCTTTTTTCATTATCCGTTGGCCACTAATCCTGTTCCTTAGAACATTTTTCCCACTGGCTTTGCTGAGATTTTCACAGTGCCTCCTGACATAATAGACCATAATCACACAGCGGCCATTTTCTTGTGACATCACACCAAGGGTGAAAAGCCTAGATGTCCTACTGCTAAGCTCCAGGTTGAAAGTCAGTAATGATAACTGGGAAATGATTGAATGCTAACGTGAGCTAATGGGTTATCATATATGTCATTTCACCTTGAAGTAGGGCCCTATGTCCGACCAGATTTTCACCATCATCTTTTCAGTTGCTCATCAACCGAGAAGCGGTGAAATTATAACTATTTCTCCAGATTCCCTATGCTTGTATGAGCTGAAGTTTAGAAACACAGCAGCATAACATCATCCCAGCATTTTAGCTTCCCACCCTGAGCGTGACGTCAGAAGAAAATGGCTGCCATGTGACTATAGTCTGATAAGAATAGGCCTGAGACAGGTTTGAATTAGTCGTATTTAATGATAGTCAAAAAGAAAAAGTTAAACGTGACAGCCTAAAACGTTTATACAATTACAGAGCTGCTACTTGTAATGTCCTTTTTTCGGATGCTTCATCAGATATTCAGGACAATTCGTAGGTTATGAAAAATGTGAGCAACAGGTTACATTATTCTGAGCATCTACATGACAGTGTGTGTGTGTGTAGCATCTGAAAAATGATTTGACTTCATTTTTTTTCTTTGGGAACATCGCTTGCAGCAAATGTTCAGTTGGCGCCCAATAGATGCCACCACTGTCATCAAATAACTGATGGCCAAGTTATAGATAGCTAACTTGTCAGGTTGTAAAAAAATAGCAAAAAAAAAACAAGTTCATTTCTCCTGTATGTGTTGTCAGTAAGTGACTTGTGTCTAGATTGTAGCCCTGCTGTATTTATTAATTTAGAAACGTATCATGATTCTGTTGTATTTATTCATCCTCTTTGATGAGTAGCTTGGGTAAGAATTATCCACTGTCGTTAGCAGTCTGACTCTACAGTATGTATTATAATGGAGTGCCTTAATTTATGTAATGTTGAGATTCTGCTGAATTTGCCATACATAATCTTACAGTAATACCTACATGTGTATCTTGCATATATATACTCAGTATTTTTTGATTTCATCTTGGTTTAAAGTGTAGAAGTTGTAACCTTTCTCCAGTCTAGAAATTGTTTGTGAGAGCTAAATGCATTCTGACCTGGCGTACAATTTAACACATACAGTGGATCTTATTTGTGTATGATGTAGATATTATCCTTCAAAATTTGGGATTTCACAAAAAGTAAACATTTCGGTGACACCATTATCAGAAAATGTACCAAGAAAGTGAAAGAGAGAAGAAAGAAGCCAAAGATGTCTGCTGAATAAAGGGGATAGAGGGAAGTTGTTTCAGGGCCAGGGGATATTATAGGCCAAAATGTCCCATGATCCATTCTATTTTGGACGACTAATTATAAATGGAGCTGCTGTAGCAGTGTGATCTTTTGGTGGTAAATTGTATAAATATCTATTTTTTAAACTTGTTTGCCTTTTCGAGAGAAGTCTTAAAAAGTGGAAAATGAGGCGTGTTAATTGGGATCCAGGAACATAATTTTATCTCGTAATAGCTTTAGCCCGGTGACATGTCTGAATCTCTGGGTAATAATATGATCAAAGATTATGTGTATGTGTTTCCTGTGTGTGTGAGCTCCATGGTGATGATGATTACACAGTATGGCGTCAGTTTTTACGACTAGTTGAGCCGCTCATCTGTAAACTCACTCTGTACAAGAAGTTAGGAGGCTTGCATTGTCATGGCTACAGCAGATTTATCACACCGACAAGACCAATACACTGTATTTGTATTTGTATGTATGATAACATTTCAGTATACAATTTACTGTAATGTATGCAATATATTCTGGGATTTTAAAATCACATCTTTTCATGTCTCGTGCTCTTTTCATAGAAACATATCCGACATGGTGATGGGTGATTTAATTGGGGTCAGCATCCTCAGTTGGAATGAACAAAATGGTCAAGGTTAGGAAAAGTTTCTAAGAAATTAATGTGAGTCGGTGATTTCCCCAGAGGTGAACTGAGTGAGATTGTGTGTGTGTGTGTAACCTGTCTCTGCTTTCACACACACACACACACACACACACACACACACACACACACACACACAGAGAGAGAGAGAGAGAGAGAGAGAGAGAGAGAGAGAGAGAGAGGGAGAGAGAGAGAGGTCAGATCAACAAGGCTCGTGTGGCAGTGCAGAAACTGTATAACTGGAAGTCTTCCAGACAACAACAGGATGCCAGTGTCTGGTTTACACGGAGTAGCCTGCTAGCTCTCAATGCTAGCTAGCTTAACCTGATACCCATCTCTCTCGCCTCAACACCTCGTCTCAGGCCAAGAAAGGCTCCTTTGATAATAAATACTTGCAGAGGAACTCCATATCATTTCCTCATATACCGAATGACAAGGAACATTTATTTATGCATATTCATGATAGGAAGCTGGTGGGCAAAGTGGAGGACATGTTTTTGGCAGGCAATAGTAGTTAGAGCACTAATGAGATGGTGTCTGAAAGTCTTTTTGCTACTTCATGGTGGGGAAATGGTTCTTTCTCATGGACTCAATATAAGACATAACTTTAAATGTAGCATTGCAGTGATATAACTAGGACTTGCTCTTCCATTGGCAGATATTTTTCACTTATTTTGAATACATTTGTAAGAAAAACTTAAGAGTAAACGTTTATATACTGTATAAGTAGGAGGCTGAATATCATGTAACTCACACTGAGAGATACATAGACCTCATCCTAAATTCACCCCCCCCGCAAGAGACTGTGACCACATTCCTTAAATATCAGAGGCAACGATTTGTCTTATAAGCATATAAGTTAGAGGGTATTTGGTGATAAACAATAGAACTATCACAACAACTTCTGATTCACTAGAAATGTCCGCTTGGCAATGCAGATTAAGATGCACTCACAGGCAACTTTAGAGCTGAATTTGATTCTGTATCACATCACAGCTGTTCTCGTGTTATTATGCAGGGTTGGGAACAATGGCACAAACACAGTATTTCCAACATCTAGACTCTAGGAATGCTGCTGAAAAACAAGCGCAGATGAGTTTTATTTGTCAGCTCAACCAAAATTGTTTTTCCAGCTATGATTAAAAGCGATTGCATTTGCTCCAGTATAACCTGACAACAGTAACCCTAAACCATGAATGGATGTAGGACTCAAGATTATAACTAAATAGTTAGAGGAAACGAGGGTCATCCAAGGACAAAGAGTGAAAACAGAGCTGGCGCTGAAAAGAGAGAAAGGAGGGGAAAATGACACTTCAGCCAGGAGACGAGAGCGGAGTTCACACGCTATCTGGTCTCCGGTAAAGGTCTGGCAGCCACATAGATAGGTTACAATTAGGTGCGGAAATAAATTACAATTGAAAGAGATCTCTGGCGCACACACATATATCTGAATGATTGTAAACATACACTCAGTCTTAATGAAGTACAGTCCTAATGTGATGTCCTAATGTTGGACAACAATTGTGATTTGTAAAGAAGAAAAAAAAACACTTGTTTCTGTTCCAAGTCTTCCCCTGAAAATAACTGTTTTATTTCAGATTTCTCAAAAGCTCTTTTTTCTGAATTTCTCACTTATGAGGGCACGATGTCACATCACTCTCCAGAGAATGCCCTTGGGCCACAGATACAGAGTGTGTTCATTAAAACATAATCAGCCAACTCATTGTCAGTGTTTACTGTGTTCAGCAGCACAGAAAAAGGAAATAGTGTGTATGATGCAGATACATACATTTTATGTGTTTTTATCTGAAGTTTTATTGTAAAAGCATACATATTATTTAAAAATATCTGAAGCATATACGTATTATATGAAGTGTCAAAGGACTGTAGTGCTTTTCGAGGGCACCACCTGCTCATCAGGAGCAATTCAACTATTCATAAGCACAAAAACTCCACTGGAAGAGCAAAATTTGGGCTCGACATCTCGCCCAAGGAAACTTTGACATGTCGACTGCAAGGGCTGGGAATCAATACAATGATCCTTCGATTGGTGGATGACCGCTCTATCTGTACGGAAACCTGAACTAAAACACTTGTTCTCTAACTTAGTGCTCTCCAAATTGAGGTTTCGACATGTCAAACACAGGTGTAACTAAAAGCCTTGTGACAGTAATTGCTGGAATTACTGGCCTGGAGTTAATGCTAAAAGTGTCCATCAACACATTTATCAAATTAAAAAGTCTGCGCTGTCTTGATATCTCAAAGAAAATGTGAAGCTTTGTTGCCACAAACAATTCTGAAACTGTCATTTCATCTCATTTAACATATCCGGTGGTTTGCCTTGTCTCAAACAGTTGTTTCTGCAACACCTACATACTGTACATACGACAAGTACAATGTTAATGTATGGGTGGTTTGCAGAAACATAAGAAGCCAACATTCAACTCTGGCTAAAGCTGGAATCTAACTACTGAGGAAGAGTGCTACAATGAAACGTTGAAGTAAAAAAGATGACAAAATTTTAAAAAAACATGAGGACAAATTTGAAATATGAAGAAGCATTACTTAGTTTTCCCAGAGCTAATGCCTTTCCTCTGCCCATCGCTCATAATAAAGTGTATATATCATCTTTACATGCCATGTAATCCTTTATCACCATCAAGCATTGTATTCATGCTTGTAATTTTAATCTATTTCGCAGGATTGACTCACTCAGTGTTAACAACAGGCGATTGTTCAACGACTTGACAGAAAATCTTAATATTAGTGAAACCATTTAGTAACACAAATGTAACAGATTGAATCTTTGTCTGTTATGGTGCTCCAGGTCTCAAAGCGTGCTCGAACAGCTGCATTTTGATTAGAGACAGTGTTGAGCTTCAAACTTGGATTTAAAAAAAACAAAATGTTAAATCCAGATATCACATCATATCAGCGACGACTAAAACAGCTTTTGATATTAATCCGGGTGTCTCTTTCTGGTGATTTATCCAGGGTGTGTGCTATCCAGGGTGTGTGTGTGTGTGTGTGTATGTGTGTGTGTGTGTGTGTGTGTATGTGCGTGCGTGCGTGCGTGTGTGTGTGTGTGTGCCACAGTCACATGGCGCTGTAGGGTTTTAACCACAGCCAATCAGTCTGCCTGCATCCCTGGCGAGGTTGGGAAGGTCACTAAAATTGTATTCAATTACCGCCACTAGACACCTCATCAAAATTGTAATCGGTAATGTTATCCAGGGATTACCCAAACTTAATTATAGATACTTCCAGATTACTTTCCGTATTTGTTGTAAAGCTAAATAAGTTACGATAAATGCAATTATATCTAAAGCGACAGATTTATACAAATAATCAAGATTGGAGTAAACTCACCGTGTATTCCATTTAAGAGTGACAAACATACATTTTTTAGGAATGTCCGAGTGCCCAAAGTAATCCCTTTATAATCTGAAATATACAATATATGAATCTAAAATTACATTTTATCTTGTTTTGTGTTGTACGTGACATAAACTGCATTGTACTACTTTTTGGAAGAGATTTGTCCATCACCTACCTTCAAGGGGACATCAATATGTGTACATACACTATATCTGTGCTATATATGCACACAGCACTCTGACACAATGAGATTGAGAGCAGCAGCCAGCAGCAGTGTGTTCATCGGCTGGTGCAGGTTCAAAAAAGGACAATTTTAGACTCATTTACCCTGTTTGTGACAGAATTATCTTCTGCATGCAGTGTTAATCTGCTGGGGAAACATAAAATTAGACTGTTCGGGCTTCCACACACACACACACACACATACACACACACACACAAATCTAAATAAAAACACACAGTTTCACACGTTTAACCCATTACCTAAATACTCATCTGTGCTAAAAGAGGATTATTGTTTCTTATGGTGCCTCCCAATCTGGTTTGGCTGAAGGACATTTTATTCATTGTCCATTCCATGACATGTTTCTACTCAACTGCTTCAAGCATCTGTCAACACTGAAGCCGCCTTTTCAAGACTCTTTATACAGTCGGCATCAACAACATGCATCTTGGTTAAACAGTTAATCTCATAATGCACTTCATACATAAAATCACATAAAACTATCACATTGCATAACACCTGCAGCAGTTCTCATTTAGAAAGCTTACATTATTACTTGACACACACTGACCTAAAAGCACTAACAACAGGAAGCGTTAAATAAATGATGAACTGATGAACAATTTGCTTCATATCCTTTATCCCATTCTATCTCTTTGCACATATGCTTGTGAGATTTTTTTTTTTAAAAAAGGAAAAATCCTGAAATTCCACACCTGCAAGACAGTATTCAAGTGCAAATGATCTAAACAGCCCTGTTGACTTTTTCGAAAGGTCCGTTTGTGTGAGCTCAGGGTTGAACCTGCTCAGTGGAAGATCCCCGTCAAGCACTTAAAGATGCATGAGATCGCTCCATCATTAACGAGACGCTTTGATGGAAAGTTCCACATCGGAGAGAGAGATATGAGGAGCGGGTGAGATAAAAACAGACAGAAGAGGGCACAATTAGGTATACAGGACAGAGAGAGGGTTTGCGTGACACAGAGGAAAGAGCTGGCAGACAGTTTATTTCTGTTTCAGCTATAGGGCCTCCCTCCTCTGCTGTGTGTCATGTGTCCGTGTGTGTGTATGTTCATCTATAATTAACTGCGCCTGGTGATGATAGCCGTCTGTCATCGTGTCCACATACACAGAGGGGACCCAGTTTGCAGATTTGAATTAACCAGTGAACGAAACACCAGGATTTGTTATTAGTTTTGTCTTTCATTCTTCACAAAATGTTCACACTTTTACACATTTGTACCCTAATCAGCGACTTGAATATTAAACGTCTTGTTTCTATGCACTGCCATTACAATAAGTTGACCTTTCACAACTCACTCTGTCTGTCTGGATGCAACCCAGTTACCGAAATAAATGTTGCCGTGTATGTTTCTGCATATCATGTTGTATATGTTGAAACCTTCTTCAGTGTTTCACCTTCACATTCTTTTTTTGTCTGCTTTTCATGTTTCCACTTTACAAGTTTGAAGCTTGAGGTCTTGTTAAGGGCAAGGCATAAAGAACTACCCGCTGAGGGTGAGGAAAAGATCATGTTTTGCCTTAAAATACCCGGTTTTGTTGCTGAACTAAGACAGCTGGAAAATGTCTTATTGTCTTGCTAAAACTACCCTCTCACCCAGAAGCCATCTGGCCTCACCATCACTCCACCACTGTTCCCTCTGACTGATAAGAAAGTCAGCTCAGATAGCCTACAGAAAGTAATATATGTATTGTAGAAATATTAATAAAAACACATAAAAACATATCCGTGGTTTGCTGATGAGCAAGTATGTTAGTATCCCAAGTATCCCAACTTATCTCTTTTTATGTTGTTCCCAATAATAGCAGTTGAGTGAATTAAACAAAAGGAAGGCCAAAAGTCTAAGAAAATAATGAATCATCTCCAGCTGTGTGTTCAAAATAACTGATATTCCAAACAAATAAAATCGAAACCTTTCTATTAAAAGTACATTGAATAGAAGGTCAGTATGAAGATTTTATCCGTCCACATTTACTTCACTGAGGTGTCTGTAGACAAAACCCTTTATCCGCAGAAACACTGCGTGAGAGCATGTGAGGCCAACAGATCTTGTTGTGTTTGTACTGGATATGAAAGCATGAAACTGTTTATGAGGTTTGCCTTTGAAAGCAGGATGTCCCAGAAAAAGAGACATCACTCTTTGTAACGTTCCCTGGAAAGAACAAAAAACAGGCCAAGATAAACAATACTCTCGACTGTGCAGCAGAAAAAGTTTTGCACTTCCAGCTCTGAACAGGACTGTTTGTCACCGCAGCCGGTCATGAGATGGACTCAAGCGATAGCATCTTGGTCTTGTCTTTTATATTTCACGCTCAAGTGTAACAGGCTGTATTTAAGTATGATAAGAAGGATAAGTCAGAATTACTTTAAAAGTGCGTCACAACAATAATATTGCTGTTACTATTGAGAAATAAATATAGCAAAGGAAGGAAATTGAACCTTTTCATCCAAGTCAAAGTGATGTGTACGGACGCTTGCACCATTTACAAACTACAATGCAGCGTGATAGACTACAAATAGATTATGCTGTATGAGATATTATACACTATATATACTGTATGAGGCATATATTATTGATTATTGCTAAATTGTTCAATATGCGCAAAAACACTGATTTTTAGCTGTAAAAGGATCTGCATATACATGAATTTAATCCTGAACCAATGCACATTACACTGTGGCACATTACTCACTAGGAAACCCTCTAAATTAAAAGGATGATTAGATAAAGTGATGAGATGTCAACAGAGGAGAGAGGTGAAGAAGTGAAGAAAGTCTGAATTAAGACAAATGGAGAGTTGCCAGTCAGCTTTGCAAGGAAAAGATACGCCTCAGTGTCTGGCATCATCACCAAGACTGTGTTTCTTCATCTTATCAGCTGGGCTCTAAATTTGGAAGACGGAGGAGGAGGAGGAAAGGATTAGAAGCAGAAAACTGTCAATCTGTTGCTGTTTATTACTCCTGCCGAGGGTCTAAGAGATCCACGTGGGACACACACACACACACACACAACAAACTCATTCATTAAAACATCTAAGTTGTGCTCCCTAGTGAAACCTGGCAACATCTGTTTAGGTCTGCTTGATTGAGTGGACAGAATTAATCTAAATTATCCCTTCCAGATCCCACAGATTACCCACATTCAAGACAGACAAACAAACTCAGCAGGATAGTTGGTCGGGCATCTTAAGGCAAAGAATCTTCTAGAACTTACTCTTTTTTTCACAATTTCTTGAGACCACGTGTTGAGATTAAACTACAAAGCAAGGAATCTCTTTATATCAGCGTGTTATTTGCATATCTTTTTAACTGTTCCTCAGATCTACTTCACACTTTTCAGGTTCATTTCTGATGCCTAAATGAAGCGCAGTGTCGAATTTGGCGCAAATTTGAACATGTGATATCTTCAATATTAACTAATCTTGAATTAACAGTGAACAGAGCTCTGTGTAGCTGCAGGGGTTTGTCTTCACAGCTTTACAGCTCTGAAGACTAAAGCTGGGCTCCCACGGGATCCCCCTCATGTGATCTCATGGGGAAGCAGACGTAAACAAAATTGAGATTCAGCCACACAACTACTCTGCTCTTGACGAGCTCTTGGATCAAAACAGTTCACACATAACGTTCGTTGTTCACAGGAGCGAGCGCTGATTTGCCTCTCTGTTACGACCCTAGAGGTCATAAATGTTTCTTTTTGACTGTTTCAGTAACCCTCTTTTACGTGAGTGTGCGTGTGATTGGTTGCAGGTGTGTCTGAGTGATTGCAGGTTGTCCCAGGGAGCTGATTGGTTCCTGCCGGGAAGCCAAGAGTTTAAGGGCCGGCTCCTCTTCAGTTCCTGTAAGCTGTCCTCTGCTGTCCCAGACTGCCAGCATGTGTGATCGTGTACACACTATATTTGTGAATAAAACCATTTAAAAACACTTCGCTGCTGGTGGTGCTTGAAGGGTGGGAAGAGGGGAGTCTCATTTTCATGTTGCACCAGGGTTTCCCCTAGGCCCTGGTCGTAACACTCCCGTCTGCCTTTTTATTGGCAATCTCCAAAACTCTTTTGGCAAGTAGAAAATCGAGGCCTTTGAGCTAAATGCTAACATGCTGATGTGTTGGAGGTCTAAAGTTAGGAACAAAAGTCCAGTTGAGGCTGATGGGAATGCCATTAGTTTTGCAGGTAATTACAATGAAACAATAAATTATTGGAGAGTCTAAAAATAATCTAAAATCATTTAGAGTCAGTTTGTAACTTCAGTTACGAATGTACCTGCTCACGTTTATAACTTCAGCTATATTTACTACATGAGTAAGTTAAAATGACTCACTGCCATATCTATTACGTTTATGTGTGTGAAATGAAGAGATTAGATTAAAGAAATTATTCCTATCTGTGTGTGTTTGTGTGTGAGATGAGATTGTGTAGGATTGTGAGGGTTAAAAGGCATTTGGTGGATAAATAAATACAAGAGTTACTTGTCCGCTATTCCCCACACACACACACACACACGCACTGACACACTTAGACATGTAGATATACACATGCACAAACTGAGAAAATACCTACAATATGGTAAGGGTTTGTACAATATCAAGCACAGGAAACATCTCTGACACCTGAACCTCAGTGCCACATGCATGTGGACAGACAAACATATATTTTGGAGAGAAAAGGGAGAAATACTGACTTCAAACCTGCCTAAAAAATGTGTAGCTTTGGTGACAAATCATAACGTAACATGAATAAGCTTATGTTGAGGTGTTATTCCACCATGAGCCTCCATAACAGGATGAATGCAAGGTAGATTTAGTTTCTCAATAAGGGCCAACTGGGGCTAGTTGCTTTGACATGTGGCCTGTAGCCTGACAGTGAACTACCAACCCTGAGATTAAAAGACAACACGCTCGACAAAACTATATAATCAGATCTTACTGTCTGGCTGACATATCCTTTTTTTTTTCATTTCCCCTCCATTTCTTTTGTATGTCTTTCACACATGTTGATCTGGTCCCCTGTCCAGCACAAGCTACACTCTTCCTGCCTCATCCTACTCGTTCTCCCCTCGCCGTCTTAAGGCATAATCACCTGAAAGCCTGTTTTATACACCTGCAGTGTGGAAATTTTACACATAAATTATTGTTACTATCCAAGCCAGCCTCCAACATGCTGGAAAGGGGTGGTTACCTTATCCCTAACCTGTCCGCTAATGGTGTGAACCTAAACAAGCAATCAGCTGTTACAAAAGAGTTGCATAGGTGACGTCGCTTCTAATTTTTTCCTAAAATTAGGTCCCACGGGGAACACCAGAAGGGGCGGAGCTTTGCTTCTGTTTAGTTATATGTGGGCATTATGGTGAACACAGTCTCTGCAAAGGTCGCGACCTTTTTTCATCATGTCAAAGGTCGTCCTCTTTTCTCCTCAGTCCTCCAGCTCCATCATGAGGGCACCGGCACTCAGCACAAAGTTGGCCAACCTCTCCGTCTGTCCATCCTCTGCCCTCTCTCTCTCACAGCAACCCACACCTTTCAAATGATAATGATGATAAAAAAAGAAATCACAACCAAAAATTATGAAAAAAAACAACCCACAAACATAATGTTTGTGTGTGGTCATATCACCTAAATACCCTCTGGTTACCCTGCTGCCAAAGGGGGATTAATGAAAAGGTCATGCACTTTTCAGAGGTACCATCACCAAAGAGATAGGGAGCAGCTTGGGGTCTAATTTTAGCCATGTCAGTCATTTCCTCAAATCAAATTTTAATGGCCTTTAATACGATAGAAGAGGAGAGACTTTACAATTTTTTAATTAACAGAATCTGCTCTTTTTCTGAGTATCCTAAATGTATGAACCCCTGCGTATTTCTATCTACTCTCCGTTTTTACAAAGCCAGCTGGTTGCCGGCTGACTGGCTGGATCAGTGGCTGGTGTAGGACAGCAGCAGATGTGTGTGTTATCCGTATGATCCGTCCACACTCATTATATAAGAGGATCTCTCCACAGGTAACAGGCCATCTGTATGAAAAGGACATGGAGCGCAGGGATCAAATGATCTGTTCCAACACATGTTGTGTTTCTGGCAGAAGTGTAAATGGTGGATTAGCTTATAAAGTGTGTACTGTATCTGGTGTAGCTGAGGGGTTATGAACTACAGTGCCCCTGGGTCAATCTTGAGCTGTGTTGCATTTTTCTCTTCCTTAATTTTCTGTCATCTATTTTCTTGGCTAACTGTCGAGGACACATTTTAGTTAGGTATTCAAGTTATTCATCCAAACTGACATGTGGACTCTTGCATGAAAAACTGTCAGCTGCTAACACCTAGTTGAACAAATTATGATGAAAACTTTTTAGCAGAACTGTAAAGAGGTTGATGTGAGATGACTGAACGTTCATCTAGACATCTTAAATTCCTAGTCAACAAGAATCTCAATGGTAAAATAAGAGAGAAATAGGAAGAAGACGGCGACACTTTCAAATTGTTAACTGTACTAAAGGCCCTCCTAGATATTATTAATGTTACTCTGGATCTTCATCTTAAAGCGAAACTCTCGCCAAAAAGCAACCGAGGCTTTATTTGTGTGCCATGATGGCGACGCACAGGAGATGCAGCAGCTAACGTGAGTTTCATAAACTCTGTGTGCACAAACAATGTTCTCAATGCTCGTGTTCATGAGTAGAGACCCTGGTGATGCTGTGAGCAAAGTTTCATGTTGTGTCGAGCCTTCTTAGTGTTCTAAAAATAGCGATTTTGATGCTAGCATGTCATGCCCCTAGCTCTCCCGTTCAAAATTAACGCGCCCAAAACCGAAACTACGGTAAATCTTAAAAGTGCCTCTTTCGTCGTAATTATGCTTTTACACGAAGGTTTGACTCATATTCAATCCCAAATAAAGCCTTGGTTGCTTTTTGGCTAGAGTTTCGCTTTAATTAAAAAACAAAACAAACTGCAATACCATCCTCCCAGTATCTCAAAATAATGTATTTTTGGCCAATCCATATTTATATTATTTGGCCCATCCCTTGACGGAAAAAAAGAAGAAGAAAAAAAGAGTCAGGTGATTGATTGTCGTCATGTTTGTCGGCCAAAATGAGTTGTTGGCCAGTCCAACAGAAACTGTTTGCCTCAAAATGTACAGCCGTTTTTAAAAAGATTAGGTGTTATGGTGGTGTTAACCAATCGCTTAATGTTTATCAAGAGAAACAGAAACACCTTGTACAAAACAAATTTGAGAAGCACCATTTATTCATCCTCAGAGTACAGGAGAACAGTGTTACAAAATGACAGTGGCAAAAAGAATGGATTCTTGCGTCACATTGGCCAACATTTGTCAGAGTTCCCAGAATTTTCTGTAGTCACTTTGGAAAAGGAATTAGGGCATGCTAGAGACCAATGACACATCACATCAATGAACAGCAGTAGTAGGAAGGTAGTAAATGTTTACACTCAAGGGGACAAAGAATGAAAGAGCGCAGTGTTAAAATGGTACATCACAGGACATGTTGACACCTCTACTGCATAAATGAAATGAGTAAGACATTACATGAACACCCTGAGGCTACTCTAAGTATTTTTTGCCTTGAACGTTTCACAAAAAGTTTGCGTGACAAATTAATGATGGGATTTGATTTTTCACACAAGTCAGCTGCTGAACCACTAGTTAGTGTTTACTGTAAGCTGGATATCACATTAGACTTTCGGAGACTCAGTAATGTTGCCTGACAACATTGCATTAGTGCATTAGACCAAAATAAAGAATTTAAAAAATTGTCAAATTGTACTTTTGAACTTTGTTAAATCAGCCATTATACCGCTGCAAAGGATGTATATAAAGGCTATATAAATACATTTGAATTGATTTGATTTGATGTTTAGTAACAATTGGTTTTCAGAGAAAGAAACTTTCATTTCAGCCCCATTCAACCCTATTGCCTAAAGTTTTGCACAGCATATCTTTACAGCATTGCCACGAGCATATCTCATGACCACACAATATCTGTACAGTCATGCCTACATCATGAAGAGATTCTTTTGACCAGCCCATGCATTTTCACCCTATACCAACTTCAGAACAGACTGCTTATCCTCATGGAATGTTTCTGTCATATAGAAATGTAGGATAAGTTCCATATTCCACCACACAGAATGGCTTCTGCTACAACTGGGCCTCTCGCTCAGGGGAGGTTCTGGCGGGGGGGGGGGGGCCAACAAGGGCCAGTGCCCCCGTAACTCTGAGTCTGGACCCCCCTGTGGCCCCCCTGACAGGGAGTCTGCATCAATAACACAATGACAGATTTCTTGCAATGATTTTGTTTTGAAGGGAAAGGCAGAAATAAAGTGTCTCAGCAGTTTACTACCCAATCAAAATTGCTGAAATTGTAAACATTGTTTTGTCTGAATGAGGAATTTAACTTTTTTTCCGGGTTGTATGCGCCCCCTAACAAAAAAGCCAGCCCCAACCTGGCCCCCCTATTAAAACTGGTCTAGAACCGCCACTGCTCTCGCTACTGATCCATCAAAAGCACAAAATAATAGTAACACTTTAACCAGCTGACATTAAATAAAGTGGGGGGAAAAAAAACAACAAATAGAAATCTCAACCATCAAAAACCTTTGTTGCACAAGTTACACAAGTAAACAGCATTAGCATTTCTGCTTGGTGAACTAAAAAGATAAATACTCTGTTGTCTACATACAATGTAATTCTGGTTTCTTGTAATCCTGTGATGCAGTGACAAACTGTCTGTATTGACTCCGATGCCTGACATTTTTTGAACGGTCAGAAGAGGGAGTCTGATGGACAGCTGTAACATTCCTCTGTCCTTTTGGAGCCTCACATTGTTCTTGAATGTTCATCCATTCCAACAGCATCATGAAGGGCATAATCCTAAAACACAGAGATAACCATTAGCCCGCTGGTCCTTTAGCTATAAATACTGGTGAGTTCATAAATTTAATCAGAAACGGTTGTTCAGACATTCACAGTTCCAGTGGTCAGAGCAAGAGATATAATTAAATGTGCTATTTCACGATGAGCGATCATACGGCTGTGAGTAAAAAAAAAAGGTTAAATTGAAAAAGTACATTTTAAATATAAAATGATCATGATGATGTGTGTACATGAAAAAAATGCAAAATTTCAAATGGCACTGCTCAAACTGACAGCGTAAATTGTGACAATGGAATTGAAAATGGCAACGGAAATAAGACAGGGAAACTTCAAATTTGTACTCAAAATGTGGAACAGAAAAGCTTGAAGTGCTTGTACAGCATGTAACAGTCATGGCAATGAGTGAAATACCCCCACGCCTCAACCCAGATAAGAACATTTCCACCACTGGTATTATACAAGAACAGAACCCAAAGGTTAGAGGTTAAACAAGTAAACAGTACTTCTGAAAGTATCACGCATAGTTTCAGTAATTATTGAGCCATCCTACCGGTCATTTATGTTCTTCTTGAGGCTACAGATGAATATGCTGTAGAAGAAGAATGTAAAGTGTCTCATGGCATGCCACGCCCAGAACATCAACTCTGGCACCTGGCTGAACAGCAACTCCACTCTGAGACACAGAGAGAGGGAGGAAAGACTCACTAAAATACTGCATATTAAAATACAATGCTTTTCTTCTTTAAACTCATAATGAACCACAACTATAAACAGTGATGATTGCATAAACTGCCATCAGTTTATACTGATTCATTAACAGGTGAGCAGTACAGGGACATCCTAACCCAGTCACTCACATTTAAGTTGACATATGTTAAAAGTGGATTATAATTAGCATCATGTCACCTAGCAAAACTACTATGACACCAAAAATCTGATTCCTTTCTCATTTAATTGTTCACATCAGTTTAATTTCCTGTGCCACATTAAAAAAAATGTTGCGAAATATCTGCTTGTTTTTGCTTTGAGTCGGATGCGAAGATCCACTTCATCTGTAGCTGACACTAACTATTAGTATAATATGGCCTCTTTAACTTGTAAAAAAGTTCAGCTCGTCATCTGTTGGCCGTAGCCCTTCATTTACCGGTCGGGTCCGTGTCATGTACTGTGTGTTTAGTGAACGTGTTACCTATGCCTGCACTGGAGTGCAGTGTAGAACGACAGGGTGAGAGGCAAGAGCAGCAAGGATAGCAGTTTCACAGAGAGTCCAAACATGCCCAGATAGGTTAACCCGGTGTCCAGCAGAACTGAAACATGTACGACAAGGGATGTAAGGATATACTGGATTCCACGATATCTCGATAAAAAAAATCTGTGATACCGTCAGGGGACTGTGACATTATCTACCAACTGATCACGTGCTTAATTTGCTTGTACAGTTCATGGATCTAACAAGAGAAACCAGTATGAATGCATTCTAAATTGCTCCTTGTCACTGTATGGTTCTGTTTGAACAGTGAAGATAGAAGTCATACTGCTCAAGAAGACTCGCCCTACCCCTCTGAATTGGTTGACTTTGTTGGTTTCGATCTCAGTGCTTCGACGCTCCAATGATGTCTGTAGTAACATGTAGTAGCACTAACAATAACTGTTTTGCTAAATCTGTACTTAGATACCCAGCATAAGAAACTTGGGACAGACTTTAACCTCAGTGTATTTAATTCAACATTTTCTGTACATCTGAACAGGAAATCAGATCAGGCGGTTAAATGCTGCATGTTTAATGTGTGTGAGAGTGTGTTTGTGTGAGTGTAAGACGTACCATTCTTTACCACCTCAAAGTGGGGAAGAGGTTCTTCAGTTTGTTGATTTCCAGTCGATACCTGCTCAGCAGAGCTTCTGCAGGCTGTTAAAGTCGTCAGTGTTGCGGCCTCCTTTTCTGCTTTCATCTGCTTCTCTTTATTAAAGTCAGTCTCCACACGCATCCGTGTCTTGGATTGGTCACAGTCATCGGATACACTGTGCATCATCATGTATGGGATAATATCTGCAAACAAGGGGAAGACGTGAGGCACAGACAGATTGAGGCATAAGAAGAACGTTTTTATGTATAGAGGCAGCTGACCCACCATTGGACACAAGAAATTGAACGGTGTCTTTGTAGCCGCTGTCGTAGGCTTGTTCCAAAGTCTAAAGAGAGGAAGATGCACAAACAGAACAATATTTCATAAACTCTTGCCTTAGAGGATCTATTATACAGTGTTACTGTCGGACAAATGCACCGATTCATCAAATTTCAAACATTTAGGTTGGCTGATATGCTCATTTGTCATTACAGCTTCATATTTTTTCACACAAATTATAAGCTCATCTTTCAGTCCCAACTGTTATCAAACAAAACTTAATTTTCCTGCACCACATTTCTAAAAATCTTCATTTTAAAGTATATTTTTTCATCACCTAGGCAGCTACCAATATACTCCAACACCCATTCCACAAGAAAAGGGACAAACACCTAAATAAAAACAGAATACAATAATTTGCAAAATAACATTTTGTATTATCTATGTTTTACACATTGTCCCAACATTTGCAACGAGCCGTCCAGTGGGACACATCAGGGGTCTGACCTCTAGAGCCATCGGGTAGAGAGCGTTCAGGATCCTCAGACTGTTCGCCATGTTGCCTTTCAGGGTGGTTCCGCTCACTACCATGTCCCACATGCAGGGTGTGTCAGCAGGACAGATGTCCATCTCTCCAGAGAAGGGAGACACCGTCAAGATGGAGCTGCAGGGTACAGGCAGTAGTGGCTGCATGCTGCTGAAACCTCCGTCAACATAATGCTGAGAGATAAGATCACATACATTAGATTACGAACCAGGGGTTGAAGTGTGGTAAAAAACTAGTAACACACTGTGAAAATGCTCCAATGCAAGTAAAGGTCCTGCAGTGTTTCACTATCATTATCTGATATTTTTGGATGAATATCACTGCTACATTCATGTGTGTTGCATGTAGATTTTTAGGTTTTACTACTTTAAATACTGCTGAGCAGTCAAATCCACAGCAATGCATCACATTATTTATCTTTTTAGATTGAAGGTAGAATTTTCACTGCACATTTCATCCTTCAGTTTATCACAAATTTAAAAGTTAAAATCAAAAATTTTACTGGACTGGAAAGGTATGAAGAAACTGTAGTCTTTCGAGTAACTAGTAACTAAAACTGTCAGATATATGCAGTGGAGTAAAATGTATAATTTTCGCCTCTAAGATAAGGGGAATTAGAAGACTAATGTTGCAAAAAAATGTAAGTACGTGTGCCTCAAACTTTCACTTTAGAACTTCAGTAACTTGAGTAAATGTTACTGATATTCAACCACTGATATTGATAAGGCCATCAAACACTCACCACTCCTTTAATAGATGGAGGCAGCATGCCGCAGTAACCAGGCACAAAGCAGCTACACAACAAAGCCTGGGGACAGCATGGGAATAAAGACGGTAATAATTGGTGATAGGTATCATCATCACTGTAAAGGTTTGTTTTTGTTTTTTACAAATTACCACAAAAATGATAATATTTTTCCATTTCGCAATAAGCGGTTGGTCAAGAGCACCTGATACAAATGTTGCCTTCACTCTGTTAAACAGAGCAACTGGTCATCTTCTCTTCTCTCTTTTTTTTGTATGTGTTAAATAAAAACATTAGTTATCCATTAAATGCTTCTTGGAAAATAGCAGGATATTACTACTAAATATTATTTTGGTCATGTTCAATACATTTTGAGTCGGAATTTGGGGGAAACTTCAAAGAATCTTCAAAAATGTTTCTGGTAAATGAAAAAACAAAAGAGTTTCTGGACCTTAAATTAAGTGTTACCATTATTGTTTCCTCTAACCTGCTCAGGTGACATACTGACCTGTATTACATCCTCTTTGGACTGGAAATCTGACTTGATGATGAGCTTGCTGTCGATCAGGCGGGTCATAGCCACAGCAAGGCGCCCGTTGGCCAGCTGGTGTGCATCGGAAGGAAGATATTTCTGTAAGACCACCTCCAACCAGTTGAAGATATTGATTGAGGGGTTTAATGGTCCAAGAGTAAAAGCCTTCATCTGTTTGACAAAATGTAGCATCTCATCCCGGATACCAACTGTAAAACAGAAGACTCTAAGTCAGAAACAGTGTTACATGCAATAGAAGTAAATTATTTTTAAAAAAAATTTAAAAAAAGGATAGAGTCACTCACCCGGGCTCATTTCACAGACCACAGCAGCCGCAACCAGAGACCCAGCAGATGCACCCAGGACACAAGGTGCCATGCGGAGTATCCACGGTGCGTGAATTAGGAAGCACTGGGCGACCCCTAACTGGTAGGTGGCCATGAATCCAGATCCGGAGAAGGAGATGCATGGTGGAACTTCACGATAATGACAGCTGGAAACTCCCGGAGACATTTCCACAAGGGTTTTGAACTCTGAATTTTCAAATCTTTTGATTCTAGATGTTGAAAACTGAAAAAATCTCCTTCTGTTTTTTAAAAGTAGATCAAGTCAGAGCCGGCTGAGACGAGTTATCCTGGGAAGACTGGAGGACTGTCTCACAATCCATGTTTTAAACCACCCGCAATTAGCCATACTATATTGGTCATGCCCATGTGATATGGCACACAACATTCTCTCACTCAATGACTTTTTGTCCATCTCTGGTCTTATTAAAATGATTTGGGGTTTGCTTGACCCACACCGGCTTTCCTTGTGATACTACTGAATAAGTGAATCCCATGAAGTCTAGCAGTGCTGAATGAAAACTAAACATCACTAAAAGTACATATCAACAAAAAAAAGTGTTTTTAGCTGCAAGAAAATACTTTATTGGAATGCCACAGTAACAATTTTCAAATTGACAACAACAACAGCACTATGTCTAAAACTGAGTTAGTACGCCAGCATTGAAAATACACCGCAAGTACACAAAGAAAATCTTGAATCTGTTTAGATTTATCAAAGTACTTGGTTGATTTTCCTGAGTAATGAAAATCTTTGACTACCGCATGTTTTATTCTTTAGTAGTCGCTTGTTCTTTTGTCTTTTTAATGTTACCTAATCAAGGAAAAGTGTTCACTTTCTATCTTACACATGAAATCCAAGGGCCTTCCAGGCCCAATTCCCATCAAATTCAAGGACCCAACACAGGATACTCTGATGGACAGATCCAGGTTCATTTCTGTTCATACAAATAGGAGACAACGCGCTCAACTCACATATATATGGCGCCAGTACAGGGTGCTGAATTCCTCTTGTAAACAACAAAAACGGCAAAAAAGAGAAAACACCCTTCCTCACTGTGTATTCTGGCAAAACCACAGTGAAACTACACAGATGTGCTCATTACAGGTTAGCCAAAAACTGCACAGCATATATACACCAATAGAGGGAGCTGCATCTTTCTGAAGGAGAGCAAAGGACCAAACAGGGTCCCATGCAAACAAAACAAAATCTCAACAGAATAGCACATAGCTGTATGACAGAGACCACACGGCACATGTTTGTATCACAGGAAACAAATCTCCTCATCCATCCTCCATCCTCGTCCCTTTGGAATCAGAGTGTAGAGGAAGGGTGTCCAACAGGCTTCACCCTGGAGCAGGATTATGTCCCTGTTACTACCTCTCTGTGGCAATAAACAATAAAGTCAATAGAAAAACGCTTTTGCATTGTGCTGGGTCATGGTCATGACAGAAAACTGCAGGAGACAAACACACCGTCAGCAAAACATAGCCTATATAATAATGTTGAGCAAATGATTATCAAATTGTTCAAAATATATAAACTCGAGTACTTTCAGTGACCTGTGTATATTCAGGTCTATTGTAAGAACTTCCAAAGGCTCGACTTGTTCCCTCCAATCCATAAACTTTCCATAAAACCATAAAACCTGTGTAAACCTTTATTGACAGAATCGTTAAAATCTTCATCTGAGTTTTGCATTTCGTCTATATTAATACGATGCACCACTTTTCACGTGCGTGGCACTGGCTACATACAACGTACACATAATAAAAGAGATATCTAACCCTCCTATTATGTTGTAAGTCAAACTAACCCAGACAAACAGTTTATTTTCCTTATGAAACTCATTATGCCTTTTCTTAACAAGCGTAAAGAACATTCACTATGAAAATGGGTCTCTGCATTGGAGTCCTACAAACATTACACTCATACAGTATAAGCACTGTCAGAGCTTGACATTGTGAGCAACGGAAGCAAAAGGACAACGGCCTCCGGTGACTCTGGAACACTTATCTCATCTGTGAAATAGAGAAGGAAGTGTCTGAAGATGATGACCATCATGAGGTAAATTCTGATTATGCCAAAGGAAACTGCTATTCCTATTCATCAAAACAGGACGTTCATGTCAACCAAAGGTGAAATACAGCGGTCCTTGTTACGGCAATGCTGTCTGCAGAAAACAGTATGTTCATTTATAGTTCCTAATATCCTGAACATTGCCTCATCAAGGTTAACTAACTGACTAATTTGGCTGACTAATGACCTCCATACCAATGTTTAAAGACTGAAAGTTATGTAAAACAAATTTATTTTATATCTGTGTTTTTCCTTTGTCCAGTCTTTGTTAAAAATAAAGATTGAACATGTACTTTTCATGGAAAACAAGTGAATTTCCTAAAGGAACCATGTCATCTCTGAGAGGTGGATAACACCATCACTCTAAATACTTACTGAATTGTTAGTCATTACATTAGTAGTAAGGTAAAAACAATGTTTTTAGTTCGACAGCTTTTGGATGATTAAACATGCACCTGGTGAGGTTTAGGGTTTATAGTGAAAGAACAAACACATAGTCTGTTCTACCGCTGTGAATGACAGAACTGGATCACAATGTATTCATATATTTAAAGATAATTAATTAAATGTTGCTTCTAGAGGAGCACCATTTAACAGCAAATTCACTAATATCAAAAATATCTCAGTGAGTATAAGTTATTCCTCCTGTCCGGACCGATAGCTCTGGCTGCAGCACAGATAAGAGAGTCACTGATGTCAGAGCTTATCAATACAGTCTTTAATAACTTTGCCCCAGGGCCTGTGTTACCTCTTAAAAGGAGTTCAAAATAACAGTCTTCACTTGAGGAAGCAGCCAGCCGGAGTGAGGAGGGACAACCAGAGGGATTAAATCATGGTTTAAGGGTGTTGCTGCTATCTCATCCTTGGCCGCCGGTCTCTTAAAATGACATTAGGAGTGTAGTCGATCATCACAGCTTGTTTTGGGTTGTTAGTGCTGCTGCTGCCTCTCACTGTTAGACATCAGTACTGCTGCACAATCAGTCGAATCCAGAGGACATCACCAGTGTTTTGAGGTGACAAAACATTCAGCGTATTTTCATGTCAAAATGCGGGAAGTCTTTATAGTGTTAAAACTGCGACTTTCTCGTGGGGTCTGCCGGGAGGGCCGTGACTTCTGCTCTCGATGGAGCCACACATAAGATGTTTAAACATTAAAAAGCTAATTCTTCAAGTTGAGAAAGTCACAGTATATCGTAAAACTAATGAAATGTATAACTGTGAAAATACGTAGTTGCAAAGACTACACAGCCAACAGTCCTGTTAGTGACGTCGCCAACGGTCACCAGAACCCATAACCTAAACACTGTAGAGCTGCTCCTGTATATACTGATGAAATTCAGTCAATTTAAACCGATTTATTGTGATTTTCAACCTTTTCACAACCTTTTATGTGCCAAGTTGCTGCCATAGAAGTTATTTAGTTTTTACACTGAAATGTTTAGATTTTTTATTGTTTGCAAAAGGAGCCACACATTTCTGCAGTGTAGTCCCTCTGCAACTGATCCACTGGGTACTGTGCTACCACAGCACCCCCTGCTGGTACAGATACCAGCATGAGGGTACAGGCAAGAATAAGTACCATGAATGTATGTAGGTTTTCTTTACATATATTTTGAGCCTGCTAACGCAGAAAGTGATGTTTTTAAGGGGATTGTAGTTCTGACCAATTTGTGTTCTTCTACTGTTTTGTTTTCTTGAGTTTTTATTTATTTTGTGAAAGTATAACTAAATTACTATCTATTACTATCAAAGTAACAATAAGGTAATACGTGTTCTGAGACATTATTTGAGTATACAGATAAACACATTTTGGATGCACCATTTAAAAGATTTATTTTATTAAGCAGGAAAAATGTTGACAATTAACCCGCAGACTACTGCAAATGTGAAACTTAACAAGACCTCAACTTGAGGTTGATAAAGCAAACTATTTGTAAAATAAAATGTAAAAAAAAAAACTGTACGACTTGCACAAATTGGCATTCAACCTGCAAGTCAAACGTTTTTTGTGTGACCACGAACAATCACCAAACAATAAAAGCCTGAGAAATTTTAGTTCCTATGATGTTCTGGCTGTTTGAGTATTGATGTAATTTCTTTCACAGTTTTCCTCATCCCTTGACATTAGTGTTCGCTCTGATCACAGTGATAAATACAACGATTCACAGCAAAATTAAAAGCAACCTCACAGTGCAAGAATTCCTCACAATACATAACAACCCTGACTCCCCAGAAAGGTTGGGATGCTGTTCATGGCATATATAAAAGGACTGGCAATCCAAACTTTTTTTGGAACATTTTTTTACAAAAAAATAACAAAGTTTATCATATTTAAGCATTAAATATCTTGTCTTTGTGTGGTATTCAATTGAAGTTCAGTCGAAAAGCATTTTCAAGTCCCTGCATTCGGTTTGTATTTGCTGTGCACGGTGTCCCAACCTTTTTGGAATTGTGTCTGTACAGAACATTTGTATGTGAATTACATTTTGTGAAACCTGTACATGCATGGGTTATTTTCTGAAGCTCAAAATGCAAGGTAAATACACCATAATCCTCTGTAATAATGTGTGTTATTTTATCGTATTAAATACATTCAATACACTATTTTTGTTTGGTTTTTTTTCCTATGGGGGAGGCTGTGGAGAAGCACGATCAGGGGAAACCTCAAAATGGTCCTCGCTGAACTCATGTGCAGGACTGCTGTGCGGAAAGTCTCCGTCCTGAGGCGGAGTGTGTTCTGGGGACTCGCCGCAGTCGGCCAGCGGTTTCTTGATGTCCTGTGGGAGTTTGAGAAACCTAAAAGTGGGGAAAGAGAAGAGGGGATGTCCATAAATGTGAATGTTGGGTTTGGGGAAAAGAGAGAAGGAGAGCGACAAAGAGGAAAGACAAAGAGACCTGAAGAGGAGTTTTTGTCCTCGCTCCTTCTTGATGATGTTCAGCTTGTAGTAGTGCCGCAGAGCACGGGACATTTTCTCATACGTCATATTGTCCCTGTTCTGGGAAAAAAAAAAAAAGAGACCACACGTCATTGAGGGCGTTTTTTCTCCCACAAGATGAAACAGACAGACCTGGGTGCTTACCTTGTGGTTTCCCCAGAGACGTGCCAATCCATTGGGGTCAACCACCCTGAACACCAGGCTGCCCTGGTCTTCCCATCTGATGTATTCCTGGTAACGGTCGTCACACAGCAGCTGATACACGTAGTCCCACAGCAGTCTGCACTCTGGAGATGATTAGAACAAGAAGACACGTGTTGCCAAAACTGTCATCATCAGTTATCAGGGGTTCAACAGGGGTGGGAGGATAAAAGATATATTATGGTAGATGGCGATAAAAACACTCAACAATCTTTCCAGACATGCTGAATTCCTAATCCTGTCACCACAAGTGAAGGCTGCATATGCCGCAATAAAAGTTAAATGTGTGGAAATACTTTGGATTCCAAACTAGAGAATGGCAGGGAGACGAGGAGCCCACCAAAAAATTTAAAGCGACTCCAGTTGCCTATGTTTTAGAGTTTTTAACGCATATTTTGATGATTATCAGGAAAATACCATGAATCGCAGTTGGCCAGGATAATCTTGACATTTTTTTTTTCTTTGTCTCATGCCAAGCTTAGAAAGCTTTATGTATCAGAGTACAACTCCATCTCAAAACTCTCCTGTCTGTGTTGTTCTTTGCTTCGAAGAACAAAACCCCTGCTGCACGATGAGTAAACAGTGATGAATGCCTCAATATAAAAAAAAACTTGAGAAGCTGATGTATCAAACGCTTGTGTCTGTGAGTTTTTCAACCCCACCTAGTGATCAAAAATGTCTTGATTTAAACGGCTGTCCAGTTTTCTTACATATGTATGCACTTTCTCTAACCCAAACTACATTGTTTTTTGTATATTTTATGGCTAAATACTGTTAATAAACCAACTTGAAAGCTACCTGGGAGGCGGCCGTTGGCTTTGTGCAGTGGGCTCCTGGGCTTCTCTCTGCTGGACAGGTTGAGCGGTTCCTGGGTGATGCCCTCTGTTTGTGTGGGGGCTTGGTTGTGGGGCGACGTGGAGATATCTGCTGATCCATCTATAATAGAGAGAGTGAAGGAAAGATCCAGAGAGCAACAGAGAGTGGAAAGCAAAATCGGAAGAAAAAAAAATGTGAATAATTACATCTGCGGGGGAACTTTATTTCTTATAACTGTCCTTTGTTTATACCCACTGGTGTGTGTGAGTGGAGCAGGGTAGGTATAAAAGATCATGGGACGATCTCTGAGAGGTGACGTGGGCTCTGGCTGGCTGGTCATGGCGGTTACAACAGCTGCCGACACTGCAGTTGTGAAAGCCAGGGAAACTGCTAGAGAGAAATATGAGGAACTGTGAAAAAAGAGCTAAACAGAAAGTAAAAGAAAACAGTTTTTACATTCACTGCTAAACTCAAAGAGGCCATTTCACTACTCGTTGCAGTATGTTGGACAAAGTGTTAGATCTGGACTCTGGAGTTCAAAGATAATTGGCTTCCAGGTAATCATGGCACACCCACTTGCACAAGTCCTGTTCCTCAAACAGAAAGTACCATCTTTATGGTCCAGTGAAACAAAGAGTGTGTTTGTGCTCCTCTACTGGAGGGTAAAATGCCCTCACATAAGGGCTGAGTAAAAAGAAAAGTCATTTTACTCAAGGACCGCCCTTGTGCTTTTTGGTCATCCACATTTATCTTTACGGTTACGGTTTACGGTTGCAGCTGCAAATACATTTTTACATGCAACACATTGCAGGATACACATGAGGCGGTTCGGTTCATCAAAATGTAGCGAGACATTAAAGCACTGCTTACAACAAGTTTTATTTCCATTTTATACACATAATAATCCATGCCATTTTGAAATTGTGCTATCTTTTTCAACCCCTGGTCCTCACATGTATAGAAAAAGTGATAATTTGACTTGCATGTGGTTTTCAGGGCAGCGTGCATTAAGACTTGGGAACAAGAATCTGACAGATGTATCGACAAATGCAATAAATCGGTCGGAGGAGAGAGCAATGAATTCCTGCATGATTCGTTTGCACATGTGCAGCGCGTACCGCTGCTCTGATCAGGAAGTGTTTGTACAATCTAACCTGGATAAACAAGTTTTATTTGATACGCAACACACTCGAGCAATTATCTTGCACAGTATGATTGTGTGCGCCCACATCTGAATACTGGAACAATATGACCTTGGTGTCGATAGTTTGTTGTCCTGATCTTTCCTGTATGCAAGAACGAAATGCTTAAATGTGACTGTCCTTGTTTTGTTGAACATCTGTGCCTGTTTTGCCGAACTCAATTTCCAGAATAAAGGTTGCTGACGTATGTTCGTGCAAACCACTGACGTGCAAAACTTTCTTGCAACAACTTTATGGGTTCTTTGGGATCAGTGTTAACTTTTATCTTGCTGCAATGCTTCTGGTAAGGTTTGGGCACAAAAACAGCTTAGTTAGGGTTAGGAAAAGAGCAGGTTTTTACTTATAAAACCTTTTTCTGTTGCCGCAAACACGGCTGCAAATTGTTCAAAGTCTCATTAATGGGTAACGGGCAATTTTACAGTTCTTAGGGAGTGTTGCATATGTGAAAAAATGAGTATACAAGTGTTTCGGCTCAAGAGGAAGCTGCATGTAATCTGATAAATTGCCTCAAGTCATGTCACTCAGCGGCTCAGCTGCATTATGGGTGACGCAGCCACAGGGTTTTGAAAAAAGGAAGAAGAATGCGTGGAATAATAAAAAAAAGGTGATATGTCTTTGATTTTTTGTTTTGAAAACGTTGATAATGATTCGAACAGCGTTGTAGGAGGGCGCTGCTGGACAAGTGGACTGCTTTTCAAAATCTGGTGCCTAGATTACCCACAATGCAACTCAGCCACTGAGTGGATATGCAGTGGTATTCCCCAAGCTGCCCTCTGCCCTGTAGCTCCACCCCTTTCCCCCTCCACCTCAGATATGACCATCAGGCCATAAAAATGTACTGATAAATTTGAAACCTATGACGAGCACAAATGTACGGATTACTGAATTGCAGAAACGTTAACTGTCCTGGCAACAGTTCTCTCTAGTCTATTGATAGCTTCTGAGAAACTGAGTCTCTCAAAATGAAACTGAGTCTAGCGGATTTACTCCTTGACATTACTGACCTTGGCTGTCACTGACTGTGGGGGGCTGGCCCTCTTGAACGTTCTGCGGGGGGATCTGGCAGCTCACCGGGCTCTGGATGTTCCCGGTTGCCTGAGAGGGAGTCATTACACTCCTTCTTTGCTGTTTTACGCACTGCAGGATCTCATACAGGACATCTCCTGTGGAAAAGAAAGGGGGTGCACATTACCACACAGTCACATAAGTAGTCGGCACACGCTCTCCTTCTGCACTCGATCCTACCTGAGCTGGGACAACGGCGCCTGAAGTCCTCCTTGGTGAGCAGGCACAGGGCTCGACCATTCATCTCAAAGCGTCCCTTCTCGGGCCGGCGCAGAGAGTACTCCTTCTGAGCCCAGTGGAGCCAGTGTGCAACATCCTCCTTGTCCCACAGAGATGGGTTTATTCCTGGAAAAGAGATGCACAGGTCAAGAGGTCAAAACCCCCACTGTGACAGGTGGCGTTTGTGTCTGCTTTGCTGCATACAGTGAAGTCCTCCACTGTGCATGTCAGGGTTTGACTCACGCAGCCGTCCCGGTAGATGCCACAAGTCCTCCTGAGTGGGAGGACTGACCACAGGAAGCTGGTTAGGGGGGGAGTGATGCACACTGAGAGGGACGTTGACTTGGCTTCCATGCACTACAGTCACAGGAGTGTTTGCCCCGTTTTCTTGCTGCAAAAAAAAAACACCAACACATGAATATGTGCCCATGAAGTGCACATTTTCACCACTTAATGGCAGCAAAGAAACAGCAATGCAAGGAGACTTTAAAACATTTTTTTTCTTAGAAAGCATTCCCCAAGATTGAATAATGTCAATCTTAAAATTAAATAAATAAAATAAAAAAACATAAATAATGCAGTTGTGCTCTCTGTGACAGCAACAGTTTGCTCTGGACTTACTTTGACCAATGGTGGCGGGGAAACGTTCTCCATGGAACTGTCCTCTATCTATTCGACTGTACGATTATTTCCTTGACAGCAAACCCACGAGTCGTCCTAAAAATGAAACAAAGTGACGGTCAAACCTGCGGGAAGTGCATTTCAAATGGAGTAATGTATAAAACGCTCGGAGAAATAAAACTCTACTATTTTCATATTCGATCCTTCCGGGAAATGAAAACGAAAGAAACACAATCCTGTCGAAGGGGGGCGGGTGTGTGTGTGTGTGTGTGTGTGTGTGCAAAGTTGGCTGATTGGAGGAATCGACCGCAGAAAGCGCTTCCTAAAAAAACAAACAAAAAAAACACGTGAGAGCTCAACAGTTCTGCGTGTTTGCAGGAAAGTTGCTTCAAATATAGGAACATCTCTTTCTGTGTGTTTTATTCACGCTTTAGAAATATCTGACTGAGGACAGACAGTGTGTGTGTGTGTGTGTGTGTGTGTGCGTGCGCGCGCGCACGTGTGTGTTTGTGCGTGCGCGTGTGTGCGTGGTGGTCTAGGTGGCGGTGTCAAAAAAAATAGCAGGAAGTGAGTGATAGATACATAAAAAAGAGAGAGAGTGAAAGAAAAAAACAGTGGGAGTGTTAATACATGAGTGATCCTACAGGACAGAGTGCGCCTCGGAGCTCCTCCTCCTCCTCCCGCAGCACTCACTGAAGACCAAACACACGGCCGGATCACACTGTTACACTGCAGGAACACACTGCTGAACTACAGGATAGGTAAGAAGTCCATCAGAGAACATGAGCAAACACAACTGACAGGGTTTTAACTGTAGTTCAAGCGGATTCGACGCCCCCAAACACAGCGAGAAAGCTTCCACCTAAGTAGTATACTTAACTACCACAAGGGGGCAGTATCAGCCAGGTGAAAGTAGGGAAAATAGACAGGCATGACGCAGGACGCCTCTGCAAGGACTACAAGCATATAAAGTAATATTATTTAGTGTACGGTGTCAAAATGATGATGAATATAACATTGAAGTACCTACAGGAACTATAAGATACAACTGATGACACAGAGAGCCCCTCCACTGAGTAAAAAGGCTGATCCCCCAGTTTTGAAATATCTGGATCATAACTGCTCATTACTTGAAAATCTCACTGTGAATCTTCATGTTTTGATTTGATTGCGGACTGGGGGGAAAAACATGATTAAAAAGAGCTAGATCTACTTATACACAGTGGCGCCCCACACAGGGTGGCCAGCAGGGGCCCCAGCTGAGTCGTGTATGCATAATATGCTCCTCAGTGACGCATCGTTTCCACATACGTATGTGTCTGTAGATGCGTGAATATGGATTATGACCCCAGTATTATAACAGATGGATAGAAACATCCTGTTCAGCCATGGGGGGAATTATAGAGCGAAAAAACATCTAGAGGGACTATTTGTTTACAATAAATCAGTGATGTTTATTTTCACAATAATCTAAATTTCTCCTAAATGCACATTTCATTTATGTTTGTTTTAAAAGTAGTTCTGGTTGTACAGGTGTCCCAAAAAGTCTGTTTTGACCAATAATAAAAATGTATTTAATCTAATTTGTTTTGGTCTTTTTTAAATATGTCTTGATGCAAGCTCCTTTTTTAAAGCACAATTTAACTACTTGTGCGATTAAAAAGTGATGACGACAAAATTGGTCATTTTAGAAAAGTGGTGGGAACATGTACCCAGCGTCACCTATGATGCCACCATTTTGTTATGCATTGTTAACACTAACAGGAAACCAGTGCTTAGTCAAGATTTGTAAACACTGGGTCACTGGCTATGCGAGCTACACCCATTTGCGTTGCATTCTCTGGTTGTAAAATAGTTTTTGGATCCATCTGCATTAACCTGGACCCACATGTCTTTTCTGTCATCTTTTTTCAGTGATGTGGGCTGAAAAACTGGGCAAACAGTTGGGCCACCCAACACGATCAGTAGCAGGGTGGCTGGTCAGTAGGTTTCTTACAGCACGCAACAGGATCCTTGAGGAAAATGCTGTGAAGCTGAGTGGGATCCAACCAGGGGATACAGTGCTGGAGCTGGGTCACGGCCCTGGACTGGGTCTGCAGTCAGCAGCCAAACTGCTCACAGAGCCCACAGGCCACCTCATAGGGGTGGATTACTCAGAGTACATGCATCAGGTCAAGTATAAAGTGGAAGTCAAGTCTGTTTTTCACATTCATGTTGAAGTTTGTTGAAGTTTCCTGAAAAGTTTTCCTTCTTCTCTTACAGATGGCAAATGAGCGACTTAAGGAACTTATTGCCAGTGGGAAAGTGACCCTGCACCACTGTGACGTTGCAGCGATGCCTCTTGCAGACAGCACTGTGGATAAAGTTTTTCACTGTAACTGCTACTACTTCTGGCCTGACCTCAGGAAGGGAGCCGCAGAGATACGCAGAGTAATGAAACCAGGTAGGATATGACGTTGTTATGGTAAGCCAGTCTTTATTTCTACTCTACTTTCTTCGATTAACTTCCTTATTTTTGACTTTCTTCTCACTGCACAAATGTCCTAGGAGGCTTGATGGTGACCACACTGAGGCTGAGCAATGTGGCTGCTTTTGCAGCAAAGCGAGTGATGCCAGGAGAGAACTGGCGCCCCGAGGCCTACATGGCAGCTCTGAGAGACTCTGGCTTCAGTGACGTCAATATGGAAGACAAACAGAGCAACCACATCACGTTTCAGGCTATTTATGCCACTGCCTTGAAATAAGATTAAAATTGAACTGAGGGTGAGAGGTTGTCTGTGTTGTGATTTTTCTTTAATGCATGAATAGAAACAAACTAGAAACACAGAGAAGAAGTGAAATACAACACCGCTGTTAATTATGTTTGCTTTCTATGCATTCACATAAAAATGTTAAAGGTCAAGTGTGTAGGATTTAGTGGCTTAGAGCAGTGTGGTTCCAAACTGCAACCAACTGCACACCCCTTGTCGCCCTTCGTTCTCGGTGGCTGCTTAAAACACATCAGTGCCAGTATTTGGTTTGTCCTTTCTGGGCTGCCTTAGAAACATGTTGGACCTTGTGGAGGAGTACCTGCTCCCTCTGTAGATGTAAAAGGCTCACTGTAAGGTAACAAAAAAACACAATGATTCTCAGTTTCAAGAGATAATACGCCAATGAGAACAATTATGAATATGTTTATATGATCTATTACATTTTTGCTCATAAATGCCCCTATATCCTACACACTGGAACTTTTAATGGAAGTGAGTTAGCCTTTTGTTTTTAATAACTGAATGACCTGAAAGTGATGATATGAATTTCATAAAATCAAATAAAAACAAAGTTGAAAGATGTATTGCTGCAAAATTCAAAAACTATTGCAATGCATTAATTGAAGTGTTGGGCACCGGTTACAACGTTCAAAATTACAGACAATAAATAAGCTGCTCATAAAAGTGCCTCTGCGCTACTTTACAATTAGAAAAGATGATAAACTTACAGGTATTTATAGAAGCCTATAGATGAAAACATTGAGCTATGCAGGAGTGATTGCAGTGATGGAATGCAAAAAAGTAACTACTACTAAAGTACAATCATGAAGCACTTGTACTTTACATAGTATTAAAATGTTCTATTACTTCATACTTCCACTACATTTTGGAGGCAAATATTATACTATTTACTGTTGATGAAGGCTCTCAGTCATCCAGGTCAGGGAAAATCTAATTGCTGTATTGTAGGCAACTCGACTCGTTTCCCCTCTCACCCAAGAGGCTTCCTCAGTTCGATATGTCCTTAAGAAAATGAAAGGAGTCCAGTTGCCTACGATACAGCACTTAGATATACTTTTTACCTTTTTTTTTATGAGTACATTTAGTGCCAGAAAATTACTTTTGACACTCAAGTATGTAGTGACAAATATAAACTGGGTTATGACCATGCATATAAATTGATTTGAGAAATACACCTTGCAGTTGTGTGCCAACAGTGAATATGAGCCTGATGTAAGACCAAGGTCAGATACTCCCTTTATAATAACAAGGCTGGAGTGAGGGAGCACTCAAGGCCACAGATAGGGGCCTGGGTGAGACACTTTGTAGGCATTAAGGAACACATTAAAAAATGAAGATGATAGTCTTGCGTGATCATGACGAGGGGGGTGGTCCAAGAAGGGCGTTGGTGACCTTGACCCCAGGTATAAAAGGGGGTGATCAGGGGAGATTTCTCAGTTGCCACGGGGTAACTCATGGAATTGTAACTTCTCTTGGAATAAACACCTTTTTGACTGAAGACCTTTTGCCTCGCCTCTGATTTTGGGACTTAGTCTCTGAGCAATTTTGGGACTTAGGCTCTGAGCGGTTGGCCTCTGGTCTGGACTTAGGTTCTGAGCGGATTTCACCTCTGATTGGGACTTAGACTCAGAGCTGTATCTCCTTTAATTTGGATTTTAACCTTTGAGCAGATTTACAGGGTCTGACAGTGGAATAATTTGACGGATAAGGAGGTATTCTCCCACTACAAGTACATATAATATATCATACTGAAAGACTTAGTGTTATTCATAGGGTGACCTTGCAAAGTGATAATTTAACGTGATATCTTTTTATCTATCTACTTTTCTATATCTACTTTTACTGAAGTGTTGCTTTTACTTTTTACAGCTCTGGGTGGTTGTACTGTTAGTAAAATAAGGGGTAAAAAAAAAAAAAACAGACAGACAGACAGAATTAATAACAGTGGCCTCGGGTTAGACATAGACAAATTGATCAAATAAAGATAGATTTTGAGAATAGAAAACTCATCCACGCCAACTTCGTTTGTCCAAAATGTACACATCAATCAACGACGAAGCTCTGACCTCGTTGGTTTTCTGGCAAGTGAGACAGGCTGTGAGATTCAGGTTCATGCTGTATCCACGTCATAAAGACAATACTCGCAAGCCGACGACAGGTGGCGCTCGTGTTCTGGCTTGGTGAAAACTCGCCTTTAAAACAAGAGAAGAAGAAGACGTTAAGCGCGGGCGATGTTGATGACGTAGGGAGAGGGAAATCCAAAACAGAGCTTTCGTCGCTTCCTCTCTGACGGTGGTGTGAAGTTAAGAAGTGAAGTTTAACTGAGTTTAGGTCGGGAAGTGGACGACAGTTATCAAAGCGGGAGAAAAGTAAGTCTGTGTGTTTTAATATCGAGTATGCAACATCTTATTTCGACCGTGGTTTTGTTACTTGACTCACAGAGACAACAGGTTTACATAATCAGTAAACGTAAACGTTAAGTTAACTAGCTTGGAGCTTCTAACACGACAGCTAACGTTGAATAAAATTAAGTCAAACGCAACAGTGATGCTAACTAACTAAACTTTTGAGCGAATGTTTTTTATCAGTTGAAAATGAATACTTAAGTAATAACAGTCCTCTGCTTACAGATGCAGAGGGCTTCCCGTTTGAAGCGTGAACTCCAGATGCTGAGCACCGAGCCCCCTCCCGGGATAACCTGCTGGCAGACCGAGGAACGGATAGACGACCTCCGGGCACGTAAGTGATCTCAGCGCTAAGGTCTTGAAATTGAAATAATTAAAACAACAAAAAACAGGAATTTGTTGCACCAGTGTACCACATCCACTACTCAACTATTCCTACTACTTGGGATATTGTAGTGTTTCACTTGATTGTGTATTCTTCTGACATATCTTAATTTTTAATTTGTGTATTGGTATTTGGTCCCCACAAATAATGCAACACATTTAATTTGACGTTTATTGCATATCCATGCACACGCATATATGCACCCATATCCCAATATACCAAATTAATTTTGAGTGGTAGTAGTAGATCGTTTATCCCACAGCAATCAGACTGCTTAACTCAATCACTACCCGATCAATCACTTGATCAACTCACATGTTTGCTTTTTGTAAATATGTTATTGTTTTTGTAACTACATTTTTTTCCTATTTATTTTCTATTTAACTTTACGTATATTTGTCTGCTTCTTTTTCCTGTACTTGTGCATCTTGAGCTGTTGTAACAAGTGAATTTTCCTGTTGTGGGATAAATAAAGCCCATCTAATCTAATCTAGTGAATGTGATAAGCTACCTGATAATGCTTTATTTCACACTTTTCTGGTTTACAGAGATAATGGGTGGTACAGATACTCCATATGATGGTGGACTCTTCTCCTTAGAGATCAAGGTCCCAGAGAGGTACACCCCTTATTTAATTTCTGCGTTTGTACATTTTTTATTCCTTTCCTCACCTCCTCTCCTCAGCTCTGAGTCCCTCCCACCACAGATGTGAGCGGAGTAGGCAAGGAAGAGACACGCAGAGGGAGGAGTTTAAGCGAAAGGCATTTATCAAAATAAGAAATCATTGCTCTGGAGCCATCATTTTAAAGAGATACCAATTAAATATGATGTGTGGCACAGCTGCATCGTCCTTTTTTATATAGCCTACTGTTGAAAGGAGCATTTTAGGAATTGAGACATCCTTCAATATGTGGCACAGAGATCTTAAAAGAGACAAGGAGGACACTCAAAGGATTAACACTGATGTGTTCTGTCTTCCCTTTCTATGTTATAAAAACTTACTCTAGTCTAGCAAGACTTACCCACTGTTTTCTTTCTCCTAGGTACCCATTTGAGCCTCCTAAAATACGATTCTTGACTCCCATTTACCACCCAAACATCGACAATTCAGGACGTATTTGTCATGATGCTCTCAAACTCCCACCAAAGGTTGTAACTGGTGACAAACAAAATCCAAAAAATATTGTTTTATTTCCATCATCTGGCTTTTGCTTTGAATGAGTGAGGCAATATACCAGCTAACAGTGGATTGAATGTTTTTTCTTTTTTTTCTTTTGTTCATTTTATTCAGGGTGCCTGGAAACCATCCTTAAACATCTCCACAGTCCTCACCTCCATTCAGCTGCTCATGGCTGAGCCCAATCCAGATGACCCGCTCATGGCCGATATTGTGAGTCACACATAATCCTGCACTCACAAAAACCTACTTACGATTACGAAAATTCCTTTATTAGATTGATTTTGGACATCAGGATGGCTGAGAACTAAATACCACTATGCCTAAAATTTGTACCTGGAAAAAGAAACGAGTGCTCCTTCCAGGATGCTTTCTTTCTTTTTATTACAAGCCAGAAGTTTTACTAAATGCCAGAATAACTTGTTTACATATCACTCTGAAACACTGGTACTTCTTATCTCAAAAGTACAATCTCTTGCAATCCTAAAAGTTAAGTTTACCCCAAAATGAAAAGTATCTTCTGAATATAACGGATGAGCTGAATGGAGCCATTTTAATTTCTTTCAGTTGTTGTTTTTTATGTCTTAGGACAACTTTCTAACAACATCAGTAGTTTAGGAGAATGCTATTGCTGTAAAGCTCTAGTAATGTTTTGTGGACTAACAAACTTCACCCAACTTTTCATTGACATTGCGGCAAGTAGATAGTAGCTGTATTCTAATTTTTAATGAAAATTTCCTAAAACTAGCAGTTGAGAGCATTTGCACGGTCACCCTGTCATCAAGTGTGTATTTTCACTGCATACAACTGTAAAAATACGCTTACATTTTTCAAATGCAGTCATCAGAGTTCAAATACAACAAACAGCTGTTCACAGAGAAGGCCAGAAAATGGACACAGGAACATGCTGTTCAGAAAAATAAGGTAAGTCCCTCTGGTGTATGATGATGGAAGCAATTTTCCACTTTTAAGTATTTTAATTTAATTATATTCTGACCTTTTTGGGTAGGTTGCACTGCTCTTACTGAGTGGCATGGTTATTGTAGTTTGCTCCAGAGCACAATAATGTCTTTCCTTGTGTTAGCTGTGTGTAATTGTATATTTTACCCACAAGGTGGTGCTGTGCTCTATCAGTTGAATGTTTCCAGTATTCACTTTCTACAAAGTGATACAGCTTATTGCATTTGTACTCATATGTGACCTCTATATTCTATCAGTTTTTTGGTTGTGGAAGACCATAGATGAGCAATGCTGCCTTTGTCTAAAATAATATCTGTCTTTGTTCAGGGAGTTGTGGAGAGCAACAAAGAAAATACTCCAGATCAAAAAGCTTCATCACGTAAAAGAGAGACATGCGGTGTACAGCAGGAGGCAGAGGAGCCAGCAAAGAGAACCTGCATGTAGTTTTTATCTCAGGTGTTTGAGCCTCCGGTCTCTTTAGTGCAAATACTTATTACTTTTTATTATGAATGCATTCCTCTCAATTGAGAAATACCTACATATTTATGTGTCATTTTTATGTCTGTGTTGTGTTATTAAAGTTTATTTTTAACATTAATCCATCGTTCAGCTTCATCGCTCAGTGTTGTGTGGAAGTGTGTTTCACCTTTGCAGCATGCAAGTAGAGTGGTTGATGTATGTACAATATGAAGGTAATAATTTTATTCAAACATATGCGTACCAGTTGTATACAAAGTATGTACATCCTAAATAGCAAGGTTGTTTTTTTGTTTTTTTTTTACAAACTAAGGATTTATTTCTTAATATATAAAATTATATATTTGCTGCATATAAAAAGGGAGACAAACATCATAAGGCTGTAGTGAGTCAATACCATGCTAGTTCAGAGGTAGTTACATTGTATGTACATATTGCTAGCCTACTTTAATGTCTGTAGAAAGATAGCTACATCCCATTCAGTCTTTATAACTGCTTCCCTCCGTGGGCAGAGTTACATATTTGAGACAAAATCATGTAAACTGTATGAAACTGAATGTGCCATCTGTTTCCTGTTGCATTTTGCTGCCACATATAAACAGTAACATTTTATAACAGCTTTTATACATTTGCAAAGAAATATATGAGATAATAACATTTCTGTGTATACAAATGTTAGCTTACTCTGGTAAAAATGTTCTGGTGTGTCCGATGATGACTCCCTTTCTTTGAATCAGACCTTAGCAATAGGATAGAACTTAAAAAAAAAAATAAGATGACTCCACTTAAAATATAACCAAACAATCTGTAACCTCTAAGCTGCATGTCTCATCACATTTCAGTATAAACTTTTAAACTTAAAATTCTACTGGTTCTACCTAAATCCCCCTGGCTAAACCTTTGATTTGTCTGTTGCTTAGATTTTCCATGCAGTTTTATTTGAGCTTTCTTTTTGTCATGTGAGTCCATGACTGACGCAGTCCACTGAGTAGTGTCTGAATTTGTCCTTTATTGTAACAGTCATGATGTAGCGTGGTGTTTCCTTTAATTGTCTTTACTGTGAAGGGAACTTTTCGGCACTTTGTTGTGTTCTCACAGACTTTTCTTGAGTACTCTACTCTCTCTGTGTGGACTCATTCTTAGGTGCTCAAGGATTGATAACCCAGAGCTGGTCTTGCTGCTGTGGTTTCGATGGTCCTTGAGTGTCCGCAGCTATTCAGACAGCTAGCTTTAAGGCTCATGGAGAAGAGGTTGCCGAGGGAGTCATGGTAGAGTGATACAGAGAGCGAGTTTTATGAATCACATCTTGATCCAAACTCTTGACACATTCATCGTCGCTCATGCTCCCTCGTTCTGTCACCCTGTCTCTATCTCTGGCAGTAGGAGTGGGTATCTGGCATGGGATGAGAGGAACAGAGGAAGTAGAGGAGCAGTGGGAAAACCTGACTGGATCCAGTCGGGGTTGGAGCGGGGGCACCCTGCTGTACAGGGCATCGGTATCAGCGAGCGAAACCTGTGTCGACGAATCGGAGCAGGAGCTCTTCTCTGTCTCCACAGAAACCAGTGAGTCCAGGGTGCGGTCCCTGCGTAGCTGTGGACGTGCTTTGGGGTGAGGCCAGAAGAAGAACTGGGAGTGATCTCGTGTGAAAAGGAGGAAGAGGAGGGGGTTGAGGCAGGCAGGAAGGGGCTGGAGAAGCAGGAGGACTGATTTTAGCACCTCCTCTCCCAGAGAGAGGAGACCCAGGAGGGAGCAGAGGGACAGGAAAGCTACTGGTACATAGAGAAGGCCATTGGTGAATATTAGCCAGGCAACATGTTTGATCATAGCACAGTCCCACAGGCCCTCACACTCTCCCCGAAGTAGCTCCCAGTAGAGGCGGATGTAGGAGCCAGTCACTATGAGCAAGCACAGGGTGTTCATCATAATCAGCGCCAAGGGAAAGCCCAGGGAGGAAGCCAGCCGAGAGGATGGCGGTGGCAGAGGCGAGGGAAGGCAGAAAGGTGAGGAGCCATATTCCCCCACCCCTAACAGTGGAAGAGAAGCAAGGGTGAGGGAAAGAGTGAGGCAGAAAAGTGCACATGTGCGTACACTCCCAAGGGATGGGGACTTTCCATAGGCACGGGCACATGTCACGCTCACGCCGCACTGCACAGCAGCCAGAGTCAGCAGCAACACACTCGCCTCAGATGCAAAGACCCAGACCCATCCTGTTGCCTGACAACCAGGACCCCCTTCCCAGCGGGCACCATGGTGACCAAACTCTCCCAGGGTTAGAGCGTCCACGAGGGCCAGGGTGAATGTACACACGCCTGTAAGCAGGTTGGAAGCACCCATGCAGGCCACAGTGAAACGAAGCGGTGACAAGTAGCCGGGTGAGCCGAAGAGGGTCAGGAGCAGGAGGGAGTTCCCCAGAAGAGACACCAAGGAGATGGACCACAAGCCAACACGAACCAGCCAGCTGCCCAGCAGAGAGTCACAGGGACGGAAAGGACCTGCAAACATAAAAATTGTCAGCTGTGGATAAACAGACTGAACATAATGAATTCAATTCACTCAATTGATAAAAGCTTGATTATTATCACAGAATGTGTAAGTTCAATTACCTGGAGTGGGTGTGCATTGGACGCTGGTCTGTAGTTTGGATTCCTCTATTTCCAGTTGGAACTCCTCGAGGTCAGGGTCATCTGGAATAAGGGATTGTTATGGTCAACAATCAGAGATCCAACCTAGTTTTTTTAATAGTCATTAAACTAAAATGAAAAGTAAACATAAGCATGAATAAAAACATTTTTGGTTCATTTAATAAGAAAGTCAATTTTTGAGTCTCATTCCCAACTCATCAAATTCTGACTTCTGGCTTTGGGATGGCAACCAACCCGACCGTCAAACCCAAAGCGTCAGTTTTTTGCGAATTGCGAAACCCACTCTGGAAACTAGCTGAAGCTAAACTGAAAACAAAAATCAAAACAAAATAAAATCAAAACCTTATGAAAAAATACATGACCATACCTCATAATCCGAACCCTCAGAGTCAATCTGTTTTATAATGTCTGTTCAGCCTGTGTGAGGTTTTATGACAGCTTACACAGTATATGCGTGTTAGATTGTGGGTGGCACTGGCTGCAGGGGATTGGTGCAATAAGGGAGGTGATCTAACATTCTTCTGCGATGAAAGAAAAATAATATTTATAGACTATAATTGGCGCTTGCGTGAAATTTCATCACCGGCACTGTTTCTCTAACAATTAAAGATGAATAAATTTTAATCAGCGATATGTCATGGTTTAATCATCTTTTGTTATCGTTACCCTTTGGTACACCCAGAATTTGTTTATTTTCATCTTTAATGGAGTTGGAATAACGGTTTTAATTTCAACTTAATTGTGGTTTATTGGTATTTATATTTTATGGCTGCCACAGGAATGCATGGAAGGGTCAACACTGCCAGGTAGCTGCGGTTTCAGCACGGCTCTAACATGTTTCAAGTGGGCCTGTGTCAGTAATATCGCAATGAGCACGTACGGGGCCCAGATTCTCATCTATTGCTTTACCCCTCATCCAAGTGTGTACCATGTGTGTTATAAACTGTGTATATTCTCTCACAGATACCGTAGTTGCATGCTTTCTTACAATGTGCGTCAGCGTGGATAGGGTACATGGCTACAGTCCTCTTGTGAAGGTCCTCGTCAGTGTTGCTCTGCTCTGTGTCCCACTGGCTGGCTGGCTTGTAGCTGTCACAGGAACCATACACACAGCACTGGTAGGCATACGGCATCTCAATTACCCTGAAACAAACAGATGCAGAAGTATTGACAACAGACCAGGAAAAAACAATGCATAGCAGATGGCTTAACAAATGTACAAACAAATCCCTCAGACTTATGTTCATTTTAATGTGAGATTGAGCATTACTAGCTCAGCTTTTAAAGACAATTTTGCATTAAAGTTTCAAAGCTATTTCAAGTGCTTATACATGTAATTAAATTACAATCTAACTGTAATCGCAGTCTGTTACAGTTACAGTTACAAAACACCGTATCACTTTTGCAATATGATTACCGATAAACTGGCATCAAATATTGTTTTTTTGTTGTTTCTTCTTAAAAGGTGCACATGATTTATGCAGTTTCCCCTGACTATTTGACTTGCCAGGCTCACTACTTTATTTAAACAGATTGAAAACATTTAGTAATCCTTCCCATCAACATTTTAACTTCAGAACTGTTCTGTTTTCTTGCAGTTAAGGCTTTTACTAGTTTATGGCTTTTTCTATTCTATACTTTTCTATAGACAGAGACCGGGATATCTCGTTAGATGACTGTCTTGCAATGTATCGCTAATCCCAAAATCACTGTGTCGTGATACTATTGCAATCGTTTGCAACATAATGTTATACGTATTTATCATGTCTTACATTGTGATTCCCACCTCTAGATTTAATAGGGATTACAATATGTTCTATTTGGTAAAAAGCTTATATGTAGTTTATAAAATGAACTGCTCTGCATACTTACATCTTGCAGGACTGCTTTCTTTTGGTATATCTTGGACAACGTGGGCGAGCAAAGCAAATTTTACAATAGTACAGCGCCATCCAGGGAAGGAAAGCTTACAAGAAGCTTTATATGTCTCAACTGGCTCCATTCATTGGGCAGTATCTACTCAAATTTTGTGTGTTGATCAATCAAATCCAATGTAATACATTACATTAATTTAATTAAGTAACTCAAATGATTGTTATAATAATAATAATAATAATGATGTTACTTTTAACAGTGACTACTAATCCGTAACCTGTAAAGTTTCCACAGTAATCCTCTCAACACTCCTCGGGCTCTATCTTGCACTAAGCGCAATTGAATTGTACACTGGCGCTTGTATAATTCCTATTTTGCATTCGACGCACATTGGAATTTTCCCTCCACAGACGCACGTCCTTAAATCAGGGAATGAATTTGCGTTCCCGGGGGCGGTTCAGCGAAAAGAGGAGGCGTGTTCCGGCGCAAACGTTCACTGGTGCTATTTTGCTGTTTCAGAAAACAATTCCGCAACAGACCAGGAAAAACCTAGTCTACACTTTGCTTCTCTCATCTACAAGGAAGCAGTTCCCATTTTTGCAAACCATACAAAAAAAAAGTTGAAAAGATTTAAACAGAAGAACAAATTATTTTTCCCGCCGATATACGACGCACCCGCCATAGCCGTGAGGGTCCGGGAGTGGCAATGCGCGATGTGCTCCTAGTGGAGTGGGTGGACGGAGATGGAGTGGGACGAGGAGGAAGGGGCACAACAGGAGCAGGTGGTGCGTTTGGAGACTTGAGGCGATGCGCCTGAGAGGCCACAGCAACATCACCACCCGGTCGAGACGGGCATTAATACCTTGCCGCATCCCGGCCAGTGCGGTCCAGTCTGACAATGCTGCCACAGCGTGTAGTGGGTCTGGATCCTCTGCACCTTGGTGTTTGCGCTGCTCCCTCCTCAGCTGGCCCTTGCACACTGCTCCCGAGGCCCGGTGCGATGTCCTGGCGATGCCAGCCGTAGAAACAACTGTGGCAATTTCCTCCCACGCCCGTTTAATCAAAGCTAATTTGGATGGGTTTCTCCCATCCCCATACAATGCCACTTCTCGGTCTTTTACGGCCCTGACGAGAACGTCGGTCTCCTCGGTTGTGAACCGCTCCTGGCGTGCGCCTGGCAAATTCGCCATTATAATAGCAATCCGCCATGGAACAAGCGCGCCTGCTTTTAAAAGGAATGTGAGATGACGCTCTGATTGGTTTATTGCACGTTACGCCCAAACCACACCTATGAGTAATGTAGCTACTTCAGACCAACCCATGTTAGATTTGCGTTGGGCGCAAGAGTCATTTATCCCGCCGGCATAATAGCAACAGCGCCTGAGATCGGCCCACAAAGCTACTTAAGTTTTGCGTTTGATACTTGCGTTTCAGATCGTTAAGATAGAGCCCCTCATCTTCTGTAGGGAAACTGTCCGTTTTTTGACCTCTAGATCAGCTTTGCAGTGGATGTTTGAACCCAAACATGTACTGTGCATGTGCAGTGTTTTTGGAATGGCTCTATGCCAGCAGTTCTGTTTTGGCGATGTTCTACAGTTATGCCGACATTGCCACTTGATCACCTGCCATCTCTGATGCCTTTGAAACTCACTCTCCGTTTTTTAACTCCACTGCCTTTGGGGATCTTTATAACAAGAATTAACTTGCTGCTGACAAATGCTTCCTCATTTTTTAGCTCAGTTCAGGAATGGCTTGCAGGGAGACAGTGTGATTAGTTTATTGTCAACCTTGGATGCTTTCGGTAAATTGATGATATTAATAGAAAATTGTGAGATGAAAGATAATTAAAGGGAAGGGAAGTTATCCATTGTTTATTACAGCCACAGGATACACACCTGGGTAAGTTGTCACCTTAAATCAGTCTGTGGTGAGAAAACAAAAAAAGTTCACGTTGAGGATGCATGACTGTGGTTGTGTGTTACCTCATGCGTGGGAAGTGATCAGGACTGAAGGCCTCATACAGCTCTGTGTTGCCCCTCAGTTTGAGATGAGTGAGTCCCCCCAAACCTGCAACAGGTACTGAGCTGAGACAGTTCTCAGTCAGGTCCCTGAGATAAATACAGACAGAAATAGAGGGGCTGTTGGATCATTACGTTTACCGCATTTAGCAGATGTCTTTGTCCAAAGCGACTTACAGTAATTCATACATACATTCATACACTGATGGCTGTGGCTGCCATGCAAGGTGCCGTCCAGCACATCAGTAGCAGTTTGGGGTTGAGTATCTTGCCCAAGGACACCTCAACATGCAGACCAGGGGAACCGAACCAGCGTCCTTTCTATAACAAGACGCTGGCTCTACCCCTGAGCCACAGTCGCCCAGGATTGGCTCAAGTTTATAAAATGTTTTTCATTGCAGATTTTGCCGAGGGTCATCCATGGCAACAAAAAAGCCTTGTCTCATAGATATTTTAAACTGTTCAGACAACGCTCTCTATCAGATAACGCTTCCTTTCCAATGTAGCGTATCTGCTTGTTTAGCTAGGCATACTTCAGCCAGTCTTTACACAAAGAAGCAGTTTTTATTGGCATGACCTGAGATGAGTCTCCTGGCCACACAGAGGGGGTGTTCACATAACAAATGCATATCTGTGTTCTCTGTAGACTGAGCCAAAGACAACAGGTTGTCTATGGCACACACAGTCAAGCGTGGAGTGTTTGTGTAAGGCAGCAGCACTGACACACAGCTTAACTTTAATTAAAGATGCACAAATCTGGCATGCCTTCTAGGGTAGAAGAGTGGCACTGTAGAAGGACCAGATGAAAGGTAGAAGAGTCTTTCAGTGACAGTTATATATCTTCCGTTTACTCACAGTTTGATCAAAGAGTGAAGTGATGTGAAGGCATCCGGGTGGATCCACTCGATCATATTCCAGCTCAGATCACTGTCAGAGAAAAGAATCAAAGTGAAATGAAATGGACCGAAAGGTACTGGAATTACACACTAAATGTTGTATGTCAATCTCCACTAAAAGGTCCTAAGTGTACCTAGTTTGATCTTGAGCAATGCTGCACAAAGTTTTTGGCTTGAAGTTAAATATTTTGCAGAGTTGCAAGTTGTGTTTCAGAATTTTGGTTTGTTGTTTCCCATCCTGTTCATCATCTGATGAACCCTCAGAAATGTCTTTTGAACTCTTTCAGGGGTCCTGACCCCAAAGTCAGAAACCACTGATGATGAATTTCCAAGAAAATAACATGTTGGAGAAAATAGTGTTGGAATGTAACTAAGTACATTTACTCCCTTAACTATATTTTAAGTTTCTTTTGGTAGTTGATTTTTGAGTCACATTCCCAACTCATCATATACTGATGCTTTCTGATGGCAGCTTACCCACCCTGGCCCCTACAATCCCAAAGGGTCAGTATCACTATGTTGGAGCTTTACTTTTACTTCACTTTATACATCCACTCCCCTACATTTTGGAGGCAAATATCTAATTTTTAGTACAAGTTCTTCTAGTGAGGTAAAAACCATGTAACTCCAAATTTGGTGATTTTGAAGTACAATTTTTCTTAGAAAAAAAAGGAATTAAATGTTCCTTTAAAGGTTAAGAAAATTCCTAGCTCATGGATAACATTGTGGTTCCCATAGGACAGCAGCAAAATGAAACATGCAAATTGATGCAACAGTAATACTTTAAAAACCAGGGGTGGAAGTTACTAATTATAGCTGTATTTTACAAGTCTGTACTTCTTAGTTACTTTTAAAAGCGTAATTGAGTACTGGATGCAATTTGAATGAATATCTAAACATTTCATCTGCATTTTTGAAGCCTATAAGACTATCTGATCACAAACAGACCAATGAAAACCAATGTTGACAAAAACACAAAACTGATACTCTTTCTACCACTTCCAAAAACATCTTATACAATGTTTTTGTATAGGATGCTGATACTACATATCTTTACTTAAGTGAATTTTTAAGTTTAACAGAATAGTATGAGTATATGATCTGAATACTTCTTCCACCACTTTCAAGAAAATGAACGTGAATCTAACAACAAAGGTAGACTTACAGTGCTCTTAGAGAGACAAGTTGCTGGAAGGTGCTCAACTCTATCCTCCTGATCTGGTTATGCTGCAGCCCTCTGTTGAGATGAACACATATAGGCATGCATACTGTAAGTATGATGTGAAATGTGCAGAGGAGCAGATTTTGATGCATATTTGTTTGCAGTTGTGTTGGGGTTTAAACTCCTCACATCTCTTGCAAAGCAGAGCAGTGGTAAAAGCTGGGCAGATCCTCTATCTGGTTGTAAGACAGCTCCCTGCAACAATACACAAAGCACACATAAACACAGTGACCAGCTGTGGATTTATAGCGTGGGAAATTATGAGGGTGACAGGATTATTTGGGGGAACAGTCAGCTCTGTGAGCAAGGCCATATAGTAGGACAATAATTTGAGGGGGAATGGAGGGTGATTGGATTTCATAGCACAATGATTGTACAAATGCTTCGGGGCACAACTCTCCACAGTTTGGTTTCAGTTTTTGTACCTCTTTCTCCCCCCCCCCAATATGTGTATGTGTGTACTCACAGCACTCTGAGGCGAGGCAGCTGCTCACATAGATCCAGAGGGAGAGCTGAGAGACCGGCCCGAGTCAGCGTCCTATAGAGAAAAAGAGAATCCTCTGATCATTGTTGAAGTGCAAGCAAGCGAAAGGATCCCCCAGTCGAGTGAGTCTAACTTGGTCAGACAGGGAGCTGTGTAGGTCCGCCAAACCTGTCACTGCGTGGCATAACTAGCCTACGCCTCCCTATCTATTTTCTGAGTCTCCTGTTCTTCCCTTTTCTCTCTGAGAATCCTAAAACACACATGTTCTCTCTTTCTGTTTCTCCTGGCTCCCCTTATCTCTCTCTGTTCTTTTATCTCTTTTGTCCTTGTACTCTTGGGATCTGTGTCCTCAACCCTTTACATCTTTTCACATTCTTTGTTGTTGTACAGTATGTGGTGAAGGCCCACTAGGTGAAATAATACTGTGCATGTGGACAAAGGAGACACTCACAGAATTTCCAGGCTGGTGGTTCCTTTCAGATCAGGAAACTCTTGAATCTGTGTTGCTCCGTTAAGGGAACTGCAGTTGGAGAAAAATGTCAGAAAACGCTCTCTCTTACTTTTCCTCTCTCTCACTCACTCACTCACTCACACAAACACACACACACACACACACACACACACACACACAGACCTTGTCTAACAGCTCATTTCAGCCATCAAACTTCTCCTCCAACATCAACAAAGGCTGCTTTGGCTGTCTCACTCGACATCATAAGTCACACCATTCAACATGTTCTTACAACACACTCTCTCTTACCACATCAGCACGCAGCGCAGCAAATACGCTAACACAACATCATTCAGTAGGCCATTACACATGTCCACTCAACTCTCACTGCTGGGGACGGAGGATGATTTAAACAGTGTTTGGGCTAACTCACTGGAATGGTTTTTATTGACCACATACTCACAGTGTGTGCAGCTTAGGTAAGAACTGGAAGGCGGATTTTCCCACAGACTGGATGGGGTTCTCATAGAAATGACTGCAAGGAAAGAGAGAGAAAAAAATGTTTTGGACATATTCTGATTCATTTGTTTTTGGTAATGAGTTGTGTAGTACATGACATAGAAATTACATGTGTATCCAATACAGTGTATGCACATTGTAGCATTAAGTGTTTAAGCTCACATTGTTTGGAGCTGAGGGTTTCCCACAAAGGCCCTCTCAGGGATGGCTTTGATATTGTTGTTATGGAAGCCCCTGCAAATATAAAAACACACTGTTAGTCAGATGGCCTATCAATATGTTTCTGATTTTGTGTGTGTGTGTTTGGAGACAGAGTGTGTTTGTGAGCGAGAGGCAAGTCATGTGTCCTCATGTTGCACCTGCCGTTGCACAGCTGAAAAACATTTTTGGATAAGTGAGACGTAAACATGCACACATACGCTGTATCTGTGACACATATGCACGCTGCGAAACATCTGCTGAAGCTGGGGGAAAACGTGGTGTGTGCGTGCGTGCGCGTCAGTGTGTATGTGCAGGCGAGCGGGTGCGTGGGTGTGTAAGCAGCACCTGCTTAGGGCGAGAGAGATTGTATCCGAGTGCCACATTAAAATCACTTAACGGGATTACTTGGGATAACGCAACCATGATAGTCATGTCAGGCAGGTGTGTTTTTGTGTGTGTGTGTGTGTGTGTGTGTGTGTGTGTACATGTGTGTGCTCACAGTTCCTGAAGCTTGCTCAATGTCCTGATTGCCACAGGGAACTCCTGTAGATCATTGTAGTTTAAATCCCTAAAAGAGAGAGACAAGACGATAAAGAGTCTTAATGAAAATGATATATAGAAACATTAAGTCAAAGGAAAGATGGAGGTTTCACTTTCCTCCAATGCAAATCATAATTCACCCATATATGATGTTCTGTGTGTGAGAACGTGAGTCTGATTGCGCATGTATATGTAGCCATTTCCTCTCCTCTGTGAGAGGCTGACAGCTGTAGAGCGTGAAGTTAGGATGTGACCCTTGACCTTTGCAGCTATGACCTGATTATTTAGGTTCGTCTCTGATTACTTTCGCAGGAAACGCTGAATCAAAACAACCGCTGCTATAGTCGACACAGCTCACCATGGAGGTGGCAGGAGGCGGGTTTTCACGGTATGTCCTGTCTGTATATTGTGAGTACATAGTGCCAGCTAGTGACTCAAAGAAGTGAATAATGTAGTAGTTACTTGCTCTTTCTATATTAAAACCTTATTGATTACAATAAAAAATAAGTCACCAAATATGACAAATATTGGTTCAAAGAGGGAAGCTGTACAAAGACCTGGAAGCAGCTGGCGATTTTTCACTTCACTTTATTCAACCTGGATACCTGGAATGTAGAAACTGATAGAATATCAGCACAATATTGTAAAATCTTACTGTCAAAAAGAGCATTATAAACAAACAGTAGAGGGCAGCAGTACACCGTTGCAGCTTATCGTATGCCTAATCTCAAGAAGAAGAAGAAGGAAAAAAACGCATTTTCCTTTTGTAGTTGTTACTACAGCAGTGCTTGCATGCTGTAATACTTCCCTGTAAATAGTTTAAAATTCACATTCAAGGTTTTGGACTTACTAAAAGATCTCACATTCCACTTTAGCAAACCGACCAGCATGTCTGTAAGGAATTTCTGACACAGCCATTGGTTGACGTTTGGCTAACACTAATAAAAATTCTAAGATTCACTGTCTCAACTAAGACAGTGGAAAAAGCCCAGTTATCTCCAAATACAACTTCTTCAACTAGCTAATTAATTACATAAAGCTGTTGATTAAGATGTGCGAATGTCAGCTACGGCTGCTGCAGGAGACATGGCACACTTTTTGGCTTTTATATATTTGATGTTTGTCCAGGTGTGCCTAGCTCTCTTTCTCTTTACAACATTACTTAACAGATTTTTGGCACTGATTGATTTAACGTGAATGTGTAGTAGCACTGTTATTCAGCTATATTCTTAAAAGTGCCAAGTTCAGTATCCAACCGTAATTGTAAGTATGATTGTGTGCATGCGAAATGTGTGTAGAGTGCATGTGAGTGCATACAAAGTATGTCTATTGCCATATTAAGACATGTTCCCTGGTATGTGTGCTGTCATTATGGGCCTTCCAGGTCAAAGGATATCTGAAAGTCAAAGTCAACTGGATTTATTTTTATTCTTTTCAAGTATAAGACAACAAAAATGCCTTTGATGGAGTACTTCTAGGTAACAATGTGTGTTTTTCCCCAAGCAGCAGCGAATGTTGTGAAATGTGTGTCTGTCTGTGTCTGCTCTGTCTTGTTTGCATATGTTTTCCAGCAGTCCCCTGGACAGCTTCTCGTAGTAATGATTTTATAATACACACTAGGGGTTGGGGAGGGTGGTGGTGATGCAGATGGTCTCTCGTATTTCTCATAAGTGAGGCCACTGTGAGAGATTAACCCCTCATACCAGCACAATCCCCACGTCAGTGACACCTGTCATCTTATCCCGCTGAATCATCTGTCTCTCCTCGCTGCTGACGGTCCAAACACTTTAACACACACTATTCTGGTCCAGAGAGCTCCATCTCTCTTTTTCTCATTCTCTAGTTTCCCCTTCATCCCTTTAAGCAGGGCTCCTCTGACTTACACCCTGTTCCCTCTCATTTCCCAGCATGGATAATGGCTATTAGGTTGAGTGTTAAGTTGGCCATAGCCTTGTGAGAGCACAGGCAGAAGTAGTACTTGCCTATCTGCCCACACACATGCATGTGGAAAGGAACGCATAATTTTTTTTACACTTCAACAGGTTGTTAAGCAGCATGCCAGAGACGGTGTTTTCATCAGACCACCATGAATTTTGCAGGAGGACACAGTTGCACTTTCTCTCGCTTTCTTTTTTCACCTCTTCATATGACTCCGTCAGTTTCCTGTGGTTTTCACTTTGGCGTGCGGGTAGGATCTAGTTATCGACACTACGGCACGTACACTCAAACAACTCTCCTGTAGCCGCGCTGAGCCATATTTGACCTCAGTGCTGCTTAGCAATTACACTCACAAAACACAGAGGGATCTGTGATGTTGCTTCAAGGTAATCAAAGAGGAACTTTTCATCTTCACATTCCTGTCGTTCATTTGTTGGTTGTGGTTTCGAGAAAACGTTCAAGCACCTGTTGAAATTACCAGGATATTAATCATTATGACTGCATGATTTACCACTACACTTCATTATTCTTTGGCATGTGTGGTTTGTTTGATTTATAAAAACACTTTAATTTCAGGTGTTCCAAGAAACACTTTCACACACAAAAATAAATGTCAGACACACGATGTGGGTAAATTGATGGCTTTGGGTTTTATTGCGCTTTTGAGGTTAAATTTCATCGAGTTTTCTTATATCTTGGAGTCATTCCAAGGCCGTGGGTCCACAGCAAAGGGGAATAATTTACTTTCACTTTATTCTGTCCGTGAGTAACATTATGACGGACTGTATGGAGATTTTGGTCATGAGTTTTATATACTTTCTCTAATTACACACCCCAAAGCAAAGGTCTTGTCAGATGTGGGACTCTGGGACAAAATTTTATCAAAAGGGGGTTCGTGGTCTAATTTGTGTCAGTCAAAGGGTCCTTGGCATGAAAACGTTTGAGAACCAGTTTTTCTGGGTAGGCAAGGTAATTTTCATAAACACTACCGTACTGAATGAATGTTGATACTTGCTGCTGCTTTGTCATCAAAAAGCCTGCATCAGTGTTTGGGGAAACAGCGGAGGTACTCATTTGGGCCTATGAAATTAAATCACTTTTGCGTGTGTGTGTGTCTGGGTGTGTGTGTCTGCGTGACAGTGAAAATGTCGTGGTTAAATTTGGGGAAACTAAAGGTGTGTGCGTGCATTTGTCTGTGTGCATGTGTGTAAAACTCACAGTGTCTCCAGACTGTGCAAACCTTCGAAGCATCTCGCGTCCATGCTCTGGATCTTGTTGTTATGGAGATGTCTGGAAAAAGGCCACAAATATCTTTAAACAAAGCAGAGATTACCTCCTCAAAAAACCTTTTTTTTCCCACGCTGCAATCACCACCGCCCTGTTCTCAATCAACAGAACAAATCATTTCTCTGGTAGGCTGAGAAACCCAGACTCAGGAGAGCATTAAGTAAGCAAACCAAGATGTCACTTACAGTACGACAAGGGCGGAGAGGTTGGTGAATGCATAATCAGGAATGTGTGTGATCTGGTTGAGGGCTAGCGTCATAGCCTGCAGGGAGGGCAGGGAGTCCAGGGCCGTCACTGGGATCTCTGTCAGGGAGTTGTCGTCCAGCCACAGGTGTCTCAGAGAGCGAACCCCTCTGAAGGCCCCCGCCGGAACCTCAGACAACAGGTTGGCATCCAGACGCCTGCGGGGTGAGATAATCACACAGTCTAATGTCGGCTTTTGTGCATGTGAATCCATCCATGTGCGTGCATTAGAGGTTGATTTGTGGCATTGAAACACCTTGGCTTACAGGAAGGTTATTATGAGAATTAGGCATCCTTAATTCTCCCCCTTTCATCTTCACTGCAGCCTCTGAGAAGCTCCTCATTCATGATTTATTCCCATGCTAAACAAGCCACGTCGAGCTTCACCAGCACAGACACGTATGAAATGTAAGATGAGAAAAACACAAACGTGTAGGAACAGTTGCGGCGAGTCTGTTTTATTCTACTTCACTTTTTATTTATGTTGAGTAAAGCTGACTTCCCTCAGTGTCTGGAAAAGGGGGAAAAGTGATGGAGGGAGGAGCAGTTAAAGATGCATCTTCAGCTGTTCTTCCCTCCTTCAGTCTTTCCACTGGAGTCCTGCTGTAGCCATCAGTCCCTGACGTTTCCACCAGTCACACACAAACACAGCTCCTGAAGAAAATTAATAACACCAGGCACTAGAGGTGTCACAATTTTGAAGTCGGAAATCGATCGAAAATAAACTTTCCCTTTCGTTCATCAAAATCAATAGCTGCCTACTAGCACATGTCTGAAGAATAAAAAACACTTCAAAGATGACACAACTATTTAACCAGTAGTCTACGGCTGTACTTTCAGTTAACTGTGTGCACCAAGATTATTGACTAACTGCTTCTATTTTCAGAGATCCTCTAATGATATATTTGTGAGGAGGGTTTACTCGGGTGAAAATTTAAGGAACCCAAACTTTATTTTTTATCTTTTTTGTTTATTGTTGGATAACCAAAGGCTGTATTTTTGTTGAAAACTTTTGGTAAGTCTGATTTAATATTGCCTAACCATAACCTAGGAAAAACCATCAGGATGAGGTTAAACTGTTGAAGAATCAAAAATAGTTGTACGGACATAAAACCAATGATCTGTTGATATTTAAAGATCCAGATGTGATAGTCTAACAAAGGCATGGCCCTCAGTGTTGGAAAGTCAAACCAAAACATAAAAGAGAGAATCATGATACTTTTATCAGGCACACACACGCACACATACGTATTCTCAGGCAGTTTTGTTTCTCATACACGTTGACCGTAGTTACAAATAGGACATTTGACATAGATGTACTGGAGTCACCTCCTGCACTTTTCATCTCTTTAACCAAACCCAACAAACCCTTGTCCCCTCTCCCCTTTGGTGTCCCTCAACCCACAGGCAATGAGTGTGGACTGTGACACACACACCCCACATAAATGCACACAGGCATACACACTGTCCATAGTGATGAATGATCCCCTCAGGGCAGAGTTGACAAGCTGAGACCACTTCCTCCTGCTATTCTTCTTTCTTTGGCCCTTCACACTTGTTCATTAATCTCCTTTTCCTCCCTCCGGCCCCCTCTCTCACACTCACATTTTGTTTCTAACATCTTCATTGATGCACTCCCGGCCGCCGCGAACCCCTTTGCGTCGCACTCCTTAACTCTTGTTCGTCTTTCAAACATCCTCCCTTATCAATCTTCCACTGTGGGTCTTTGATTCTCGCACTACAGCTCCTCCTCAGCCTCCCCACCCCTCAGAGGCTTCACCAAACAAACAGCATCATCAAAGTGAAATCTGAACTTGAACTCTGAACTCTGGGTTTTTCTCCCCAGGGAAATTTTCCATCAGGAGAGGCAACTGTATACACTGGCAGATGCTCACACACAAGGCAGGGAAACACCCTCCAGCATACGTGTAAATGCACATGAATGAGCATGCTAGCATACACAAATAGCTTCAAGAAATTTTCATCTTGTCGACTTCCTGAGCACACTTTTTTCTTTTAGTGCTAAACATCGTCCTTGTGCATCCTGTGCTCTCCAACTGTGGACATTGTTTGTCCCTGACCCAAATCGCAGGATGAAAGCTGCGGAAGACCCTTCAACTTTCTGGTTTGATCTCCAGGGCAAAATAATAATTGCTCCTCTGGGTGGACCTGCCAGCTCTCCAGAAGGTCCAGACAGAACCAGGAATGTTCCACGGAAGCCAATAAAGCAGCAACTATTTCCTGTCCGTCACATCAAAGTCTGAGGAATTACGGGAGAAAGACATAGAGACAGAAAGAGAAAGTTATCTTAAATGAGCCAGGAGATCTTTGGAACCTGCCGCCACTGATTCGATTCTCCAGATGGCCAAAAGTTTATATGACGGAGAACTTGGAGGTGCACGTTTCACTGCCATTAAGTCAAATCTCCCAAAACAGGGAGTTCTTTTTTGATTAATATGGATTGTGGAACTCATCATTGGTGATTACGCTGCTTGACTTGTGGGTTGGGACCCAAAGCACATCTGTCTGCATCTGATAGCTCCAAACACTGTGTGTTATAATTAGTCTGTTCCAAACGGTGGGACAAATTTCTTGAGTCAGTCTCAGTTCTCTGCTGACAAAAGGATTCTTGTCCAAGATTAAGACATGATTTATTTTGGGTTAAACCCTCCTTTATACATTTATACCAATTTAAAGCCCATGTGCTGTCTGAGGTGCTGTCTCCCTTTTTACCTGCCGTGTTTTATGTCAGTGAGAGGCGCCGACAAGCTTCATTCTCCAAAGCCTTTCCAGTAATCTTTCTCCGGCGGGCTTATCATTACTATAATGACAAGGTGCGTCTCTATACACTGGCTCTGTGTGCACTGTGTGTGTGTGTGTGTGTGTGTGTGTGTGTGTGTGTGTGTGTGTTTTAATTTGTTGGGAGCATCTCTATGTGAAGAAAGACCACACACACACATACACATACATAGACTGAAGACGTAGACAGAGACATCACCATGACAGAAAATTGTGAGGTTAGCCGTTCACTCACACAGCCCAAACTGTAGTGCTGCACGTGTATGCAGATGTGCGAGTGTGTGCGCAGCCTCGGTGTGTTGAGGGAGAGCAGGCCTGCTCTCTACCGGACAGAGAAACTCTGTAGGTGGTAGAGGAGTTACATGTGCACGCCCCTACTAAGTTACAACTCCAGCAATTTTTAGTGTGCGATGAAGGAAATGGCTTTATGGATATTTACACAGAATTATTAATTTGGAAAGCAGGGATGTGGAGTACGTGTGCGGTACAATGTCGGGAGAGATGGGTAGGGGTAAGGAATTACAGATTAGGTGGTCCACATGCACCCGCCCAACATTCGCGCCGACACATACACACATATGCGCATACACTGACCCCACAGATGAGACAATTATGCCACCAAACACTCTCATTAGCCAGGGGGATAGCGGTGTGGGTGGTGGGAGAAGAACGGGGGAGAGGAGAGGAGGAGGAAGAGAGGGGGAATTGATGGAAAATGGGGTTGTTTCACAGCTCATTGGAGATGCTCTCCCCGACCTGCAGTGTCTGCTGTTTCCCTCATGGCTTCCAGATGCTACCATGAACTGCACTGACACAGTAAGGCTGTGACTCTTACCGTCAGACAGTACAGCATCGAGCTGTTGGAGTCTGTAATATGTCAGTGGTACTCTATACCTGCACTGCGGTTAGAGTGTGGGTGGGTGGCCAGGGGATGTTAAATTCCCTGCTGCATGAGATAAATGAGCTTGATTAGTGTGTTTAAGAGAGAGAGGGACTCACAGGGACAGGAGGTTGGGAAGGTCCCACGGAGCATCATCAGGAAGTCTCTCCAGCTGGTTGTTTTGCAGCATCCTGAAAGTCACACACAGAAGATTCAGTTATAGGTGTAATACGTCATGGAGTGTGTGTGGCTTGCATGAGGGCACATCAGGCAGAACAAATAATTCCATCGCAAGGGGAAATCTGACACAAGGAGGAAAGGGCCAGTGAAAGCTTGAAGAGAAGCAGAGAATGTGAAGGGTAGAAAGAAATGAGAAAGAGAAGCTCCTTGGGTGGGCTGCTGATGTCATTCTCAGAAGAATGGAGCAAAAAGCGAGGAGGAAGTGGGGAGCAAACAATAGCCCTCTCTCTTTCCTCTCCCTCCCTCGCTTTCTACGCCTTTCTCTCCCTCTTTCTTTAAAGTATTTATCGTTAACTGTTGTCTGACAGTGGCACGCGAGACGTCTCTGCCTTTATCATGGCATCATGGTGCCACAATACTCAGTCTGTGAGTGTAAGGCCTTTTGTCAACAATAGTTAACATCTTAGCTTACAATAAAGTTATCATAATACAAGAGTCCCGTAGTTTAGTACAAGAACAAGACAATTGTTATACTTATTTAGTTATTAGTGATGGCTGCAATGTTGGCCTGAGATGTCTCAAGATGTAAAGAGCATATTGTATTTATCTACATAACTTTCGCAATCCAGTATATTTCACAATAGTCTCCTGTGTAAGATGCGATGATTGCTTCAGTGTAGAAAAAAACTCAGGTTTGAGAGGATCCGGGGAATGTTTCCACTGGGATGATGATGCCATGATAAATACATCGAATTGAGTCTTTTCCTGTTTCAAAGAAATTCCCTACGGGGAGCTTCGCTGTACTCCACTCTGGGTTCATAACCTTGTGTGTATAAGTGTGCGTGCGTGCGTGCGTGCGTGCGTGCGTGCGTGCGTGCGTGCGCGCCTGTCTGGGTGTGTGCGACTTTCAGCAGGAACTTTGCAGTTATTCCTCACAAGGTCAGCGGTCCATTTGTGTTTGACACGGCCTGACTTTAACTAATATATTGAGGAAGGAAACGAACAGCTCAGCTGCTCTGAGGTCAAAGAGACCATCCAAAGTTTGCTCGGGTGTTTTAATGTGAAGCTTGAGCTCTTGCAGACTTGCATGAATGCAGCATATGTGTGTCCTTCTGCAGTAATGACATAATAGTCCAGGATTCATGGCTGGTTTGCTCATTCTGTCTCGGCGAGTTTCACAACACAAGGTGAAAGAAGATCAACTTGTGCGCCCGGTAATCCCCCAGATTCCCTCAAATTACAAAGCACAATTCTTCGGCTAAGTTTATATTTTGTGGCAGGCCTGCTCAAACTCTTCTCAGCCAGGGTCCAAAAGGAATTGAGTTGGTTGCCAAAGCTCATGAAAACCTCCTTAATACCCTTGTCTTGCACCCGCTCGAAACTCATGATTAGATGCCTCACAAGTCAGAAAGTACCATGGTCTTTATGGTTGTTTTGCAAATTTTTTGCGATTTAATATTTCACGGCAGTACTAACAGCCATGGATCATAAGGCTACGAACACACTCTGAGAAATGGGGTGTTGAGAGAGCAGCTTTGAATGGCGTTTTTAAGTGATTTTTTTGTCACTTGCTGTAATCTCGGTGGGTGGTGTGACTGGGAGGTCCCTGCATTACACCTGTGTGTGTGTGTGTGTGTGTGAGAGAGAGAGTGTATGTGTGTGTGCATGCTTGCAACTGAAACGTGTTTGGGAATGAAGGAACTGCAAGCAGGGCAGGTCTCCCCCAGCCTATAAACTTTAACTACAGTTAATGATGCATGGCCTGTGTGTTTTATTCAAGGCGGGAGCGCGACTCCATCCCCCCAGAATGCTGGAGTGCAACAACCCACTCGGGGTGAGGACTGAACCACCGGAGCGGGATAGGGTGGGAGGGAGGGAGGAGGTTACTTACAGAACTTTGAGGTTGTGGAGACCCTGGAGGGCGTGGCCTGAGATATACCTCAGCTGATTCCCTGAGATACGCCTAGGAGAGAAAGAAACACTGAGATCAAAAGGGAGAACATGAAAAAATTAAATATAAGCTCATGCACAGAAGAATTAACAAGTCTCATAAGAGAAGTTTTGCCTTTTGCCTTCATCTGAGTTTTTGGATTGGGCTGCAATATGACTTCATCCTTGAGTTCCAGCTTTGGGGTTACTGTTGGGGCAGTATGCAAATAACAATATTCTATTCCCTTCAATGTGGTTGCTATTGGCCCAAAGCACACCCTGAAACCTTAACCAATCCTGGGAGTCCTGATGAGTGAGTAAAGACTCAATTGAATGAGACTGAGACTGGGTCAACAAGTGCAGCGTCAAAGTATATTGGCTTATGTGCATGCGAGTGTGTTTATGGCAAGGTGTATACTATGTATGTGCACACAGGCGCATGTGTGTGCAGTGTGAACGTGCATGTGCTAGTTTCCATGTCCTTGAGGTAAATTGGGCCCATTCTGAGGGGCCTTGTGGACAGCGAGGGAGAGAAACCACACACATTCACACAAGCAATCCAATCAGTTTGTTTATCAAACACAGCACCTAATGGTCATTTGTGAGTGTGTATAAGATGTCCAAATAAATAACGTTCGGTCCAACTGAGTAACTCTCAAGGTCACAAGCTGTAAGCACAGTTTAAACACAGATTTGCTCTTCACAGCTCAAGACCACCCACTTTTATTAAACACACAAGTTAAAAGTTACTCATTGGCATCCTCCTCCTCACACCGGTACTATACAGGTGACATTTACTTGACATTTCAGCCTTATGCTAAGCAGCTTGCCTGCCTGCCGAGTTGCTCCATCAGTGCCAGGGTATTGAAATATTGATTTAAAGCTCTGCCTGCCTTTCCAAGCAACTATCATCCAGATGGTAATGGACGATAGCTCCCAGCAAACTCCCTCTGACATCTGATACTCATGTCAACATGTCTCAGTCTTATTACTGTGCAGTGGCAAACCACACAACCCCACGCATGCCTGCCAAATCTCACACTCAGCCCAGTTTAGAGCTTTTACGGAGTTTGTATTTATCAAACACACACACACCCGCACATACAGATAAATGCACACCCACATAAGCACTCTGGGATACATAATGGACTGATCGTTATCCGAACTATTGTGTTGCCATTTAGTCATGCCTCTCAAACCACAGTCAAAACTCATTCAAACACATGATGTCTCAGTATAGAGAGTTGATCTGCAGCCCTTTGACCCCGAAAAATCCAAGTATCATTCTTATTTCAAGATAAACATGTTCAACTGGCTTTTAGATCAGATTTTCACTCATAAAGAAACCTGTTTACTGCTTGGTTGTTGTCCCTCAGAGGACGGTCGGTCTGCTTCTTCAGTACCATTTCAGTTCTCGCTATTGCAAAAGCTGGTCACTGGGGACCAGTCCAATAGCTTCTTTTCCAGAGGATCTTTTTCAGTAGGCCTTGCTGAGGTCCTGACACCGGTAAAATAGATCTAAGCCTCATTCTGCTAAGACCCCTTAAGTGCCTTATTCTGGTTTGTGTTCAAACGCAATGATTAGTTACAGGCGCATTGGAGGGAAAAAAGATATAGGTAGCACAAAAGAAAAATACATTTCCTTTCACTTGGGGATGTGGAGGGCCAATAATTGAGAGTTTCAGAAAGCAAACATCGTAGTTAAGGCTATGGTATGATGTGCATGTCCAACTGCCAACCAGCCTTTCTCTATTAGCTGAACCATTGGAGCCAAAACAGCATTAGAGTGGAATCATTGCCGACTTCATTTGTCAAATGGGTAATTATGTCGAAAGTGAAGATGGATATTGAAAAAGGAAAAGAAGTGTTCAGACTTTCTTGATAGACATCAACAGAACACTGCCGGTTGCCACTGACCAACTGTTTCCATGATATCAGTGAGTGTTTTTTGTGTGTGTACGTGTGTGTGTAAATGATCACACGTCTGAGTGAATGTTCCGCACTCAGCCGCCTGGTCGTTCCACATCAATCTCATTCTAATGAAAGGCGCCTTGCTCTTGTCAAACCACGGCTCCAACTGTTTTTTCTTTTAATTTGATTTGGGGATGTTTCGAATTTTTCTTGGCCCCTGGACAGCGTAGATACAAAATTCCACCTCAGCATTATTCAACTCTACTGAAGTGATTTATAGATAAAAAAAAAAAAAAAAAGAGGGGCTGTGTAGATCAAACGCAAGGGAGAGAAGTGGGATAACAAAGGTGAGACCACCCTGATATCTGAGCTGATCTGTGAGGGCTTTACTGAAGCATACCAACTGCTGATTATCATTATGTATCACCATGTCACATTGCCTCGAAATAATAAGCAAAAAGAGGGATTAAAGGCCGAGACATTGAAGACAACATCATATTTTGGGATGCTATCTCAGTTAGTGATAGGACGTCATAGCGGCAGCAGGGCTTGAACGGTTGATAGGAGTCGCTGATGAAAGAAGAAGGAGAGGATAAACAGGTCTTATCAGAGAGAAGGCAGCCTGTGTGTGGGTGTGTCTGAAAGTATATGCATGTTTGACCTTCTTCACCCTTTGCTCCATCAATAGAAACGTTATCCCTACTTCTGTTCGGAGGTTGAGCCTCTGGGGTCAACCACTTAACCTGGCGTTAACCTCCAAAATTATTGGAGTAAAATATAGACTGTGGGTGGGTGGAAAGGTATTTGTGTGTGTGAGAGTGACAAGCAAACAAAAAACTATGTTGGCAACAGTAAAAGGAAAAGTTTTAATTGACCAAGATGCTTCCAGCTGTGGCATATCAAAACAACTGATATTATTCCAAATTATTCCACGACAGTAACCTCTTCACCCTCACCTACGTCATTCACCTGGCCTATCAGCAGACAATCTTATCATCGAGGGGAAGACAAGCAGCGCCGCGCTGGCCTCCACTCAACACTTCTCTTACATTTGTTATACTGTTATTGTTTGGTATACTGTTATCAAGTTATACCATGGTATGAAAGTTCACGATTTTCATACCATGTACATTTGCTTATAGATGATATCGTTGTTGATTATATGAATTTATGAATTCCACCATATTATTGTTATCAAATAGAACCATATGGAAAGATTTTCCTTGATAGGGTAGCTGGGTTCAGCCGTAGAGATAGGGCGAGGAGCTCGGAATAGAGCCACTGCTCCTTCGTGTCAAAAGGAGCAAGCTGAGGTGGTTCAGGCATCTGATTTGGATATCTCTTGGGCATCTCTTTTGTGGACAAGACGAACTGGGAGGAGATCTCGTGGCAGACCCAGAATTCGCTGGAGGATTTTTCTATCTCATCTGGCCTGGAAATGCCTCAGGATAACCCAGAAGGAGCTGGAAAGTGTTGCTAGGAAGAAGGATGTCTGGAATAACTTAAGCCTACTGCGACCTGACCCTGAATAAGCGGAAGAGTATGCATGGATGGATTTCAAGTTAATATCAAGTTTCAGGTCTGAAATTTCATGTCTGAAGGCGTTATTATACTAAAGCACTTGTTGAACCAAGAAACCCTTCTGTCCTCTTTTCATTAAGGGTCATTGTAACTGATGACAATGATTATAATAATTGTGTAATACCCTGATACGGTGCGATGGTAATCGTAACATGCAAATCTCATACTGTTGCAACACTACTCATAAGGCAAGTTCAGGATGATCAGAATTTCAGTCTTAAGCTGATAACAGCTTATGCCGCACTTTCACTAGAGTTTCTAAAATTGTGCATCAAGTGAAGCAAAGCCAATGTTGACAGAGGGTTTAAATAAAACCAGTGATCATTGCACCTGTCAGGCCATGTTGAATGGGCAGAGTTCAGCTCTGTGTTTAGGAGGTGAGTGACGACGACAGGTAATGATAAGATGAGCATGAGAGACTCGACCCAAACGGCTGATTACGAGGGAAGTCAAAGGAAAATCTAGAGTGAAATGTGATCTCCCGAAGTACGGACAGTGCGGACTTTGATACTGATGATAGGCGGAAAGCCTTCTAAATTTGTGTTCAGGAAGTATGACAGTTTCACCTACAGTTAAACCACCCTCCGCCGGTTCCAAGCTGCAATTAGATCAGGAAAAGGTGGCACATCTTTTATATTAGAGCGGAACATTTGATGAGAGGGGATGACTTTGATATGTCGATGAGTAACTAGTCACTGAGTCTGTACCGCAACGTGGGCATTGCTGCCCTCTCATTAATCTATAGACATGCAGTCTGCCTCTCAGTCGCCTTTCTTCATGCTCCGTCTGACTGACAGTTGCGTGCAGGTTTGTGTGATTAAATTAAGAGACGATTTACAGATCAAAGCACTGAATGAAGGCTTAATGAGAGGGATCTGAGATCAATAGAGTACAATTAAGTAATGAGGAGTTAGAGGTAGAGAAAGAGCTGGAGGGAGGGTTAATTACACTTGCGTCTTATTATCGATATGAATGCCTCATTGAATCAAAGGGAGGCTCGGTACCTGCTTTATGAATGATTTTAATCACCTTACGTAAGGTTCAAAGGGATAAGCTGTTTTCACCTTGACACTATAGAACTCGGCAAAGACATTTATGTTTATGAGCCACGCTTCAGAGGGATACTCTATGTGGCTCATAAGATTTTATTTCCTCTCCTCCCCATGGTGTAAAACAGGATGAAAGCTGGACTTCTTGCCATAAGCAGATTTGTTTTGGTTCGCTGGAACATGAAGCGAGCCAAAAAAGGGAAGAAAGTCGAAAAACTTGCAATAGCCTGCAGTAAAATGGAGATGGGGGTCTGTAAGAATGAAGTGGAAAGGAGGGAGATAGAGTGAGTAAAGGAGGGCAGGCAGGGAGGTAGAGCCCAACATCAAACAATTTATCACTCTACCAGTCGCAACCTGCCTGGCCCTCGCCTCTCCCCGCGCTACCAACAAGTGCTGTAGACCCACATCAAAAGCTCTCGCTCTCAAACCGACTGTGTTTGTGTTTAGAGCCGTCGGTTTGTTTCTCTAAGCGCTATAACATGTCGCAGTTACAATGTGTTTACGGTAACCTGCTCTGGCTCATCTGCCTAACCCCTCTTGACAGGTGTGGAGGACAGAAATGTGCCTTTCCCTGCCTTGGAAACATCATCATCGTCCCAGCATGTTTCCAGAAATGGTCAGCAGGCTATAAAAATTGGCTCTAAGGCAGGGAACATCCTCCTTGGAAGAGTTACAAAGCAACAGACATCTCCATAAAGTGTCAGAACTTGAGAGCGATATGGAGGAAGCAAGATCAACAGGGCTGTAAAACACTGGGAGGATTGTGTCTGGACAAACACTGCAGGTGGAGCTGCATCCAAAACCCCCACCCGCCTTTTTCCCCAATGCAGGCAAATGTCAGCGTGGATGTTCAGCATCACTCTGCGCTATGTGGTTCTGATTATTACACCATCAGCAATATCTGACCTTTCCCGGTTTTGTTTTTTTTGTATGACGGCAAAAGTTCAGATGAGCAACGCAATAAACGACAGTAAATCAATGTCTTAGATTTAATTCTCGAACTTTAAGGTGTCACAAAACTTCATTGTTCGACTTCATTCTACTGCTCCAACTGAATGGTTTCCATGTTAACCTTTTACTTTCATCATCATTAGCTCATGCCTCACCGGCTGCAGCTGCAAGAATTAGTAAAGAAAACAGTGGACTGTTCAAACACCCCATGCACACACGCGCACGCACACAGACACACACACACACAATGCAAGGCTTCAGAAGTAAAAGAATCAGGTGAAAGCTGACATACACACTCTAAGCCCACCACGACTTACACACACATTCAGACCCTTGGGGCATATCTGCGGACAGGCTTTGTCAAACTGAGACCAAGCCGCATTCTGCTGAGTGGTCAAATCAGGTATCGGCCAGGTCGACCGCAAAACGTTTTGTGATTTTTCTGCGGCGTATGAACTTTCATCAGCCCTGTGAGAATGAAACCAATACCTTCGACTTTTTTGAAGCACTGACCAGGGTGCGTCTATAGCAGTGTAGAAATTTGTCACAGTGGCTGAGTCAAATTCTTTGCATATTTTAACATTTTGTTTAGTTCGTTAAATTCAGTTTTTATAGGGAAAAGAGAATGTATGTTAAAGCATAAAGAATGTCTGTTTCTGTATTTAACTCATTAAGTGTATTGGCACCTATATCATATCATTTAAAATGTTAACTATACTTAATGTTATAAACAAGAAAAAACATAAATCTTTGCTCTTTTCATTTTCCCCCAATCCTGACCTGAACTTCTCCTATAGTGTGTGTTTGTCTTGGCTGAGACTTGTCTATGTGTGTCCTGCTCCTGCTGAGCTATCCAGCTGAAACAAAGTCAAGGAGGGCAAGAAAGCAGCGGCTTGGATGCTGAGCACAGAACCTGCTCTCCAAACGCTTTAAGGACCATATATTCACTCTCCGAGTGACTATCAGGTTCCCTTCGCCTCCCTCTTTTGTGCAGCCGGCCCAAGATCTACTAGCCTATTGCTGCAGGCACTTTCTTGGTAGGAGAGATCAGAGGCAGGCCAGAGTCATCAATCCCCATCACCGAGGTCTGCACATATCAGCGACTCGGGGAATGGCTGTTTCTTGTCATCTGTGAGTTGTGACGATGGAGGTTTATTAAGTGAATGATTTTTTGTACTCACAGTTCCGATAACAGGTGCAGTCGGTGGAAGGCCCTGGGCTGGATCTCACTGATGTTGTTCATGCTCAGGTCCCTAGGGAAAGAAAAGGGGCGAGCATCAGTATCAAATTATCAATCAGTGTAAAGCTTATCGATGTTCTTTGAAGACACTCAGGACATGCAAAATTACAAATGTTTTGAACGCATACTTCATCTGGCGATCAATCATTTGGAGCGGGGAGTAGTGTGCAGAGAGAGGTTAACGAGTTAGGTGTAGAGGTTGGAGGACGAGAGGGAGGAGAGAGAGATGTAGAAGAGAATTTTCCCCAATGAATCATTGTTGGGCAGCTGTAATTTCCTCCTCGTCCCAGTGACTCTTTCTCTTTTCCAGATGTCTCACTCTACCTTCTCTGAGATGTGACCCCTCAGTCTCCCTTCATATCTATCGCTCTCTCCCCCTCCGTCTTCCCCTCTTCTTTTCTTTCTTCCTCAGGTTTCTCAGGAGACCACCTCCTTTCCCCCCTTTGTCCACCGCTCTAACATAGACACACTCCATTTCTCGGCGTCTCTGACACACACTCTGACGTGAGAGGGTGTGTTGGGAGGTGAGTGTTGACGCAGCTGCGTTGCGGTCAAAGAGGGAGAGGTGCAGGATGCTCGCACACACACACACAACCTACTTTTTTCACACTTCGGATAGTACGAGGACAACTTACGTGTCAGCCTTTGGTAGAAAACATACATAACCCTGTGGCCCCAGTCATGTAAGGTCATCTCATTGATAAACACAATGAAAGCAAAAAGGTGTTACGTCACCCCTTCTTTGCTTTCACGGCCCTTGGGGTCTTGCATGAGTCTTCAAGAGGCTTGTATGTGCGTGTGCCTGTGTGTGTGTGTGTGTGTGTGCCTGTGTGTGTGTATGACACTAACCATTGCTCATAAAGCCAGACCACCGGGCTAGCAAGTGTAAACTGTGCTCTCAGAAGCCCTTTGCAGTTGGGAGTTTTGACACACTCAATGTTTGTTTGTCAAGTCAGCCAAGCTGACGGGGGGCTGGATGAATTTATCCGCAGGCGCGATCTGTATTCGGCTTTGGGAGAGATGTGGAAAAAACACTGCATGGCAATACTGGGTCACCAATTTGGATATTTGAGCAGCCTGTCATATTCGGCAGTTATGACAAGACAAATTTGGTATACCAACAGTTTTGGTTGAACAGTTACCATCGGGTGCTGGGAAGTTGAGAAGTTGTGTTCTCGCCTGCAGTGTTAGTTGTGTCCTTTTCGAGGAGAGGAGCAGTTTTTGCAGGTCAGATAATTATGTAGCGTTTTCACAGGCTTTGCTGACATAGAATGTTTTTCTTATGAAAGCATAATAATTGTATGTTAGTTTACTTCCATAGGAATTTCCTGCTATGGATGCCCCCTCCTGGGATGTCCGACTACAGAGAGAAGGATTCAAGGTGTTTCTCAGGGACACAGAGGCAGAGTGGGTGCTTTCGATCAGTGTCGAGAGCAAACATGGATATTGCTTTCGTTTGTTATAGAACAAAGTTCGGCGTTAATCTGATCACAATTACTGATCTTATCTTTGTTGTATGTTTGACAAGCAGGACCCCATATTGTTACCTCCACCAAGAAGTTTATGTTTCCATCCATGTCTGTTTGTTGGTTGGTTTGTCAGCTGGATTACACAAAAACTACAAAACAGATCTCCATGAAACTTGGATGAAGTATGGGTCTCGGCCCAGAATAGACCCCCATTAACTTTTGGTGAACATCCAGACAAGGGGACGGATCCTGGATCTTTTGTTTGTCACTTTCTTTAGCACAGGAGTGGCATCATACACAGTTTTGAAAGTGGTGATGCACCATAAAAGGTAGCAACAGGCCAGTGAAAGAGAAGGAAAGAAAACGCAAAAGACTTCACAAATGTTTTAGAAGGTATGGGACTTTAGAAGGATATGCACAATATAGTTTGGTGTTAAAAAACTTAATGTGTCCACATTTGTCTACAATTAAAACTCTACAGGGTGCCTTTAAATTACCTTTGAAAAAAGAGAATCTCAATCGGTTAAATAAAGGTTAAGCAAATGAAAATAAATGATAAAGCCTATTTTTATGTTTATCTTATCTAATACAGGCTTCAGTTATTCTCAAGATCGCATTGATTAATGCATGACACCTTAAACAAGTATGGCAAATACAAAATGTAAAAGCTCCCAAAAGGAAATATAGTTAAAGTAATTTCTTAACTTAAAAAGCCACAAGATTCAGTACATTTACAAATAATGTGTGATCTATGACTTTTTCCCAGCCCTGGCTCCGTCTCAACAAAAGTCCTGTGTTGATGTGAATCAAGTTTGTCCCATTTTCAGCACAATCTGTTCCGGCTCCAGGCGGAAATTTGCAAATGAATACAAAAAGTGTAATGCACCATACTGCTTGATTAAAGTCAGGGGTAAATATAAGTGATAACAAAGTTGCCATGGCAATGACACTGCCAGAAGTAACAGTAAACCAGCTGACATAATCAAGACTGGGTGAGATCACGTAGAACACAGGAAGATCACCTCACGAGGCCTCATGAACAACACACACACACACTTTAATCCTGTCCCTTGTCTGTGTACTAATAATCTGCAGAGAAAAATATGTATTGGAACATTCTGGAGTATCGTGAAAGCGTGGAAACACACACACACGCAGCTTCTGGGGATGCGCCCATGGATGGAGACAGCTCTCCATTATCTGGTCCTGATTAAAGAAGCCATAAACAAACGTTGTGTGAAGTCCATAACAGCGGCCTCACTCAGACAGAATAAACACGCAGCAATGGAGAGAGAAAATGTTTAAAAATAAAGACACACAGTGGTGAGTCATTGGGAAAGGTTGAATGCAGCTCAGCTCGGCTGTGCTCTCCAACGCCGGGGAGAGAGAGAGAGACATTTCTGCTGTGCAGGCCAAGGCCTCCGCTGACAACTTGACGTATCGTTGGAAGGCGCTGCGCTATGGCTTGTTTTTAAAATCAAATAACAGCTGTGGCTTTTTTAAACCATGATAATTATGATTGATGACTACCACATGTGCATTGTGTCGGCTGGCGCTGCGACATGCAGATATTTTCAGCGCAAATAAACGGGCCGCAATAGAAATGAGAAAGGGAGCGCTTAAAGGTTTTGCAGGCTCTGCAGCGTATGGCAGTTACGATTAGAGCTGGGGTTTGTGTGTCCCCATTTTACAGGCATGTGTGTGCTTCATGTGAGAGAGAGTGCAAGTGTGCGTCTTAGTATCTGTGTGTGCAGTACAATATTTATTTCCATTTATAGGTGACTGCGGTGTGTGTGGTAAGATGTCTGTCGCTCATTTTCACACCCCTATTGTTTTCCAATGAGCCTGCAGATGTGGTGGGTACAATCCCTGGTTGCCTGGTTCACCACATCATACATGGACGCTGCTGGGGCATGGAAACGGATGGCTGTGTGGGGCTGTGTGTGTGTGTGTGTGTGTGTGTGTGTGTGTGTGTGTGTGTGTGTGTGTGTTTGAGGGACAGAATGAAAGTTCATGTGGTTTCTTTTCTTTATTTACTTTTTTTTTTTCATGCAGGATTTCAGCAGGGAACTGTCCTGCACTATCTTGGCCATCGCGGCGTCAAGAAAACAGCCCCTTTCGGCTCACGGGACGACACATCTCTCAACCGCCAGAGGCACACAGGCCATCGTCTCCCCTCAGATCTCCATCTGCTGCTGAATGACAAACTAAAGACTCCCAAGCAGAGGATGCAGACATGGAGACCCGTGTTCATCCCTCAACAAACACACTCACTAATATGCCTCTTAACTGTTCTTTTTATCCCCCTGCGCTTTGAACCTGCGGAATGACTGACAAAGCCCACAGTGATCTCTTTCTGTTTTCCCTGGAGAGGAATTAGATATTTTTTTCATGTGTGTGAATGTAATTTTGTGTGTTTAAGCACAGTGACGTGTTTGAAATTGTGGCCGATATTGCACCAATCAGAGGATTAATAAGACATTTTGCCGTACCTGTTCCACACATTGTTCCATGAGCTGCAGATACACAATGTGCTCTGATAGATCGTTCTGTGTGTGTGTGTGTGTGTGCGCGTGTGTGTGTATGTGTGTGTGTGTGTGTGTGTGTGTGTGTGTGTGTGTGTGTGTGTGTGTACGCTTGTGTAGGAGAGGAAGGTTTGGCACAGGAAGAAAGTTAAAGCACTGGATATTTGACTGCTTTATGCTGTGATTGATAGGGTAACCATGGCGAGGAGGTAGTCTTAAGGGGGGAACGGAAGCATGAAGAAGCAGAGGTACATTTCCATTCATCAGCCTTGGCCCTTTTCTATCCACCCTCTCTTATGCCACTCTATCACTCACTCTCACTCTTTTTCTCTCGCCATCTCTGCTTCAAACTTCCACTGGAGCATGGCGTTACACAGTCCGGTAGTTACAATTATGTGATTTGTCATATTTCCTCTCCGCCGTCAACAGAACTACTGAAGTATGTTATCGGCGCAATGATCAAAGGCATGGTGTGTGTGTGGGTGTCAATGTGCCCCTAGCTCCGTTGTAGCCAATTTCAGACTGGAAGTATTTCTGACAAGAGCTGGTGATTTAGGACAGCAAAACAACTGGCCACATCACATGAGAGACACCCCTGTTCATGTTCAGTGAAGTACACACACACATACGCACAGACATATGCACAGACTTCAGGCTCCGGGTGGCTTTTGTGGGGTGAATGATGGACCACCCTGGTGGGTGAATGTACCCTCAGAGCAGCAGTCAGGTGTCTGTTTCTATCATCTATGGTGATATGTGTCAGTCAGACAAAGCTGAGGGGAGATGACTCAATACATTTCAATTGGAAGGAGTTGTCTCAAAGTAAAAGGAAAAAAAAACTTGTGTGCAATTTATGGAAAAGTTCCTGGCGTGCTGCTCAAGCATAAAATTGCATGCAGGTATAGTACATAACAAAGCATGCAAAAGCATGTAAACAAAACAGGCTTACGTTGTTGCCCTTGAGAGGGATGTTTTTCTCTTACACACACACACAAAATCGAACCATACCCTGAGGTCTTCCCGCTCACTTCCTCCTCTGCTCTCCCTCTCTTTCTTCTTGCCTCCCTGCCAATCCCTTTCTCCCTCACTCAGGTGGAGACTCTGAGCAAACAAACAGCCAATAATGGCGGTAAGCTCTGCACCTTTGAAGGCAGCTTATCTGTGACGAACATTAGAGTAATAGATCTTTAGTGGAAATCAACAACGTGAGCCTTGCCTGGAGGGCAGAAGTTCTGCTTTAGCGGTGCTCGAGCCACACCTTGGCTGTCTTTTACTGTAACTATGACAGTAATGTCTTCAGTCGGATTCAGCCCGTCTGATCCTCTCCGCTTAGTTCTTTGAAACAGTTAAGGCCACGATGAAAGAGGATCTTTTATTCCACACAATGCAACTGGTAGTCAATGCTCAGGCGCCGCCTTTAAGAGGGCCTAAATGGTTGTGTGCATTAATGTGTTTGTGTGTGTGTGTGTGTGTGTGCGTGCATCCGCGTCCGAAAGAGAGAGACGAATGAGTGTGTGCTGTGTGCGAGGTTGAGGTCTGAGTGTGTTAGCTTTTTTCTATCTGAATAGACTGACTTGCTTTGGCATTCAGTTTCTCTCGCGGTCACACATGAGCTTGCACACATACACACACACACACTCACAACACACACACAAAGAGTCAGGAAGGAGGGTACAATGCTGTCCTCCCCTCCTCCTTCCTCTAAAGATGTGTTTTTTTTTCTCCCTCTCTCCCAGACTTCCTGGGAGGGGTACACTGCCCTTTGTGTCCAAAGGCACTCTCTCTTTATCTTTCCCTCTCTTATTCTCTCTTCCTCTCATTCACGGGGCACAAAGAGCGAGGGAGAGGGCGAGGAGAAGTCTTTCACCTGGACAAGGAGGGCCACGGGGAGGACTCCGCTACAAAGGAGCGCAGAAACAGAGAGGGAGGGAGGGAGGGCGGGAGGAGATAACAACAGAAAAAGGGAGATGCGTCTGTGTATTTGTGTTCCCATGTTTTGTGCTCTTTTCCGCTCGCTGCGGTTTAGGGGAGAATGACAGGCGGATGTCTGGGTGGAGAGAGTGCGGCTGTTTAGTCTGAGGCCATGTCATGGGAAACATATTCATGCCCTCTGGGACTTATTCATACCCTGGTATACCGTGCGCACACACATGCACACGTGCACGTCCACACTCTGTGTCCACTCCTTGTCCTCCCACACACACCCTGTCATGAGATGGAGGGGAGGGGGGTGAAAGGTCAAGCACTTCAGTAATGGAACAGGAAGTGTTGGAACAGTCGGCACTCCACAACATACAACTGCCTCCAACATGTGGACAGGACTGACAGGCAGCTGTTGTGGGTAGGACATAGCTTTGGAAGGCAGAAAGGCATTCATAGCCCTGCCCATGGTCCAATAATCTGTTGTTTTGGCGTGTCGATTTTTATATATGTTCGTTGTCCGAGAGCATTTTTTTGTTTCCCCCTAAATCAAAGCGAACAATTTGTGCTACGTCGAAGAAATGTTTCGCGAGCACAGGACACACGCACACCGCAGAAAACCGTTGTCATAATGGCCAAAACGGTTACAAATTTCACCACTTTTCCACACATCCTGAGGAGGTATCCCTTACAGCGAGGTGTTCCTTTCCGCACGCTGATTCGAGGCAGATTCTCAGCAGTGGATACAACGGTAAATGAAACCCGATGAGTATTAGTGTCAGGCTCTATTATGACTTCATTTGGTTGAATGGCAGAAACAGGAGGACACTGGATCTAGTTAGAAGACTGCTCAAATCCACTCCTGGCTCGCTCCTTCCTCGCTGCTGCGCACACAGATCTGTGACCCGCTCATCTGCTCCATATATTTAACAGTACCCCCGGATAACATCTAGACCTGAACTTAGATCAGAGCTTGATGAAATCTTACCCCATACCAATGAGGACATGTGGCTGCTGTTGGTTTAAAGAGATTTAGTTTGGCCTCTTGCCATGCATGTAAAAAGTCCAGATTTCCTCTTTTGCTCCTTCTCAGACATGTAATAGAGACGTGAGTAAGTCTGGCTGCAGTTGCGGAGGCTCTGCAGTGGCAGAATTCCCTCCAGCCTTCCTTTATGGCAGATGGAAAATACACCTGTGAAGTGTCCAGTCTTAGCAAGAATTATACTATTGCCTCATGCCATCAGAGTGACCTGACTGCTGTTTCTGCATTCAGTTAACCTAACCCTCCAAAATTAAGAGTCCTTTCCGTTCTTTCTCTCCCTGCTTCATTCATCTCCCCACCTTCTGTTTTCTACATCCCACCACTACTTCCACTTCGCTGTGCCGATCCTCTCATTTGCTGAGTAGTTGCGTGTGCCCTGAGGTGTGTGTGTGCACATGTGTGCGACATTTAAGTGTGTCTGTGATTGCCTCCTTTTTCCCCCTTACCTTACTCCCGTCTCAGTGGTCCATTCTCCCGAGCTAATCCCTGCTAGCACTGCTGTATCAGCACTGTTCTGTGGAAGGCTTTGATGCTGCACAGGGGGATTGGATAGGGCATTAACCATCATTAAGTCAGTATGTGTGCGTGCGCGTGTGTGTGTTCAAGCAGTACTTACACACATACATCCATGCTCAAGCAATGTGTTTCCTTGTGTGTAATGTGCACGTGGGGGTCTTGATGGTGCCTGCGCGCACGTGTGTGTGTGTGGGTGCGTTGTTGGAGAGGGCATTAAGTATCATTAACTCTTACTAGTCATCACCTGCACGCTGCCAGCCCCACTTTAGTCGGCAGGCCTGGCCAGCGATCACACAGATAGGCAGACGGAGACAGACAGACCCATGTTGACATACAGGGGGAACTTGGAGAACCATGTCCCACACACACTGCTATCAACACCCTTGTAAAGATTGTCCTCTATTTCTAGAGCTCACTATTTATTTTTTTGTTCAAAAACTTATATGGGGATTTATTTAGGATATTAAGAATGAGTGGAAAAATGGCGAATAATACAAAATCTTATTTACAAGAAAACACTCATGTGGGGACTTACTGTCTGAAGCGGAAAAACATATAAAACCAGAATGGCACTCAGTAGAGCGCCAAGTCCCAAAAGTCCCCTCTAATTCAATGTAGCCTAATCCAATATTAAACTTGAAAAGCCCTGTGTCACTCTAAATCTGACTTTGCTTAACCATAATTTGGACACTGGTGAAAACGTTATAAAATAACACATGTAAATTCACTTTTGCATCAAACTGAGTGTCTTAAAAAGAGGAGAAAATATAGTGACAAAATAGAAGACAGACAATAGACTACACTTCACTATACAAACCAGAAAACATGAAGATATAAAATCAAGAGAAAGCTGAAGACATTGTGATGTAAAGCAGCAGTTTTCAAAAAGGATGGTTCCAGGGGGTAGGTCCCTCCTAAAGTGGGGATGAGCTTTTATTATAGATTATTGTTATTTTTCCATCCATAAGTAACACAATGACAGACTGTATGACTATTTTAGTCATGTGTTTCATACACCCATGGATGCGATGAGAGACAACGGGGCAAAATCTCATCAAATGGTTGTCCGTGGTTTCATTTGTGTCAGTTTATTATTATAAAAACTTTGAGAGCAACTGATATAAAGTTTGTGTCTAAAACAAGAGAGGCAAAAGCAAAAGAGGATCTACTTTTCTAGATTACACTCTCTTCTATTTGCAGGAAACTGAGAGCAAACTAGCGACATCAATTTCATGAATTCGATTTTAAACAAAAGTGTGGCATTTATTTGGGGAAAACAGAAAAAAACAAACAAAATAAAGGATTAGCCTTGGTATACGTCTTGGCTGAACAGAAGCACTTACACTGACACAAAGGACAGCTTGCACAGTCACAGGTCATGGCTGCACATGTGCATCGACACATATGCACGTATACGCTCCAGTACAGTTAGGGACATTTGTCGTGGCCTGGCCAGGGATTAGACAATGCCTTCTCTGTAGTGGGAAAGAGAGGCTGGTGCAATTGCACAGATTCATGCACACACACACACACACACACACACACACACACACACACACACACACAAACATTCCCATGGATTCCCAGGGTTGGAGAGGGGCTGAATAGGAATCTGGGCCATGCAGTCATTCTGAATCCTCTCAATCAGAAGGAGCCCTTCACCCCTCGACCACACGTCACTGGGAGCACATTCCTAGCCCCTGTGTCACACGCGTGTCATGCTGCCATCACACGAAACATACAGATCTGCACATTGGTCAGTGGGCACATGTCTGACCCTGACAAATACCAACCGTTATCCACATGCAGATCCAAACATATTCTACCTCCACCTCCTCCACCCTAGTTCCCTTCAAGATCTTGTGTCATGATTGCTTTCTGCTTCTTTCTAAATGACAGGATATGGAGTGGCGGAGCACACTATGGCCTCTGTGTCTTCCCTGCCTGCCTCTCCCGAGGGAATCCTCATTGTTTCCATTGTTGTCGTCTACCTGCCTACCTGCCGTCTGTCCCTGAGCGACATTTAAAAGCCTCCCAGGTTGCTCTCAGGAAACCACAAACCGCTGCACTATCCAACGCTAACTGCCTATCCCTTCTCTCCAACACCCTCCTGGCATAAATATCGCTTTTGCAGCAGGCCCGGGTGACTTTTTTTCTGCCGGCGGGGCCTCCGGGGATTTTAAGGAAACACTTCAGGTTTTGCGAGCAGGAAGGAAGGAACAAAAGAAGGGCGGATGGATCGGTGGAAGGAAATAGTTGATCTACTTTTAAATTAGAACAGATTAACTATGATGACATGTGTCACCGCTCTCTTCCTCTCCACAATCAGAAGTGCGTAACTCTCTTCTCTAACTCTGATCACAGCTGATGGCTGGATGGCTTATGGCCAAAGCGCCTCCCCCAAACCAACACACACACACGCACACACACACACTGACACCTTGAAAACATTTACACATTTCAGCTCAGGTACACACCCTTCACTTCTCTCACTCTGCTGCCCTGAGCTATGTATGCCTTCATTTTGACTTTCCAAGATCAGTGAGCGTACATTTACACTTAGTGCTGCATGATTAACTTCAACACCTGCTCTCCGAAGACATACACACACACACACATACACACACGCTCGAGCACTTAATGTATGGATTCTTGGTCTATGTGAAAGAGGCCAGAGGAAACAGGTGAGGAAAGGAGAATAGGTCTGGGGGAGGAAGGATAGGCAGACAGAGAGAGAGAGGGAGGGAGGGGAGGGCAGTTGAGGCGGGGGGGCTACCAGAGACGTCTGGAGCCAGGACACTGATGCTTGAGCTGATAGCTGCTGTATAGAGGACCCTCCACTGACAGCACACACACACACACACACACACAAACACACTATTTTTCTCTCTCTCTCTCTCTCTCTCTCTCTCTCTTTCTCTCTCTCAGACATGATGTTTACAGTGTGACCCCCGGTCGCTCATGATAGGAATCATTCCATCAACATAATGGCTAAATGACACGCACACGACTGTTGCTGTCACGGTCACCGTACAGGGACAGGATGTTGTCTCCTGTGTGTGTGCGTGTATGTGTTTGTGTGTCTGTGTGTGTATTCCAAAATCTTCCGATCACAGTTTCTCTCTCACCAATTTTGAATCGTTTCCTTTCTCCTGGACAGCTTTCGCAGCTTTTCTTCATCCTGCCTCTCTTCATTTTTTTTATACACTCTTGTTTCACCTTCACTGACTAGAAGAAAAAAAGAATCCCTCAGCAGTCTGGGTGGTCTTCACACACACATGCGCACACACACGCGCACACTCACACACTCCTTGGTTTTCCTCTGTCTGGTAATGCGCTAGCTGTGGTTTCCTGGCCTCGGCCGAAACACCGTTAGAAGTTCACCGCACTCACCGCTACCACAAAGCATCACCTAATCGCTGCTCAACTCCAGTCACAGACCCACATATGATGCACAACACACACACACTTTTCCTCTTACGCACACACTGGAGACCGCTGAGGCAGGATGGAGGGTGTGTAAACATAAGCACAGGGGGGACAACCTTAGAAACAGTCGCACACCAGCCAAACTATGAACAAATTAATCATTTTCAGTGTGATTAAATATTTGATTGAAAGGTGCAACATGTAAGAATTGGTGAGCTGTCAAATTCATCCTCAAAACAAATAAGGAGCAGCCTGTCAACAAGTCAAGCTGCTGTTGGATAGTTAGCTTAATTAGCCATGCAGCTAGTGTTTGTGACTTGGAACTCAGAGCACAGGGGAAGTGTTGGTGTTTACATTGCTGGTGCAGGAACTTTGAACCAGGACAGGCCGAGGCTAGTGTGCTAACTTAAAGGTCCACTTTGCAAAACAGTTGATTTACAAGTCTCATTCCCAACTCTTCAAATACTGAAACTTTGGGACACTTGGCTTGGGGTGCAGCCAACCCAACCCTGGGGAGTTGGGGTTGAGACCCAAAAATCAACTTCCTTACAAATTTGACGTCATAATGACAAAACTGTTATTTCTCCACATTCTGTTGATAATTTTAGTACATCTTTGAATGTTTTACAATTAAGATTCTTACATATTGCCCCTTTTGAATATGTTGAAGTCTGTCTTGAGGACAGCTGACTTATTTATTCTCTCTTACCTCTCATGCAGCTACACAAATGACAAAACCGACCTCACGTACTGTACATGGTGTTCTTTAACTCAACATACACACACACACACCCTTGGGCACTGTCTTTCCTCTCTAATCTGATATCAAAGAGAAGGTCTCTTTCAAAGCGTCTCACATGACAGCTCATTTCATGTGTTGCCCACAGAAATGATTATTGTCATAAATCTCTACCCACTCTGCTCCGAGTTGCTCGGAGCATCTTCCGAAAAGCTGAATTCCTCTGCAGAGTTAACCTGTATTGAGCTCTTTTTTTTTTTCTTTTCTCTTTTTTCTTTTTTATCAATTGGTGTTTCATTATATTTCCACGTGCATATAACAGCAAGGTCGTCCAGATGTGCAAATAAACGCTAGAAAAACGAGTGAATCATAGCATTCATAGCCTGGATTGCCCTTTTGGTCACTGCAGCTCGTACAGTCGCGCTCACTTTGAAGAGATCTCCGATGACACGGGTGAATGATGTCATATACTTTCACAGCGTTGTGTGGATGTGGTTTGTAATGTGGCCCGTTCCCAAGCAAATCCCTGTGACCTCAGCAGCCTACAGTATGTGCTGGGAGGCTAATCCAGCCTCCACAGCACAGCGGGGCGTGCTGGACAGTTCGACAGATCCTGGTGAGGATTGGAGCGGCTCTCCGCTGTTGTAACCTTTTATCACCCAGGACGAAATGAGAAACTGTACCCTGCTGTGCTGAGCTTTTTGTGTGTGTGCGTGTGTGTGTGTGCATGTGGGCTGAGTTTTGTTTGTGTTTGATGATTTTTATCAGCGAGGTAAAAGAGAAATCTGTGATTCTTTTCTATCTTCAATCTTCATGTGCTGCGGCATCTCTCCTGCTGTCCAGCATTCCCCTCTTCTTCTTCTTCTTCTCCTTCTTCTTCTTCTTCTTCTTCTTCTTCTTCTTGTTCCTCTTCTTCTTCTCCTCCTCCCAGCTGCAGTGTGTGTGGGCATGTGCGGTTGGTCGCTGAGTTTATTTATCTTATTCTAAATCAGCCCTCAAACGCACTAATTGGTCCAGTTCCACTGTTAGGTAACGAGGGGAAATGAACAATTACTCCTGAGTTTGTTGGGAATGATGTGTGTTTGTGTGTGTGTGTGTGTGTGTGTGTGTGTGTGTGTGTGTGTGTGTGATTGTGTGTGATTGTTTGTGTGTCTGTGTGGTAGTTAAAAAGCAGCGTGGACTTTCTTAGAGGGACTTTTATTTAAGAGGAGGCTCAACACTCTCCCTGTCAGATTCATCTCAGATTCATCTCTCTTCTCATGTGAGTATGAGCGAGTGCGCTGCGACGGGCCCTGTTGTCAAGCCAACCGCCTGATGTTGTCTTAGGGAGAGTGATTCCTGGATGAGAGTAGGAGGCCGTATTTTACATCCATAAAACCCTACATGTGTTTTAACTTCAAAGGAACACAGCGAAATCTGGCGCTCGAGAGTCAGGCATCATTCACACAGAATTGTCTCCCGTCGAGCCGTTCGCTACGTAAACAGTTGATCTTTCCTCCCCTCCCTCAGATTTTCTGTCCCACCACTCTTGTAATACTCGCACAGCCCCTAGTGAGCAACTGCTCTATCACACCCTGTTTCCTGGATTTGACTTCTATCACTTCAATATCAGTTATCACAAAGTGTCTCTAATCTGTCCTCAGAGGCTTACTCAGTGGAGCATTTCGTCAGATCTGGCTGCACGCCACAGCAGGGTGGTGTAAGAAACTTCTCAGATCTCCTGTCTTTTACATAATATAAGTCTCTCATTGCTTGTAAAAAAAAATAATAATAATCCTGGTGGGGGCAGTGGGCTTAATTCCTGCAGCTCATTATGTTAAAAAACTCATGATGAGTAATGTTAATGATCATGTTTTGAATTTATATTTACAGGGTGTCACTTCTCGGGCCAGCCTTTTAAACACACTCCCCAGCAATCAAAATTAACTTTTCCTCAGTGAATGCAAAATTAAGACCATCAAAGAGGCGATTTCATCAGGTTATTAACCAAAAGAAAACAAAGGTTTACATTTTTTTTTTTTCTGGGTCACATGCTAGCAATTTCTATGTGTTTACACACTGAGGTTTGGCATCACAGACCAGTGAAATACAGATTAGTGGCATAAAACTGCTCATTAAATCTCACACACATTTAGACATCTGTGTTCAAACACTTCCTCTTTCAAACACATGCATGTGTCATGTGCTCGCACACTCACAAAGGCATACACATGAGCACACGCACACACACATGCAATCTCACGCTGGGTCTCCAGTTGGCGCTCGGAAACCTGATACTGAAAGAAGTGGTCCAGTAATTTTGCCATAGTGGTCAACGCACTCTCTCTCTCTCTCTCTCTCTCTCTCTCTCTCTCTCTCTCTCTCTCTCTCTATCTGTCTCTCACACACACACACACACACACACACACATGTTCCCACTCGGCCCTGTCCGTTTTTATGTACATGCGGTTTCTGCTGCTGTTTCCTGGTCACACATCACACCGACTGCTGCCTTCTGTCCCAGCTCCAATTCAGCAGCGTGTGTTGTCTTGATTACAAATTAATTACCAGGGCAGGTCTTTATTTCTATACATGAATTCAATTGGCATTAAACCATGATGAATGAAAGAGGAAGTGGAAAAGTTTAGGAGGAGAAAGACTGAAGAAAAGGATGACAGGAAACAGTCAGAACACAGCGAGAGGCCTGCAGGAGGAAAGTGAACCTGGTACTCACAGGTAAGTGGTGAGAGGACTGAGGTTGGTTGGCACAGATGATAGTCCCAGCTCCGAGCAGTCCACCATGACGAAGATCCCATCTTCCTCACACTGGCACGGGGACGGGCACGGCGGTGCCGCCGACCCCTGCCTCTCCTGGATCCGTCCGTACCCCCACACTCCGGGGGCGGACCCCCAAACTCTTCCAGCCACACAGAGGAGCAGAAGCACAAACAGCATGTCTGACTGTCCACCTGTCTGCATCTACACCTGGAGGGATTTCTGCCGTGTCACACTCGCTCTTGTCCTCTCTGAGGCAGACTTGATGTGACTTGAGTGAGAATGGTCCAGTGTTTTCCTTGCTTTTCCTAATACTCCTGGCTCTCTTCTCACTGCCTTTCTCCTGTGCAGGCTGTCCACACTGTCAGTCTGTCCCTGTCACCAGATCTATGTCTTCATCACTTCACCTCTCGGTCACCACTTCATCCCCAGGCCTGAATTCTGCTGCAACTATTTCCCCTCGTCCCTCTCACTCTTTTCCCTTCTCCTTTCTCACTGTCTTTCTCCCCCAAACACAGTCTCTCTTTCTCTCTCTCTCTCTCTCTCTCTCTCTCTCCTTGTATATATCTCTTGCTCTCTCTGTCTCACTCCTTACCTATTGTAGAAGGAGCGCATGAGTTGTGAATGAGCCACCCTCATTGGCCCACAATTTAGGGATGGGCTGGAGCATCTCCGGAAAGTAGGAGGGGCCCGCGATTCTCAAACTCTCCCCTCTCTTTCTCCCTCTCTTCCTCTCCTCGCTGTTTGCCTGGAAGCTCAATGTGAAGAGAAAGAGTGAGTGTTTAGTGTGACGAAGTGGGGGGGGGGGGGGGACAGTGAGACAAGATTTCTCCTTGTGGGACCTTATGAATGGATCTGAGAGAAAATGAGAGACAGTGTTTAGGGTAAAAAAAAAAAGAAGAAGCGAGATCTGGATGATCAGACTTCGGAGCAGAGTGTGTTGTGCTGTGTGAGAGAGATGCAGAGGGTCAGAGTGTGTGACTGGGAGTGACTGTTTGGAGGAAATTGGAATTCTGACACTTCAGCACCCCTCAGTCCCCAGAAAGAGCCGAATCCAGTGTCTCGTAAGTCACACCTTCTCAGGTTTCTGCTGCTGGAATGTCGTGATCGCACACACGCAGGAAACACACACGCACCCATAGAAAATAACAGATTATGAGCGACCGGCGCAAAGGAGCCCACGTATCCATTTCACATACACACACTCCAGTCTATAGAGAGAAGAGTGTGGATTTGTGAAGAAGTGTCAGCTGCCTCGGGGCTAAAGCCTATCTGTGTTTCATAGTCTATCTGCGCTCACTTGCAAGATTTCTGCAGATTCTTGAAAATAATCTCATCCGGCCTTGCTTCTCTTTTATTACAACACACATTTCCTGCTTGTGTGGACTTAGTAGTGCAATTAAAACTCTCCCGAGGACAACTGATAGTCGTGCACAGCCAGATAAGGCTATAAAATTACTCACTGCCTCATATGTTGCACAACTAAACCTTACACGCTTATGCACCTGTAAGTAGGCGAATAATGCATTCAATAATTATGTCCAATAAAGGAAAACTGGCTCACAGTTCAAAGGATCGCCGACTTTATTCAGAAGTTCCTTTTGTTGGATTTCAGGCGTATCTCCCAGCAGTAAAAAAGCTGCAGTAGGGAGGGGAGGTCATGAAATTTTCCCTACAGAAGTATCTCACAATCAAACACTGCACAGAACGACGATTGAGCTAAAAATTCGGAGGAAATCCTTAATGGGGTGAGCTTCAAATCGCACCCCATAACTCCAGTTTTGTTGATTTTCATGTTTTACCAGAAAGATTACATGGTCTTCCGCGACTTGATAAAAATTTCACAACCAAGCGGACTCATGAATTCTTTTCAAACCCCACTGGATTAACTCAAAAAAATGCACAGTAGTCAATGTGGGAAAAAAACTTGGGCCGCTCTCTCGGTTCCTGGAAAGCCGAGGCTGGAGGAGCTTTTCATTTTTGACAGCGGCAGTTTGTTACGCGCGCACAATCGCGCACATGCAAAGCCAAGAACAAAGATGCAACGTCAAAATTTATGACACGCAAATTCCCAAAACAGGCCTCGAAAAATGTTGAAACGAGACCTGGGATAAGTGCACGGTATGCTGTTTGAAAAATAAAAAAACAATACAGTTATAAATGCCTTTGAACCCAGTTTGAGTTTGTCTACCCCTCCGGCCGGTCTGTCCGTCTCTCTGTCGCTCTCCTCTGTCTTTCTTTCTCCACCATTCTCTGTAGGCTGAATAGTTTCTCATTAATTAATTAACATTCCTATGCCACTGTGTTTTCTGAGGGGCCTTTGTTACGGCCCCACAAAAAGTCTTTGAGAGCCGTTCTTCACATAGTCTCTCTCTCATGCGCTTTCCCTCTCTCTCTCTCTCTCACTCTCTCTCTCTCTATCCATCTCTCTCCCTCCGTCCTCTCTTTTCTTCCTCTTTGTAGTGAAATGCCCGTGTTGCTCTCTCTGTCTATTGTCAGTTTCAAAATGTGGCGTGCATTGTTTTCAAGTTATATTTTTATTCTTTTTTTTCTTCTTCTTCTTCTTTGCACAAGCACTCACAACCTCAGATGCAAAAACAGGCAGATATGCAGACAGTTCAGAGGAGCACCTTGTGTGATCTTACAGTACACCCATGAATTGCACACACACACACACACACACATTCCCAGAGGCACACATGCACAAAAAAAAACATGCAGATGCTCTTCATACATCTCTCGGGCGCAGCGCTCTGTCATCTTTTTAAATGCTCTTTAATTGTCTGGCCCGAGGGGAGCCCTAAAACACACATACTGTAAAAACTTGCATGTCTGGTCTCCTGTCTCTCTCTCTCTCTCTCTCTCTCTCTCTCCCTCTCTTTATTATGGGTCTCTCTATCTTTTTCTCATTTTTTAAAATGTTTTATCCTTGTTCCCTCAGTAACAGTCATGCAAACACCATTGCGCTCTGCAGTTTGCACATATTTGTTCCAATCGCACCTGTTCTGACAGTTCTGATGGATGTGTGCAAGGTTAAATGTGAGTCCGTGTAATCCAGTTTTCTCCTATGGGCGGGGGGGTCTGCAATTCCCATATCTGTCTAACACCACAACTGATTTTCAGCCTACTAGAAATGTGCCTTTAAAATTATTTAGTAGGAATAAAGACGCTCATATCCTGATGCACAGGTCTTATATGTATTTGAATGCATGCTTGAAAGCATTAAATGGAAAATATTTTAGGAAATTACCGCCATCATCCACTGATTGTGATAAATTGTGTTGAAGTTATGTGTTGCAGGGATATCTACTTAAGTTAGCATGCTAACCAGCTAGCCCCCGGGGCCATCCTGGTCCAAATTTCCTCTGCTAGCATAAGTTGAGGAAAATAAGGTCCCAAGAACACTGTTCGAAGCTTGTAAGGTGGCAGGGTCCGCCACATATAAACAAAGTAAAACAGTATGGAATTGTGTTTGTCCTTCAAGGTCAGTTTGTTTATTCAGGCATAATTAAAATGTCTTCTCCAAATCTACACAGAGCAGCTTTCAAGGAATTGTTTATAATGTTTTCTGTGTTAGAATGACGATAAACAATGTGTTTTTGATGTGTATTTACATTCTCTCAAATGACCCAACAATGTTAAATCCTTCAGAAATCCATACTTTCATAAGGTCAATGGCATCATATCCCTCTTATGCGCCCTTATACCCTAACCCTGGAAGGTACACTTTTCCGTGCATCACAAACACAACAAATGCCCTATTTCATCATCAGAATTTGATCCATTCTGTCCAATAATATTTGGAAAGTCTAGAAGAGATGCATGTTTAAACATTTTATCCCCATTCATGTCAGTGGGTGGCTAAACTTTGAAAATAGCGGTCTTGGCTGGTCTCTGCTCATCAGGCACTTTTCACTTTTAATTACAGATGTTTTGACGGGTTTCCATTTTTGCTAAAAACAGGAATTATATGCTGTAGAAGGCAACTAGCACATCTAGTTGATTATGACTCTAGAACTCTATCTAAAACATTTTCACTGCTGAGAAAGCATGTTATTCACCTGCAACAGTTTTATACGTAAAACAAGCAGCACATGCAGGCCTTTTGCTCAAATTGTGCAAAAATGCAACACAGTTTATCGTATCTATCGTGTGTTTTTGTTTTGTGGATTGTGTAGACCAATATATCCATTGCAGTTGTCCTTACGTCTTTCTTTTTCTTCAAGTGTTTTGACGTCGCTTGGCTTGTCTGTGAGTATAAACCGTCATCCGGAGCCCTGGATTTGGTAACTTTCCCTGTTAAATTAAATTGCACCGGGAGCCAAAGTGTGCAACACTTTCTTTTCACTTTCTAGCTTATCCCGTTCTGCCTTTGTCGCTGTAGGTACCAGAATGCAAGGATCCGGCTTCCTGCGTGTTCTCAGAGCAGACAGGAGCGCCTCTTTTTGGAGTTCTCGGTCTTGATTAGATAAAGTGAGCATGGATACCAGATAATTTCCTTTCTCGTTCATTGCATAAGCAGGGGGAGGATACCATCTTGTTTGAATGATGGGACTCGATAATCATTTTTTTAAGTTGATTGCTGGCAGGGAGAGAGAGATCGACTGCTGGGTAAGCAAGACTGGCTTCTAAGAAATCAGAGCTTGTCCCAACAGACACGGTCTCAATGCTTTCAATGCAATAAATGGACAATTAAGTCAGGCAGGATTTTCAGCTCTATACCTTCTATTGCCTACATGGTTTTCTAGGATCGTGTGTAGGCTACAGGGCTGGGGAAATGTAATAGGAAACTTTTATTGTTATCTTTATTGTGTTTTTAATTGTGAATGTATTTTTCACAAATAAAAGTAAAGATACATATATGTTCTCCTGGTCATTTAGAATAGGGCTGCTGTACAAGTAGTCCCAGGCCTATTGGACCCACTCACAACAACAGGCATGCTGTGCATGCTCAATGGGATGTGTTGCATGTATACTCCTCTTTCAAGCAGGGCGGCTCGGGTGCTGGTACCTACACTGGAATCAGTTCTTCGCATTTTGACATCCAGAGAAATGGCTCCCGGCCAGGAGCCTTGCTGGTCTAAAACTAAGAACTGCTCAGGATGAGGGCGGTGTTATTGAGGTCAAGGACCAACCAAAGTGCTTATGACCGCCAACTGTGGTCAGAGGACCAGTCGCATTTGGATGGCAATGTAGGCGTGCAAAGCCAAGAGCAACACAATGTAGTCTGCCGTAGTTTTTTCTTGCAATGCTGGGAATTTTGAGATGACTGAATGATGTGACTAATGTGGTTCTCATTACAAAAGCAACCAGCTCTTGAAAGGTTTGCTGGTGGCCGAGAACCAGCACTTGTTTTTCCCTTTGGTTGAAAGCGGGTAATATGCGCTGTATCCACTTTCCTTTCAAGCATCCATGGTTTAACACTATACTGTGCTCATTGTTAATTCTTTTTAGGTTTGACCTGTTGGCTACCATGATATAATGCTTGTTTGTTTGATATTGTGAAGATATGCTGTGTTGATGTTGTAGGTTCTGGTTATGGGGGTTTGGTGGGGGTCAAATCAAATTATTCTCAGGGGCCCCAGAAAGTCTAGGTCCTGCCCTGGTTTGAAAGAACCGGCTCCGGCACACGGTTGTGTGCAGACATTTGTACGTGCCACTGAAAAGTATGTGTGCACTCCTACTCAAACTCTCTTCTTCTTTCTCACACTCACTCTCTCACTCACACACGCTATCAAACAGTCTGCATCACATCAAAGCCCGGCCTCCCTCCCCTCTCCTCCCCCCGTCCTCCCTGTCTCCGCCGTTCTCTCTGAGCTGTAAACACTATCCAAGCAACGGCAGCCTTGAAGACACAAAGACAAGTAGCTACCTGACACCTGACACTAACTTGAGAGCACTCACCGTGGTCTACCTGGGAATAAAACACACACACACAAGGCTACCTGAGCTCCTCGCAAGAAGAACAGACAAAGTCGCCATGCAATCAACCCCCCCAACACACACACTCCATCCCTCCTCACCCCAAACACTCCCCTCATCATACAAACCTTATTCCCTTACCTACCTATGCACATCCACCACCAACAGGTATAGGTGTGTGTGTGTGTGTGTGTGTGTGTGTAGTTGTCCACACTTACAAATGTATGCGCTTGCAAATTGTGCCTGTGTGTGTATTTGTGCGTGCCTGGGCCATACAGAGGCAATTGAAGGCTAACTCAGGTATACTCAGCGGAAGCAAGTGAGACGCCGAGGGTCGCCGGTGGCAGCAACCTAGGTGTGTACTCAGGCTTTTCATGTGAAACCACCTGAAAGCCAACAAAAGGTCCCTCCGTCCCTCCCCCGTCCCTCTCTTCCTCTCTGCATCTCACAGTACAAAGGAAAGAAATGAATGAACGAAAGAGCAGCAGAGGAAGGGGGATGAGGTAAGGGGTTGGGGATGCAAGGGTGGGGCAGGGTGGGGGAGTGAAGCAAGGTGGGTGCTGGTGAGTGGGCAAAACAGGGGTGGAGGTATTTTCCCCCCTGTGTTATGGGACAATAGTGGGCCTGGGGACGTGGTTAGTCATGGCACTCCATTACAAGCCGGTAGCAGAACTTCACCTCAGGGTGGAAGTTTATGTTTATGTTCATTTCTGTGAAACACCTTCAGAATGATTTTTGATTCAACTTTAAGTACTTTAGTGGCACCTCACACTAAAGTTTTCCTCCTTGTTTCAGCAGCATGTTGTCCTGTGTAGTTATTCAGATAAACTCACAATTATTATCAGTTTAAAGTCTTTGTATGACCTTTGAAATAACAACAGTCAACATGTTCCCTTACTTTCCAGCAGTGGGAATGATATGTTTTAACTTTAGAGATGCACAACGTACGATACGTTATCAGATATAATTTCATTCTGTTAAGAAGGCGAAACATTTTACGAGTTTTAATGCCACAAATACATTTGGAGCTATGGAATATCAAATAATATCAAATATGTTACATCAAATTACCCATCATTTCTCACTCTGTCTTGGCCTTTATTTTTTACCCAGGCTGATGCCAATACAGTATTAGTGAGAAATAGATTTGAATATTGATATATGCTCAGTGTACACTGTATTATTTTAAATTATGTGTTACATAAACATGACTTGAGGTAAATAGTATTGTTTAAGATGACAAATTAAATAATTATGTATATTTTATGACTTGCTTACTTATAATCTTAATCTGCATTATAATCCCTTAAAAAAAAAAAGATAATACATTAATATTGCCGCATATTAGACAACATTTAACAATGAAACCGATATATCTGTGACGGGCCAATATGAGCCAACCAATATAGGGGTTGTGCTCTAAATGTTACCGTGAGGTGTATTTCAACAGAGTAATCTTGAAGCTAATTTCCATCTGCTGTCAGCTAGACACACATAATACAAATCATACATATTATATCACATACATGCTGTTGCCAGCATTTGCTAGGTGGTGCTAGTACAGCTGGTTTGTATTGGAATGTTTGTTTTGTTTTGTAGCTATTTGGCTATAGACTAAAGTGTTCGATAATATAGAAATGCTTACCTGATTGTGGACCATTAAATCTAGAGATATTTCGGTCTGAGCCAACTGACGGCCAAAGTGGTAGAATTGGTGCAGTAACTAACAATAAACATAAGAGGGAGCCTGTCCCACTCTGAGCACTGTGGAGTGATCAGGAGCAGATCAATTCAAATAAAGTCTTATCGTCATCAACAGAAAACAAGACAACTTATTTTTTCCACCAGCAAGGGGTTAATCTGTGTGAAGATATCTGTGTCAGTGTGTTTTGTTATTGTTGAAGTATCATCGTATATAATTAATTATTAAAGGTGCACTATGTAGTTTTGGGGAATACATTTTAATCAAAAGAGAAAGATCTTCAGTGATCAGTGATCTGATAAAGGACAACACAATTCCACGCTGTTTCATACTTTCTTTATATTTGGCGGACCCTGCCACCTTTCTAGCTTCAAACAGTGTTCTGTGGACCTGATTTTCCTCTGAGGGCAGCTTGTTTATTTAATCATGGAAAAGATAAATATGTCTAAGTTTGTATTATTACCTCATTAATAATGTAAATATCAACATTCTGAGGTAGAATATTTCCACAACTACGTAGTGCCCCTTTCAGAAAGTATTGTTGTGTCACTTTCATTGACGCACATCAACAATACATCTGTTTACGAAGCGGAATAATTCTCTTTGGTGAGTACGGATCCCTTTACAAGCACAATACCCAAACACTTTCCCTCTGTCATACCCAGACAAAGTGTTCTTGTGTTTTGATCTGCGCTCTGCTTCTTGTCTCTGCAGTGCCAGTGTGATATACGAGAGTTAATATGGTGAAATAGGCCGATTCAAGCGGACAGGTCTGCACCTGCACGCAGCCAAACAGAGAGACACTCCAGTCTGTTTGATGCTATTCTGAGCGACGCCAGTGGTGCTGCAATCAGTGGGTGTGTATTTCTGGGTGAGTTTATGGGTGTTTGTCTATGTGACTGGTTCACCTGTAAATACGATCTATAAAAAGTTGATTGACCTAGAAATAAAGTGGTGTTCACTGTGGGAAAGGCTGTCTAATCATGCCTTCGTATGTGTGTGTGTGCAAGTTCTCCTCTGCAGCAGTGTGTGCGTGCGTGTGTGTGCGTGATGAATGTTTGTGCCATCGTGCCCAGTTCTGTATGATCGTATCAGCCGTGTCAGCGTGGAGGGAGACTGATGTGGAATGTTAACAGTGACTGAAAGTATTGGATTGTCTCCATAGAGTCCCATCCATGCAGAACCTAGATAGGACTCGCAGGAGACTCAACACAATACAGTGGGAGATGAAGAGAGGAGACTTATTATTGCAGGTTTCACACGAGCCTCCGAGAATTCCAGCCGTCTGAAAAGTACACAGCAGCAGTTGAAAGATTACAGCTATAAAAACAGGAATTAGGCACCTGGGAAGTATGAAGCTTATCATCACTGAGAGCATGATTACAATAATCCATTTAAATCGTACCGTGTTGTCTGTATGTGCTCTTTGTGGGCCCCGGAGTTGACTTATGAATAAACTGATGAAATGGCGCCATCTTCAGGTAAAGACGGAACAGCATCCCTACAGCGGGCCGGGAGCTGAACAACCAGCTGAGGGAGACAACCTTCTAGTGTCTCAGCCGGATTCAATGGTGAATACACTCTTTATGAGTGTTTGCAAATAAATAACAAACATAATAATGCTTAACTTTATTTCCATGGTAGCTTTCCAGACAAAAACATTTCGGGTGCTTTAGAAAACACAATACCATACATTATAGGTGCGAAGCTCGCAAATCTACAATTTTGAAAATGCAATAAAATCAGGGAATTCAATAGCAAACCAAAAGTCTTAAGCTGAATTAGCTTGACTGTCATGAATTCAGCAGTAAATTTATTTACTGCTGAATTCATAACAGTCAAGCTTGGCACTGACAGATGCAGCAGCTTCTTCAATCCACATGAGATAAACCCACTAAGTTTTCTGCAATCTCATATTTAGCTTTGTACAGTACAGTAAAGTGTGTTTTTCCATCATATGTAGATATGTTTGGTCTTAGCGTGTCTCTCCATGCATCTCCCAGTGACTTCAATACAACTGACATCACAGTCTGGCACCAAAGCACGGTTCAGTGACCCTTTCTTCTATTTTAGGTTTCTGCCCTGCATCTTTTATATTTTTCCCCGCTACGACACACCTGATTCAAACGAATGGGTCATTATCAGGCTTCAGCAGAGCTCGATGACGAGCTTATCTTTTGATTTTTTGATTTTATTTTTTTTTTTGGCGCTGGGACACCTTTCCTCCCAAAAACAGGATTGAAAAACACAGCTGTAGACAAAACAAAACCAACTGATGTTTATAGCCGTGAAGGGTAAGACAACAAGGGGGAATGATGCATTTGCATTCACCTCTTTGATTAGCAGGATGTGTTGTGTTATTTCCCAGAATCACAATCAGAATCAGATCTCCTGCCAGTCAGTTTTTTACACGCCTTCATACTGTATATTGCCTTGATGTGTTGCTGCTTGACAATCAACACAGAAAGTAGAAAAAAACATATATTTTTAAAAAGATAAAGCAACTAAATTAACAAATAATGTCTGTTGCAACACTTCTGAGTCCATACCATCCTCACAGAGAATGTGCTTTCTCTCTGTTTTTTTTCTGTAGTCTGTGGTTATTGCATCGGTGGTTTCCCCCTGCTCTTGGGCTTGAGTCTCTTTCTGCAGAGGAGGCATTTTAATGTGCACTGTGACCAGGGTCTTTCCTTAGGAAGCATCTCAGACAGAAGTTGATACGGCCTCGTGTAAAGCCGGAGAGCCCCTTTATAGTTGCAGCACGTGTTGTTGTTTTGATCAACTTCAGACATACTTTGCAACTGATATATGTGAAGTGAAATACTTTTGTTTTTGGCTGATGAAAGTAGTCTCTCTGACGATAAGGATTATTTCATCCCAATGAGTAATGCTGACACAAATTCTAAATGCCAATACTGCACTTCAGTGCTTTAAAAGATTCAAACGTGATGATGTCAAAGAGTGTTTGACATTGCTTTATAAGCACTACTCTTCTAGTGCTTAGTTCGCACTTTTAGGGACAAAAACCCAAACCGCAGGAACTCACAGCCCTCCACAACACAACGATTTCAGCAAAGTAGAAGTGGTAAATATCTGACCGTCGCTCAGACAATGACGTGCCCTTCTGTAGAAAGAGGAAGCCTTTCCCCTGCCATAATATCGCAAGCTCTTTTCTAGAGCAGTCAGAGCTAACCATAAAGTGCAACACATGCATGCCGGCTCCACTGGACACCCCTAGAGGTGCAGAAATCACAGCAGGGGAAAAAAAAAAAAAACCCAACTGCATGTAGTTTCCATAGATTTAACATTTATCGAATACAGTTGTGAAGTGCATCGAACCGAGGTTGTGTGGGTTGTGTCCCAAATAGCAATGGAGGCCTGACAGGAGCTGTGAAGAATGTCAGTTACTCAGAGAACGTCACATATGCAGTATTTTCCCACTACATCCTGTTTGGAACTTCTCCTTCTACTTCTAATGAATGTTTACCAATATTTAATTTGTGTTTTTTCTCCTGAGACCATTACATCATACACCACATATGTGGATTCAGTGTCAGATTTAAAGATGTGACTTTCAGACTGAAGACAAATAAATGCAACTAAACTTGACATTGATTGCAAACACTTGGATTGTGTGAACTGATATCCTCAGTATTAGCACATTGTATTTCAAAATGTAGGCCTAATGGTTGTGATGCCGTAATGTTCTTCGATTGTTAATGATTCTGGGATGAGAGTTTGGATTGATGCCTTTGCATAAAGCAATGACATTGTCGATCAGCTGGTCCAGCACTTTCATCCAGACTGAAATATCTCAACTATTTGATGGATTGCCATAAAACTATATCTATACATATTCATGGTTCCAAGAAGATGAATTTGATGCTGGTGATCCCCTGATCTGGTTTGTGTTTTTTGTGAGGTAGCTGGACAACTCTTGGATGGGTTGTGAATGAAACATGTATGTCCTATTCAGGGTGAGTTGCTAAAACGTTGGTAAATCTCTGACACATCAAGTGAAATATTTCTTTGGCCAGTATTTTGGTCAGTGTTGCCGTCTAGACCACCTAAACTGAGATATCATAAGATAGTACTGAGACCAAGGCAATGAAGGGTTGAGACCGAGTCAAGGTGTAGACCAGTGCGAAAAACTCCTAAAATTGATCTTCAAGATTCATTTTCATGTGAAAACATCCACAAAACACCAATGAAATGTCCTTTACAGTCACCACATGTTCTTTACTTGTGTATATATAAGTTTACCATGAGATATAATAATCTACAAGAATTGCAAAGGTGAATTTTATGTGTAGGAATTTCACATTGTTTTCTATGGGCAGACAAATACAAACACCAAGGAGCTGAAGTCAGCTTTAACATCTTTATTATACCCACACACATTACTATTTTTTGTTTTAAGCACCAGGTTTTTTGGGTGACTTGTCTTCCATTAGAAACCATCTTTAAGTACAGTATGTGACAAACAACAATGATGTCCCTGCAGTTGTGGCCTTGACTGGTCTCGAAATAAATTCTGAGAGCCAAGACAGGACCAAGTAAAAATGCAGTTGGCGGTGAGACGAGACCAAGCTGTAGAGTCTTAAATTCATGTATAACTGTGCAGTTCTTGTCTTTTGTTCCATACTAGTTTGTCACCAGGTAGAGCTGCAAGGATTATTCACTTAATTGATTAGTTGATGGAAAGAAAAGTTACTGCCGACTGTTTTGATAATCCTGTGTCATTTTTCTAGCAAAAATGTCAAACTTTTTTCTGGTTCCAGCGTCTAAAATGTGAGGATATGCTGCTTTTCTTTGGCATTTGAGAGAGAAAATGAAGAATCTTTGCAATTTGAAGATAGATATCAGTTGGATGATGGTAAACTGTAAACTGTGAAAGTCAGTCTTTAAAGTTTTTTTTGTTTGGCATCCATTGATCAAACAATTAATTGGTTAGTCTGGAAAAAAAAAACAATGGCAGTCCAAGTGTCAAAGCTGCCTGTGCATACAGCTACAAACACATTACTAACAACAGCATTTCTCTGGGACTTAGACCTCTACGGGTCAAAGTGTGTCTTGGTCCCAGTTGGAGATTGTGCTGTTATTGTTTGCCTGTTTCAGTATCAGTATCATTTACCGCCGCAGAGGACAGCAAAACATTTTGTTCTGTAATGTTAACATCATGAAAATGACCAAGCCCCATCACCCTCTGAAAGGTTCATATACCATGTAAAGCAGGACAACAGACAGATGTTATGTGCAGGGTTTGTTGCTAATGAGGCGACGAGTTCAGATGTGGGAGGTTGATTAAAAAGACAGCTATTGTTTTCATCTGCCCTCCCTTCATGACAACAGCTGTGGAGTGGAGGGTGTGGGCCTCCAGCAGGAGAATACAGAACGATCTGGTCAAGCTGTGCTTACGGACAAATATTCGAGGCTTCTCTGAGTGTGGCGTGTGTGGGCTTTCCTCTGTGCAGCAGGGACTGGTTTCAAAATAGCTCATCAAAGACCCTCAGGCCCTTTATTGTATTCTTTGGAAGCAAGATGGAAAATCTCATGGAGATGTTTTATTTTATGCTCCGAGCTCAGAAAAGATTTCACTCTCTCGCTCTGGCTCTCTTTGTCTGTCTCTTATCTCGCTGTGAAAACAGATGATTTATGTACAGTCTTCGCACTCGAGTTTATGTGTAGTTCCGATAAGGTTGCTGGGTTTGTGTGTCTGTGTCTGTGTCTGTGTGCTTTATGAGTGTTTATTGAGGCCACAGATTGTAGGACTGCCCACAGGAGGACACAAACAATATTCCGTGGGAATGCAAAGTCCCACCAGTTCCCAATCCCACTCCTTATCTCCAGCATTCCCATATGAGTTATGTATATGATCCTCCTGAAGTGGGACCTCTTGACTTCTGCACTGCTGGTAGCATAGCAACCATATTCAAATGACAAATGATATGCATTTTGCACGCAGTACTGTAAAAAGTACCCAAAAGTCATACTTGAGTAAAAGTAAATACACTGTGTATAAAAGTTACTTTGGTAAAAGTGACAGTCATCCATACAAATAGTACTTGAGTAAAAGTCTGATATTAAATGTCCTTAAGTATCCGAAGTACAAGTCAAAGTAAATTATGCATTTAGTTACATGTAGCAGTAGCAGAGTGGAAGTATAGTAGCAGAATAAATAAAGTGCTTCTAAGCTTCTACATCACTTGAGTAACAGAGCTTTTAAGAAAGGAGGAGAATAAAAGCATCTGTTTTCCTTAAAAACACTATTATGATTGTGAATTAAAACATTTTTTTAAAGTTGTCAGGTTCAAAATGATAGTTTTTTTTTTATCTCTGGGTTAGAATTATGATGGTTGGTTCCAGCTTTTACTGCTGCACTGCTCAAGCCCTAATGATGATGGCCAGGTTATGAAGCAAACTTTCGTTGTGGCCAAAACATGTAATACGACATTGAGTGATGCACTTGGGCCCTAAAAAACTTGCTTCAACCATCATGATTTGAGCCTTTAGGTCCAATAAAATAGGGAAAGTCTAGAAAAGCTGCAAAATTAAATCATTTAATCTCTATTCAGGTTAGCAGGGCACTGAAACAGAAGTTAGCACGCTCTCTGGGCCCCACAGAGCCGAACGTCTGGGTGTTTTTTTTATCCAGGAAGCTGAGCTTCTTTGGCTTCATGTGCCACTGAGCAGCTTTCTTAGGAGTGAACAGTGCACCATCTCCCATACTGTACCCAGATTCTAATTGTTTGCCTCATTGTATTGCTCTAATGTTAACGTTAACCAGCGTTAACAACATTAGCATTTACTAGCTAAGAAAGTGCAGCTTGCAAAACCATAATAGATACAAAGTAATGGTGTGAAAAAACTTCCAAAACATAAATAAATAAATAAACAAAAAGGTTGCATTTTTTTGCAGTGAGTCAACAGTAGACAGAGACAAAGGTAAATACAGACAGGAGTGTGTGAGAGTGTTAGAGGTTGGTGATGTTGGGGGGTCAACCTCAGGTTTTGCATACTTGCCAGCGTCTCTGACAGCGTGTACAGCTCACCACGGCATGTCCAACTGCCTCCTCACCTGCCAGGTTGTTAACCTGACTCACCTGGCCTCTGCCACTTGGACCCTGCCCATGGGTGTGAACATCAAACAGAATTTAAAAGAAAAACTGTTGCTCATTAAATCATTAAATCATCGGCGGGTCGACCCACCACTCCAATATACATTAACTGGAGTAACACACTCACATGTATTACGGAATGTGAACTTGTGCCCCCCATTTACATGTTATTAAATCAAACGTGTGCAATGTTAGCTGCTGTGTGTTTAACATATTTCTCAGCGATGGTTCATTATAGGATTATGGCTTTATCACTTGACACACAAACATGCACGCACACACCCAAACACACACACACACCTTTTTGTCGAGGCGTTAGGGGATTTCCCAGTAACCTTCATGTGTACAGGTGATTTGCGTACGTTCACTAATCTAAGGGGTTTGGCTATAACTGTAAACCCACTACACCTGGACACACACACAGACACACACATACACACTTGGCCCCTCACTCATCAGTCACTGATGACCATGTTGATAACGGTGGAAAAAAAAACCCTCTCAAGTGCTTCACAACTTGACACACTGATGGTCACCATTGTTTGTGTGTGTGTGTGTGTGTGTGTGTGTGTGTGTGTGTGTTATTCACCTGCCATTCTGTGACCGTTAAACAACACAAGTGACTCAGGTGTAATACAGAGAGATGATCAAATAATTCTCACTCTCTCTCTCACACACACACACACACACACACACCTACACACACAACATTACACACACATGCTCAACAAGAACAGAAATGAGACATGAGATTAAGATTTGACAAAAGGTGCTCCAGAATGACTGTGATCACATCTGCTTGGCCTGTAGGCAGTAAAATACTGTAAAGGATGCCCTCCAAAAGATTAATAAACAGGTGTAATTTGATGTGTGATGTACCGCAGCTGTTATGTCACTCCACATAATACGTATAGAAGTAATAGAAGTGCTTCGTGCATGTAAGAAAGTGAGTGATCTTTGACATCTCTTGGGCCCACATGGCTGCACATTCCTTGAAATCTGCCTTGGATTCAAAACCTCCCTTCCATCAAGCTGAGTTTATTTTTGGCTGCAAACTCTTATTTTTAGCGCCCAACGCCCCCGCTTGTTCTTCATGAAGCGGAATGACAACATTTTTAAGGCAATTCCGAAAACAGAAATCAGAGAACCTCCGTGCCCCCATGGAGCGTCAGTTCTCAGGTTCCACCTGCCTTCTGCGCTTTCTGACTGCGAGGGTCCAATGTCTCTCTGGTCTTATCATGTCGTCTGAGTCCTCCAGGTGCAAGCTGCGCTAGAGGAATCCTAACCGTCACCCATTTCACTGAAAGCAGAGGGTTTTTCCGAACACGTTTATCAAGTCTTTTTGTTGAGCTTGTAAAGTTTTTGACACCCAATATCTTCCACTGCCACTCCTTCAAAATCTACCTCCACTGCTCTCAACAAATGCTACTACTGCTACTGCTACTGTGACTACTGGAGATGGAGTTTTGGGTGTGCATGCAGCTGCTTAATGGTAAAGTCTGCCTCTGACCTCCATTACAGTCACACCTGCATCCATTTTTTTATTCCCTCTATGCATTGTTTTGGATCAAGATGGGATTTCCTTTACAGATTTTTGCCCAAACCAGGACCAAATCGTGTGACACTTTGGGAAGTGCACTTATTTGCTTACTTGCTAAAAAGTTTGATGAGAGTCTGTGGCGATTTTCTCGCACTGTCGCATTGGTAGTGACGCGTTTCACATCAGCCAGCAGTGATTGGTTTGGCAGAGCTGAGGGGGGGAGAAACTGTAGGGAGTAGGTCAAAGAAAACAGGGCGTCATAAGCATATCGACAGTATTTGTGTAGTGACTCTCTCTGCCGGAAGTGGGCGCTTTGTTATTTTTTTATTTTTTATTTGGGAAAAAAATAGACTATACAGGTGAAGATTTGTGCAGTCGCTATCAGCCCACTCATCTCAGTGTCCCCCCTGACAGATATGCAGCAGTCAGTTGCTCCAATTTGGACTTTTTAAGACTTGATTTGAACATAACTGCTGTGAGACTTGACCTATATCCTGTTTCACACTGGACAAAAAACCCCACTAAAACCCCCTATCAACTGGCATTTGTCTGGCCTTTGTTTTGTACAATTGGCATTCATTACCAGCTCCAATGAATCTGTAGTTGTCATGGGTATTTATCGGCACTGGCTCTGATTGGCAGTAATTGAAACATCACATCCGAATGGACACAATAGTTTTCTCCCATTTTCCGGCGAGTTGCTGTGATGCTCATTGACATTAAGCACATTGGTACACAAAATGGTTTTCTATCCATCTCCGTTCAATCAGCACTTGAAGATCATTCAATCACTGTTTAGTTTGAAAGAGAGACTTAAGTAAAAGTATAAAGTAGTGTAAATAGTAAAACAGACTCCGGTATGTGGCTTCCTAACTGTTAGCTTGAGACTTTAAAGCAGTCTGCAATCAGTACTGACCCAATTAAATGCCTGAGTGTGCGTCTTTGCAAAAATAACATTAAAGATTAGCACAGTTTATAATAGGTAATTATTAGTTGCATACAAAACAAATCCGTAGTGCCTGTGTTGTTTGCGTCACTCAGTTATGACAGCTGGCTCATAAAAGAGAATTATGATGCGTATCTTGGGGGCGGTGGAGGACGATTATATTAACCTTGATGGGAATTATATTCAGAACCTTTGTTTTAACCACATCATAAAGATTAAAGCCAACTCCGCGGTAGGATTCGTTGCTTACAGTCTGGATGTGCCTACACCCTTTTTCCATATAAAGTTAGCATTTCAAGAGTTAATGAAAAAGGCTGCGTGACATCATGCGCATCAAGTACGGGAAACTCTCCTGATGTTTCAAGGAAGCTGCTTCTCCACCCTGCTTAACAGGTTTCCCCAACCTTATCTGACTTCAATTTAAAAACCACAGCGCACTATAAAACAAAAACAAACCACTTGTGTGAAATAATTCAAAACTGTGATATGTGCATACGAGAAGAGCAGCAACACTTCCGTTTTTGAATGTGTGTGTAGCTGTCTGGGTGTGTGTCTGTTCTTGTGTCCATGTGTGTGTCTGTGAGAGACGGAGCGAGAGGTTGATAAAGAGGGCAATACTCCAGGTGGTCAGCCTGTCTCACTGGGGGAAATCACTGGCACTATTTGCTCAGCTGCTGCACTGTTTCAATCCATTTTCTGAGAGTTTTTACCCTTAATAATCTACGACTGAGCACAGGCTCAAGTACCTGTACACATCTTTACACTCCAGCACCAGAAAGAAAGAAATACACAATATTTAACCAGCTTTTTATCAAAGTGGATCAAGTGATGGAAGTTGCGACTAACTCAAACCAGGATTCTGTTACTACAGTCTATTTCTTGCCTAAAATGGTCTCAGAAACATTTTCCTTTCTGTCACTGATTTTTTGGGGGGTAACTACTAAATTAGAATAAGTTTAAATGCTTTAATTGTTAAGAGAAAAAACATCATTTTTCTCAGCACTGTATTCCTAATCTGTCTGAAACGCTCGCGTTTTCGCTACTGTCTCTTTAAGGCCACCCCCAGGTATCCTCTGATTGGTCAGCTCACACATGTCTGAACCAGCACTACCAACAGTGACAGAGCAGCTGTACTAAATCAGTTCTTACCAGCCAAACTAGCCGCTAGGCATAGATATGCAAATGTGTGACATGGTGATGTAGTGTGATGTCACAAAGTCACGGAATTAAAGTTGGGGCTACTGACGAGGCGTTTCAGGAGCAGTGTTTTCTGTGGGAGAAAGAAGCTTCTGTTGGTGCGGACTTTGGCCTTTTTAACTTAGTCAGGAATAAAAAGAGAACGCATAATAGGTCTCCTTTTAGCATTTCGTTTAGCTGCAATAGACAAAGATGGTGAAGCGGAAGTGGCCGCCATTTTGTTTCTGTACTGTGAAAACAGAGGCTGAAAATATGAACCACGATCGCGTTCCATCTCTATTTTTCACTTTAATATGCTTACAAAAACATATTTCAGTGTACTGTTTAGCAGTAATTCGAGTTAAACATTTCCACGAGCTCAACTCCCAGGGGTGTTTATGATCCAGTGCAGCGCAATGCATTCTGGTTGTTGTAGGTTCTCCACCTTATGAGAAGCCCCCTTTTCCCCCGGTCGCTTCAGTCATGTAGCACCAAATTCAAAAGTATCCATGTATTTCTCCAACCCAGTTTTATGCAAAAGCCATGAAGTACTTCTTTAAGTGGTACAAAAAAACATATAAAGCATGTTTTCCTAATTTCTTAATGCTATTTGCTGTTTGACCCATTGTCCTGAATTGTTTCCTTGTGTACTCTGATTAATTTACAATGTCGGGACCTGTTGTCATATTTCAGTGTGATAAATTTCTACATGAAACCTTGACAAGCTGTAAAGTTACTGATACTGTTGAAATTATAGCCGAGGAATAAAACTTGTAGTGTAAATACCTGCCTTCCAATACATACATATCATATATCATCAGTTGAAGGAGGTCGACGACTACTGCCACCGCATTTGGATTTATTGTGACACTGCTTATCCGGCCATAAATACCTGTGTCAAATGCATTTTTAAACATCAGTCACTGCTCATTTGTTTATATCTGAAGGTTACCCGTCATGTCATCCCAGTCAATACCATCCGAGGATGCATTGCAGAGGAACAGCTTAAAGAGGTCACAAGTGAATCGCAGGGTTAACACAGTTCATTCTGATCTGTCGGAAATATTTGAAAAAACTTCTTCTTCTGCTTCACTATCAGAGTCTGTGCGTCGCAGACCTAGACAGGAGCGGGGAAATCCCATCAGCAACACGCACCGTGCGAAAAAGATGGCTGTTGCAGTGCTGGCTGTGTACCGGAATATCCGTCTGAATTAATGACACATGTAACGACAACAAAAGAAGAAGAAGCTCACTCGCACACAATGACATCATGCGTTCGTAATGTGGGGTGTGATGCAATAGCTGTGGCTGTTTACTTCCCCCGCAATGGTTTATGAAGAACAATGCTATAGCAGACTTAGTGCACTGACTTTCAGAGGCACCGTTACAGTCTGTGTTGTGTTCACAGCCTGGAGGGAGACTTACTGTAAATGACTTTAAGTCACTAACTACTCAGTTAGCTTAACCATTGCCCAAAGCAGTATTTCAGAGTAATATTGTGGATTATCTATGAGTTAGATGGGTATATGGCCATGGCGTGCCAAGCAGAGTTCATGATGAATAAGCCCGCTAGAATGATTCTCATAGCCAAAAAAAAAATGTTTTGTCATTAGCCGAAGTAGGAGATTTAAAGATAATTTAATCCATCTTATTTTGCAATCATGAGCTCTATGTAAATGTTTCATGAATGGTTTATAACTGTTATCACTTTTTGTCAACAATTTAGTAGCGGTAGTAGTGGTGTGAAAAGACAATGATGTTGAGTGTGAACTGGACATTTTCCCAAGTGATTGTCTTTCTTCACATATGAATGAAAATGTCCACATGTGAAGTACATAACTTTCAATGATAAATGACACTGAAAGTTCTGTAGTTCACATGTGGACATTTTCATTTCATTTTTTTTGTTCACGTGTGGATCATAATTTCCACATGTGGAAACAAAACATGCCACAAACACACAAACTCGCACAGACTATCCTCTTCACTTACAATCAGGAATAACGCAAACTTTTAATCAACACTTGAAGAACATCAATCACATAAATCTATTTAATTCAAAGTGGGGTTAATTTAAAAATGATATTTTAAAAATAACCTAAAGAAGGTCCATGGAAGCATTGCATTCTCGTGTGTGGATTAGAATTTCAACATGTCGAAACATCTTTATCCACTCCCGTGAAGCTTTCATAGTTCATATACTGTACTAGAGTTTTAATTATGTATAATGTATTGATTAAAGACATTATAAATATAAAAGTAAACTCTTACCCCTTAAGCTAAAAGGTCAGTTTCACAAGCATTGTTCTCATTGTATATACTCATTTGTGTAGGTATGGAAACATACGTACAAATGTACAGATGTGTGTCATTGGATACGAGTGCTAATCTAACTTGATGCGACAACAATAGATAACAACAGACTATAACCACTCTTTCGGTCTGTTTATTATTTTGTACTATTTATTATTATTTTGTCTGTGTATTCTCTCATTTTCATTATATTTCCTAAAATTTCACCTCGCCTCATCCTCTATTTTTTTATTCTGTTTTGTGAAACATTTTCTCATTGAGAAGTGTTCAGCCAACATACGCATACAAACTTTTGTCACTCAGTCATATTTTGTCAGATGTTTCTCATTAATAATTAACCATAGAACTGAACAAAACAAAACACAAACTCTGAAGCTTTGTCAGCTGGTTACTCTCATAAACATGTGGAGAACGGTTTGTGATCAGCACCACGTGTGAAGAGCTCAGAGGTCAGAACAAAAAGTAGGTAAGGGTTAATAATTTGAACATACCAGTGGGACTGAGCTGCATGCATATACTGTATATTAGCAAATGTGTTTAAGAGTTTAACTTTAAAAAAAAAAAAAACACACACATTCTTCTATCTTCCCCCTCCTACCTCAACTCAAAACATTGCCGCATTGCCTCTGCATAAGTGTGTTTGAGCCAACCATGATGCAAAGTCTAAAATATAAAGCCACATAATTTTCCTCCATGGCATCTCTGCTTTGGGATATATAACGATAAGAAACCACAGATCACACCACATGTTTTGATTCCATGGAATAACAACCTGTCAAGCTGAAAACTCTCACTGAAGAAGCTGTTATACCAAATAGACACACACAAAAAAAGAAACCTGACAAGAAAGACAACCTTCATTTTGGAAACCACTCCCACTGTAAAGGGGCTTGGCCAAAAGTCTGCAAAGACTTATAAGTGTGGTGACGTCCAGGTGGAGCATCATTCAGGTGAGTATATTCACATGTCTCCACCCTCTAGTGCCCGAGGATACTACTGCACTGAACCAGAAAACAGGAGTACACCTCTGAATTAACAAGGTACAGATTTTCTGTTTGTTGTGATCACTCATTCAGGTTCTGACTTTGTCAGTTTGCTGTCATGTCTCACGCGTCATTCTCTGTCAAGATTGTGTGACAGCTTCTTTCACTTCTCTGTTCATGTTGCATTCTGGTGTCTAAAGCATGTTTTCTCTATTTTCCAGATATTCCTTCACGTGTGTTGGAAGAAATGGAGACGGTGAGTGGATTATTTTTCATATTTGTTGTTCGTTTTGTTTTTGAAAGTCAGCTCACAAATGGCAAAGACTGTTTATAATCCTACAAAAGCAGGAGAGACTATCATGGTAAATGTGTAGAGATGGGGATTCTGGAGAAACATGGTTGATTGTTGAGTTCAGAATTGGAAAAATTTACCCAAAAGTCAAAAGAAACAATATCGTGTTAAAATATTACTTTGGTAAAAGTGAAAGTCACTTTCAAGTAACTGATATTAAATGTACCCAATTCTGGCCATTAATGTACGTGAGTAAAAAACAAACTAAAAGTAAAAGTAAATTATAGGCTACATATGTATGTTTACACAGGATGTCAGTTTATTTATTGACCTGGCTGACTGTTGGATCGAATATTCAGAATTTCTTTAACTATCTTAATTATAATTACCTTATCTTAATCTGATTGCTGATCAAATAAATTAATTCCACATGCGCTAATTTGGCTCGGATTCGGCTGGCAATTTGCAAAAAGACTGGAAAGTAAAGTTATCAAGTAAATGTAGTGGAGTTAGAGTACAAAATATTTGCCTTCGAGGTGTAGTGGAGTGGTATTAAGTTTTATCAAGTATTTAGTGTCAGAAAATGGAAACAATTTTAGTAAAAGTAACTCAGAATTGTGCTTAAGTACAGTACTTGAGTAAATGTACTGAGTCTTATTCCCAGGACATCAAATACATGTACAGGCGCTTTTCAGGCCGAACACTGACCCAAAGCGCCAATATTTGACGACCTGGGAATGACAACAATCAATTATCTTTTCTCCAGTATCGCCTTCTGTACATTGAACTGTAACTGATGTGTGCTGGCTGAGGGTGAAAGCTTATTTGTAGGAATAGCAGCTAAGCCACACATCACTGTTACATGAATGTTGCCTATTGCTGCTGAGGGCACATGCACTTGCATAAATTTGCCAGTCAAACTAAAACACACATGGTAATGGCCTGGCTTGTTTTCAAGACACAAACACGACACACAGCTCGGATCAGCTTAAATATCACTTGAACGTCATGCCTGTGTGGAAATCCGGATGGAAAAAATGAATCATGTTACAATGATCGCTGATGTTTAATATGATGCAGAACACGGATGATTCTGTTGAAAGTAAATAAATAATTAAAGTATTTCTGATTCATAGACAATGCACAGCTCATTTAAAATTGATGATTGAGTGCATCTCAAAAGCAACATTTTCCCTGCATGATGTGCCACAGAACAATGGTGCACAGCAGAACAACAGTGCTTCTCATGAAAAATAACAGCAGGTGTGCAGTCTGATAATAACTACACCTCAGGCTACACCTGATAAATGTCACCCGTCATGCAAAGTGCTTTTCTCCCTCGTCCGCATTGCACAAACACACAAACCAGAGTGTGTGCGATGTCTCAACACCCTGCTCTGTCACCGTCAGATGGCTTACGTGACCGAGATCGGGCTGAGCGGAGAGCGGGGGGCCTGGAGCGGAGTGGCCCCCTCCTCCTGTCCCGAGGTGGATCTGGAGGTCATCGAGGAGTACCTGCAGGAGCACTCGCTAGAAGTCCAGCCCGCACGCACGCCGGCGTCACCTCCAAACGCCGTGGGGCAACAGACACATACACACTCGCACCAGGCCACCAGGATCACAGGTTAGTGTGATGCTGATAAAAAAAAAAAAAAACATGATAATAGGATGATTTTTTTGTTATCATTTATCATCCTATGCCTGTTTGTCCACAGTGAATAGCTACTTAGGTCAGCACCCGTATAAATGGTACTGTGGCTCTCATACTCCAAACGATGAATATAAAGATCAAGCCCTGCCTCCAGCCTGGACTAGTCCCCATGACAACCACTGGGTGAGTTCAAGAACTTCAATCTCTCTGTAAATTAAAGCTTCATTACCTCCTTCAAAGCTGAATACAACACCACATCGCTGTGTGACACATTTACAGGATTTCGACGCAGAATTTAGACTTTTGTGATTGACTCTAATTGGGAATTGTGAGTCACATTTGTGAATAATCCATATGTTTCCAGGACCATGTTGCATATTCAGCATATTCATATGAACCGCCTGCATACACTGACTCAGACTCCCGGTCTAGTAGCTCCCAGTACCAAGATTCACCGTCACCGTCATCTGACAGAGAGGGCAGGAAGGACAGAGACTCCCTGCCACTCGCCCCACTCTCAGGTATCCACGCACACATCTCCACATGTGCACCAAAACTCTCAACAATACAAATCTTCACCAAACTTCCATGTGCTTTTTCACACAGACACACATGAATGACTCACTATCACCTCACATTTGTGTTTACATCCCCTTCCTTCTTTGCAGGAAAGAGGAAGGAGCGCTTGTTCCAGTTCCTGTTCGAGATGCTGCAGACGCCATCGATGCGGAGCTGCATCTGGTGGGTCCAGTCCTCCGCCGGCACGTTCCAGTTCTCCTCCCAGAACAAGGAGCGCCTGGCGCAGTTGTGGGGCCGGCGAAAGGGCAACCGCAAGACTATGACCTACCAAAAGATGGCGCGGGCGCTGAGGAACTACTCCCGCACAGGGGAGATCCAGAAGGTGAAGAGGAAGCTGACATACCGCTTCGATGAGAAGACACTGAGAGGCCTACAAGGAGACTTAGTGTAGGGAGCATGAAGGCCAATTTATATAAGCATGGAAGTGGGATAGGCACGATGGATATTCAACACTGTGGTCTTCCTTGGTGCTGATTCTAATTCTATGATATGTAGAAAACAAATGAATACTGAGTATTTTAAAGGCCAGGAGATGAAACACTATTGGACGGAGCCATATTGGAGATGGCGTAAACAAAATCACTGGATTGGCAATGTGTGAAAAGTCGACTGGCATTAAAACATACTGTACGTAAATCTAAAAGGTTATCACATGATATCTACTTCATAAGTAGAACTTAAAATAAAAGTTGTGGTTTTCTCTTTTGTTTTTCTGTTGTTTTTTTTTTTTGTGATTCTGTGTTGCAGATATTCAGCAGATACAAGGTCATCGTGTAGACTTCTTGAAGAAATTAGTTTGCGTATACATGATCTGTTTGTTTAAATGTCTTTCTTAAGATGACTGAATAAATATGAAGTTACTTTCAGAATACTTAATGTACTTGGTCTATCTATCTATCTATATATGTGAACAAAGACATACTGTATAGTAAGTATCAGAAGTAAATACCGACCGCCATAAACACACATACAGACCCGCACAAACACACACATTGCCAAAATTGTATGCAAAGCTAGCATGCACTAAAAAAACACCCTTGAAAACAGACCTATCAATCAGTAACATCTACAAAGTCCCCCAGCACACAACACACACAGCAGCAGGACACACACATACACACACACACACACACGCACACACACACACACACACACACACACACAGATGTTGAGTATTACTTTCTAGTACAGAGTTGCCAAAGTAAAGCAATTTAATTTTCATAGTCAAATGATGGGGCCACACACGTACATTGGAAACCAAATGACACAGGAGAAAATTACATAATATCAATAAACATTCCTGACTATTCACTGACTTGTTCTGGTATGACATACCTACAGCAGTGGTGGAAAATAAATACATACATTAACTCAAGTATTACTGAGGTAAGATTTTGAGGTACTTGAGGTTGGTAATGTTGTACCTTATACTCCTCTTCATTTATGTGACAGCTTTAGGTGGAAGCAACTGATTACAACTATCGAGGTCACTGTTATTAAGTCGGTTTACTGGGTTCTTCTACTTTAATTAGATTTTTTGCAAGTCCGTAATTTTACTTGTGAGTAAGTATACATTGCATCATGTATCATCTACTTACTGTAGTTACTTTTAAAATCATAATTGTGTACAATTTGAATTAATATCTAAACCTTTTATCAGCCATTTTTGAAGACAATGAGGCTGTCTGATCACAAACTGCAGCAGGTCCAGGTTTGGAGAGATGACCACGACGAAGATTTGGAGAAACAGAAAAACCCTTTGGTCGAACACTGCTGTTGACAACATATCAAACAACAGTTCCAAAGTAATTAATACTCTGAGTAGAATTTAAGATATATACTTTGTGCTTTTCCTCAAGTATCATTTTAATACCAGTAGTTTTAATAATTTAGTTATATTTCAGAAAAGTAACTGTACTGTTATCTGTCTTGTCTTGTATCTTTCCATGACTGGTTACTTGATACTTTGCAGAATTAGATTTGTTGCATTGGTGAAAAAAAATCCCCAACTGCATGTAGAGTAGTTGAAATCAGTTTAAACCAACATCATATTAAAGTGCTGCTTACACATGGATTCATCTATAATATAATACATACCAAAATATGGCACCAAATTGACACACGCTAAATATTTTAAGCAAATTTTGCTTTACTTATTATTAAGTATTTCTACTTGGTAGTATTACTGCTTTTGCTCAAGCAAATGATTTGTACTTTCTCCGAACTTTATAATTCACTGTTAACAAACAATAGGATGCTTTATAAACCAATTTTTAATTTTTATGTCATAACTGCTGTCTATTATACTTAGTAGTTCATCTATAAATCTGTTTATAAAACCCTTACAAGTGCTTGTTAAATTGTCATTTTATTGTTTGTTAACACTGAAATAACTATTAACTTAAGTTTAAAAAACAATAAATGTACTATTTATTGTGATGTTTATTTTAGTGTCACCCTGACCTATGAGGAAATGGCTCATTCAGACAATCCTCTCCTCTAAAGCTACTGAGTCACATTCATCAGTGTGAGAAATGATTTTCAACCAACTGATGAAATACAGATGGTGTCTCCATGGAGTGCACGCCTGTTTGCGTATAAAAAGCATCTGTTCGGATGTTTTTTGGGTCATTTGAAGCCTGAAAGCAGGAACACGCTATCTGAGAAGCAAACACAGGATTATGTTGGATTCAACTCCACTGTGGAATTCATCCCACCTGTCCACAGCCTTCAAGGAGACCTGCTATATCAAACTTCATAGCTCATCTATCTTCCACGGTCTCAATCGTCTTCAGTGATGGCTGAGTGGAGTTGGGTGGCTTACACGGCCCTAGAAGTGCTGATTGCTGTGGCCTGTTGTCTTGGCAATGTGTTGGTGGTGTGTGCTGTGTGTATTGGTATCAGAGATTCCCTGCGGGAGCCGACCTTCTGCTTCCTCATCTCCCTAGCGGTGGCTGACTTCCTGGTGGGCGTGGCTGCTGTGCCGCTGGCTGTGCTACTAGATGGCTGGGTGAGTGTGACCTCTGACCTGTGTCTGCTCCTCAGCTGCGTTGTACTGGTGCTGACTCAGGCCTCTGTGCTGTCGCTGCTCGCTATCGCCGTGGACCGATACCTCCGATTACACACACCGCTCAGGTAGGAGCCATTCTAATAGCAACTTTGAAGGGGATGACATGATATTTTAAGAGCAATGCTTAATGGGGACACAAAAACAAACACTGATAGCATTGCTAATTTTACTACCGCTAGCCATTTAAAGGAGACCTATTTTGCTTTTACATCATTTCCTTTCCTACAGTGTATTACATATGTTCTTTGGCATGTAAAAGATCTTGAAAGTTAAAAAGGTTGAAGCACCAATTGAAGCTCCTTTCTCCCACAGGAAACACTGCTCATAAAACGCCTCATCAGTAGTCCCGCCTTTAATTCTGTGACACTGTGACATCACACTATGTCACTATGTCAAAAATGTGCATAATTTATGCCTAGTTTGGCAAGAGGACGTGATTTTGCAAAGCTGCTTTGTTGTTGTCAAGCATGTGTGAGCTGACCAATCAGAGGAAACTGGAGGGGCCTTAAGGAAACAGGAGTTAAAACAGAGCATTTCAGACCTAGGGGGAATACAGTGCTGCAGCACTGGACAGTATAAGAAAATTGATGTGTTTTTGAACATTAAAGCATGTAAATCAATTCTAGTGGTAACCCAAAATAAAATTATCATCCTGAAAATTAGCATAATATGTCTCCTTTCATGTTACTGTGGCCTTTTAGCAAATATCTGCTTACTAGCTGACAACTTATGACCTGTGATTCAGAGCAGAGAAAAAGAAGACTTGTGACAATTATAAATGTGTTTTATTGTGTTCAGCGGGAGATGTCGGCACATGAGAACGCGCGTGAGTCACATCAGTTGGACTGTGGTGGAAACTCCCGACTCAAGTCCTTCACAAGACATCCACAGTCCGGCAGCGTTAAACAACTTAAAGCAACATTATGTAGAAATTGGCATTTTGTGCGATTTGGCGCCCCCCACAGTTTCTGAGTGCACCACCACTGTTTTAAATACAAATCCCAACTCTGTCACGACATGTAGTTGCTAACTACAAACAAAATTCATGTCATTAAAATGTTATGTGTTGAAAACTTTTATGTTGAAGTAAACACCCTGTGATCCGACCCTCTAACTGAGGTTACATCGTACAGAAACAAGTGATACGGGGGCGGAGTGGCTGAGACAGAGACACCACTCACCCCATTACACGACACTTTACCATCAACACTATTCTGAAACTGTTATTTTAAGATAAAAAAAGTAATAAAACATAAAACATAATGTTGCTTTAACATATCTTTTGTTTGAACCATTTACTGGTGGTCAGCTACCAGTGATGAAATCTGAGTTGCGTCATGTGCCACTGCTGAGGGCATTAATTGAGATTACATGGTTTGGTCTGTAGTGATATATTTCTGCGTGTGTTTCCACTGTGAAAAACCAGATTGCAGGTAGGAAAACCATCTGAATATGGCTGACTAATCACCTCTCTTTCACTCCCTCTTTCTTACAACCCTCACCCTCAGATACAAAGCCCTGGCCACGCAGAAGCGTTCATGGACGGCCGTGTCTCTGTGCTGGACTCTTTCCTGCCTACTGGGGTTCACCCCTCTGTTTGGCTGGCGCAATGATTCCTCTCTACCGTCCGACTTTACCAACGCAACCTCCCCTTCCATCACCTCTCCACCCTGCACCTTCCTCTCAGTTATCTCCCTCCCGTTCATGGTCTACTTCAACTTCCTGGGATGTGTCATGGTGCCCCTGCTGGTCATGACCCTGCTCTACGCTCGAATCTTCTGGAGCCTACAGGGCCGTTTGAAGGAGAGCTGTCCTCAAGCCCAGGCTTCTCTGCTCAGGGAGAAGAGGCTGGCCTGCTCCTTGGCTCTGGTTCTCATTTTGTTTGCCATCTGCTGGATTCCTCTGCACCTGATGAACTGTCTGTTGCTGTTTCACGGTCCTGAGGCCGTCCCGCAGTGGACGCTCTATACAGGCAGGTGGCTTTTCTAGTCCTTATAAATGACAGAGGATTTTCTTTTCTATATGTCACACATATGCAAGATACTTACCAACAGTGAAATCTGACAGTGACAAATCCATTTTTCCAGGTATTCTCCTGTCTCATGCCAACTCAGCAGTCAACCCTGTGGTCTATGCTTATCGCATCCCAAAGATACAACAGGCTTACAATCAAATATGGAGACGCTTCCTCGTGAACACAAACTGTTGCCAAGGGGTTGAGCAAGTTCCCCGATCAAGAACAAGCAGCCGAGCCACTCACACACAGACATTTGGATCAGGAGGGAAGACCACACGCTAACAAAGGTCATTTTACGTAATATGTTGGAGGTTTGCATTCATGAGACTGTCAGAAAATTTGACCATCACTTTGAGGCTTTTGACAGATAATCAACTTAGAACTTGCACACAGCTGTAATTGTTTGAGTGAAATCCACACTAGTAGTGTTTGGTTCCCTTGCAAACTTTATTTAAGTCCAAGCGATCTCATGAGTGTCCACTAGAGGGTGCCCTAGACTGACAAACCCAACAGCTGCTGCTGACCATGACACCAGCAGAAGTGCAGTAGGTGACGACAAACAAAGTCAAGATCAGATTCACGGATTATAGGACAACTGATTTGAGGCAGGCATGACTTTATTGAGATGTTTACATACTTTTGAGAAACTAATTTGACAGCTTCAATCAATGCATCGCTAACCTTTAGCAGCACATATCAGCGATTTTTTTCCCTGAAAATCTCAGAATAAATGTGGTGCTCAGCCGTGAGAGTGTGTCGAAGATTGATGAGTGTTCAGCGAACTCCTCAGGGAAGGCAATAGACTGTATAGTTATCACCTGAGCAGGCTGCAATCCCACCCACCAAACTATACAACCTACTACCTCACCCTGACAGAGCCCAAATCAAACACGCCACACGTTCACATCCGGTTCGGGAGCATGAAACCTCTTTCACCTGCTCTAGCACAGGAAAAAAAACAAACAATGCTTGTCACAGTGTATTATGTTGATTGCTGCAAGCATATGTTTTGATTGGACGGCATGATTGCCCATCTGGAGATGACAGTCTGCGAGTGGCTGACTCAGCTGTCTCCTTGGGAAAGACAGTAGATTGTATAGTTATCTCAAAAAGAGGTTGCACAACCCCACAACTATTCAATCTACTACCTCAGCCCCAAGGACAGCATCCACGTTGCTTCAACATCAAAGATCCGCAAAGGTAACTCTCCTGCAATGGTACACAGAAAAAGAGACAGAGAGGGTTATCTTATTAAACGATTCTTCTCTGTAAAATACATGCAAGGTTAAAAACTTTAGAGGTGTACATTTACATTGTCGATGTGTTCAAATTCGGTCCCCGCACAAAAAACGTGTAATCGTATAATTCAGGTTTATCTCCGTGTGTAATTCTTTGTTTTCGTTCCTGGAAACAGTTCAAAATCACGACTTAGGGCTAAAAGCTGCGGGTGCTTCATGACTGCAAGTCTTCATCTGCCAAGATTCGGAGAAACGTTTATCACTTCTAAACAAAAGAAGACCCGGTGAGATTTTGCATATTGGCACATCCTCGCCGAGCGACCGAGCGTTTTTGTTTTGTTCCTTTACGTCTTCAAGAAATCTGTTCCATTAAAATAAATCAAACACAAATAATTTAACGGTAACCAGACATCGCAAAGTCAGACCACTTATGTGTGAAAGCCCAACAAACAACTCACTGGCTTCCTGAGACTCTGGCATGTGATCGAAAGAAGGGGGGGGGAGAAAAAGAGCTGCACGACTCTGTGCCAGGAATTCGTTTCCGTTTTTGCCAAAAACTGAGCTCATTCCAGTGGGCTATCCCTGTGTAGGCTGGCTGCAGCTTCTCAGACGGAGGTACACACACAGATGCCTGCAAATATGGCTTCCACCAGCTGCCTCTGATTGAATACAAGGCTGGGATTCTGCCCCCCAAAACACAACAAGGAAACACAAAATGGCGTCTCGCACATCGGCCATTTTAGGTCTGCTTAAAAACACTATAAGGTCTACCTTTCGGGAGTTTTTTTTTTTTTTCCGAGCCTGCTGTCTCACGATTAAGAAAGAGCAGCTGTTCGGTCGAGAGTGATGGAGAATCGATCGCGTGCCAAGAGCAGAGATGAAGCCAACAGATCCGAGACGACACACTCATTATCAGCGGGTACAAAGTAAGAGAGCAACTTGAACACAACTTGTCAGGCGGCTGGCACGTTCACAGAGAAAAATGTTCCCGTCCATGTTCCTGTGAATTTACTCATACTATCAACATTTGGTTGGTTCGAAAATTTGGCACTCACTGAGCAAGAAGATTCTATTTTTGGTGACTTAAACTTTTATAAAATTCCCTTAGAAAAGACCTTACTCATCCTAACTAACTGCTAAACTCTTCTGGGATAAGGGTTGACATGGGCAAGCAGGTTAACATAGCAGCGACTGAAGGGTTAATGAGTGCCAGACTAATTGCCAGACCTGGGCCTCAAATAGACAGAAAAAGGGGTTAGGAGGTACACTGCTTGCATAAATTAGCATACAGTCACAACCCCTGAGACTTGGTCCAGACTGGCCCATAGTTAGCATGCAGTAGACCCTGCTAGCCTGATTACAGAAGACTAGACAGACAGAAGGGGGTGGTGTGGGTAGGGGGTGTGCTGGCACGATGCCCAACTCTGCCACTGTGCCAGTGACAGATCTACGGGCTCTGTTTGGTCCCCGAGAAACGTCCCCCGACTGGAGCTGTGTTTGGAGGACAAGGGCAGCAGACAACATGCGATACGACACGGTCATATTAATGCCGATTTAACAGGACATCTTAGTGACAACAACAACAAAAAAAATTTAACATTAAATGCTGGCTGAGAATTCTGTGATTCTGGGTTAATTGCGAAAATTGGCATCCTGTTCGCCATGCACCTCCCGACTGTTTTGGAAACACTGAGGCCAAACTCGGTCAGTCATGTGAGCTCTATTGGGCACTGTTGTCTGTGGTCGCGGACTTTGTCTATGTGGCACATAAAAAGGGGCACGCACAGCTCAGCTGGGTCAAATAATTTTTTTCTCTCAACTGCTTCACAATAAATATGCCACGAGCCTGTGGGGCAGTCGCGACGATCTTGAAGATTTCGACGAGAAATGTGGCCTATTGAGTTAATCTGATCTAGCAATTAGACCGTCTGTCTGTGCGTCTGCCTCAGCAGAATTGTGGCTAAATGGTAGTAAATTCATATTAGCAGTATTCCGTGTAAACAAGGACCTTGTCCTCTCTTAGCCCCCTGATAACGCTGCTCTGCTGTGAGGGTATGTTTCTCTGGAAACAATTTCCTGCTTTAGTAAGTTAATCTGCCTTTTGGTGACAGTTACATGTGTTTCTTTTGTGTTTTTCCACAGATCTTTTCAATAAGTTTGGAACAGATGTATCCACAGAAACAGCACTGATTGTGTTTCAGACGTAAAACATCCAATGTTGGTTTTAAAATAAATTCATTTTTATAAACCTGCCACGACTCAAAAATAAGAAAACAAAATAAGCCTTTCAAGAAATCAAAAAGGCAAGCTGTTTCAAATAAATTGTTCACTTACTCTACTCTTTTTTTTGGATTAAGTTAAAAGAACAAAATCAAAATGTCTGTTGAACGAAAATTACCACCATTTATTTTGCGATTTTACATACATGAAAAACCACCGCTACAGCACCATCTTTGACAAGCCAAAGCCCATGCGATTAATTAAACGTAAAATATCACAGAAACAACAGGCGTGAGCTCCCCCCCCCCACCTCGCTGTGAAAGGATAGAAGGATTCATCGCAGTTATTCTCGCCCAATACAAACGACGTAAACACACAAATTAATCAGCAAAATCCCCAAACACACACAGCGCACTCAGTTGCCAACAAAACTCCTCAGAATTGGAGCAGATTTTCGCAGGAAGCAGAGGCAGGGAAATACCTATTGGATTTCCTGGTCCCTTGGTCCGCGAGACGGGATGAATGCTTGGCAGACACAACGGACGGGGCACCAGACGATTGGTACAGGTTCTTGTGTGTTTCTCTCTCTCTCTCTCTCTCTCTCTCTCTCTCTCTCTCTCTCTCTCTCTCTCTCTGAGCTTTGTGCCAAGAATGGGCAGTGTCTGTGTGCCAGGCAGAATTTCAATGAGGGAGGAAGGAGGTGGTGGTGGCGGTGGGCAAAGAGGAGGAGGAGGTGCAGTGGGGGAGCTGGAGTTGGCAGAGGAAGTATGCCACACAATAAATGGCAGGATGAAGAATTCCCACAGTTAAAAAGATGCAAACGGATGTCTTGTCTTACTCGTGTCTTAATCTAGAGGAAAAATTTGTCCAGGCATCTGGCAGCGAGAAGAAGGAGGGCTGATCCTCAACAGAGCGCTATGGGGATTTTATCATACCTGCTATCTCATCTGCCCCGCTCCCTGAGGAATGCCTGATTCCTACATTAAAGGACGAAGGACGGGAGCACTGAGCCTCTTCCGTGCCCACTTGGCATGGTGCCCGCTCTGATGTTCTCTATATCCTCATTAACCAGGCGCAAACGCACAAGGCTCATGCTCGCATGTATGCATGTTTACAGAAATCTGCTGCCATATGCGTGTACTTACACACAGCCACACAGACACAACACTGCGCAGTGGCTTGACCCGAGAACGCAGAAGAAGCACGTTCTATCCGAGCCCGTTAATTCAGTGAAAATGCTTCCAGCTCTCCTCTGTTTTGTTGCGTAAACCATGGTTGGACTCACAGGCGTAAAAGCCAGGTAAATAAGTCGGGCAAAATGTGTTTGTTGAAAAGATAGTATGACCCAGATAAGGCAGCAGTATAAGAGAGCCATTGTGTTGACTTTCATGGTGTCCAACAACTATGTATACACCTACAGAAGAAGTGGAGCTAGGTTGAATACCAGATGATGGATGTTTCTCGGGTTAGTTTGCCACGACATTTGAAATGCATTTAAAAATATGTATACTATATATTTATATACTTTATAGATAATGAGTTATTAGCTGCAGGAAGAAAAAAAGAAGCACTGCTCTTTCAGCTGCAGTTTATCCTCCAACTGTGTTTCTAAAAGCTCTGAATGAAGAAAATATACATCAAAGGTTTCTGTCCTCCTCTTCATCTACACTCTCAGTCCTCTCTCCTCTCCACCACTTGTCTATGCTTTTGCTAATGTGCTGATGAGATGTGTGGTTACCATGGCTTCAAATGTTTCTGATAGCTCAGATGCCTGGCCTGGCGTGTTGCTACACGCCCACATGTTACAGCATTCACTAATGCCACACAGAGCAGGCCATAAACACAAATGCACATGCAATCATGCATATATGCAAACACACATCAAAAAGGTATTCCCTTTTCAAAGAGGCTGTGCATGCATATCGTGTGAGCCTGTATACAAACAGTATGCGTGCAAGAGTGCAAAGTGGTGTATGTCGGTACGAAACAGCTGCAGCTTCCTGCATGAGAAGAGAAACTTCCTGTTGCCTCGCTTCAAACCGCGGCCGGTCAGCCAAGATATCAACCAATCAGATATGTTGAGGCTGAATGCAGGAAGTTAGCCTGACTGCCTCTAGGAGAAAAAACTCAGAAACATTATGAGGCAACACAATAAGTTCATCTGAGGATAAGAGAGGGCGGGGAAAGAGCTCTCCTACTCCTACCTCTCTTTCTGCCTCTGTAACCCTTGTTCTCTCTCTTTCTCTCTACAGCTTCTTCTTTCTTAACATTTTCCTCTCATCACTGTCACATGTCGATATACGTAAACAGAGGATCTTTTAGTTCTTTTTTTTATGAATCAATTTGCCACTTAATGCCACAGCCTAGCAATTTGAAACGACCGAGGTCTGTGCAGAGGAATTAGGAGTAGTATACCCACAAAGTGTGAAGGCCATATTGAAAGGGTCTGCTCATATTCACGGTTTCTTAAACACGTGGCACGAAGGCGCCATCTTAACACCAACCCATATTTAGACCAAGATACAGTACTGACAATAAGCAGTTGCTAATTGTACAGCCAACATTCAGATATTTCAAATTATTAAATCGCATAAAAATCTGGCTAAAAGTAGGTCGAACGATCTGATCGAGCTGTCGATTGATTTACTGTTACTGTTTTATCTAATTCGAAGCGCAAAAGAGTGATATTTCACCTTCGTTTCATGGCATATTGGTGTCTGACACCACACTATGATCAAAATATGCTGCATAATACCAATAATGTGACTGTTTCCTTACAAATGAGTAAGATAGACATCAATTGGACAAACGCTACTCGCATATTTCTTATCTTTTGCGACAGGCAGGTCACACCGGGGAAAAAAAACAGCTTTACTGAAAAAATGAGAGAGAACAGCAACATTACTTCTTGAATGTTAAACTGCAATTTTCGCTCATCATCCTGCCTGTTTCTTTACAGCATCGTCTGTCTGTCTGGAACTCGGTTTCACTTCTGCCTCAATTTACTCTGAAGTAAGTATCACACACAGTAGCCTACGCCGCAGTGTGACAAGACAGACATTACAGTTGCCACCATTAACAATCTGTCACACCTTTAGCTAAACTCACACACACATGGACATATGTGAGCTTTCGCAGTGGCTCAAAGTGCAAACAGTGTGTGAGGGGAATGAGAAACAAAGTAAATATTGCCCTCGTATGAGCTATCATAACGGCTCGTGATGATAAGAAAGTGTCTCACTCGTCCTGTTGTGGGTGCAGCTCTTCAGCGCTGGTCACTGAACACAACAACAGCTCTGTGGCTCGGTCGACCTCTCTGAGGTCAGAAAGTAACCGAGAAGGCCTGTCCTTCCTCCTGCCAGTCTACAAAGAGACACCTGTTCAGTACGGAAAAGCCACAGAAAGACGGTTCACCACACCATCAGAGCCTGGTGCCCGAGAGCAGAGAGGGGCGAGAAAGAAGGGGACAGGGACAGAAAAAAAAGAGATCATGGAGGCAGGAGAAAGAAGATGGTCAGCAGGGAGTCGAGGGGTCCCTCTGAGCTCTAGAAAAGTTTCTTCTGCTATGTCCATTGAGCCAAAATGGCGGCGAGCGGAGTGCAGCGTGGCAACCGACGACGGCAGGCACATTTACAGGAGGAAGACCATGATAAAGGATAGAGAGGAGGGCGAGAGGAACTAGAAGAGAGCGATTATAGGACAGCGGGAAAGACGGGAAGAGGTGTCGCAGGATAAAAAAGCAAAAATACCTGGAGCCTGTACGTGAGCCGAGGGCTGGGCCGGACGACTGGAGGAGAAGAGGGCCGTGATGGCGGGAAGAAGGGAAAAGAGAGGAGTAGAGCACACCCTCTGAGAGCTACACCCCCTTCCCACAATCCCCTCCTACTGGCGTGAGTGCGTCTGTCCGTACACAGGGTGACAGAGGGACGTCTGCTCACACACAGCCCTACAACACACACACAAGCCACGGTATCAAACACACAGTGCACAACAAAAAGAGAAAAGCGCCACAACACACTCACAATGCACTCACATGACCTGCAGTTGCGTATGACCAAAACGGAGACAAGCGCGCCAGACAGAACATACAGAGGACACTTCAAAACACAAACATACACATAATCAATTCGCCAGCCTTTGGATCGCCCTCTGCTCTGCCCTGTGCTGTGTTTGCCTCGATCTGCCTGCCCACTTTGGCACCGCTGCCAAGAGGGAAGGGGAGAAAAGGGGAGGGGAGGAGGCGAGGGGGGTGTAGAGACACAGAAAGAGGAAGGGAGGGACATGCTGTAGCGAGAGAGGGGGAACAGAAAGAGGAGGAGTCAGAGAAAAAGAGTTAAGAAAGCGAGTGAGACACGGAAAGACGAGAAAAGAAAGAGAAGAAACTGTCGTGAGCGGTGACACAAAGCAGTGGGACAGCAGCTGGGAGCAACGCTGACAATTTGTATGTAAATCATCCAAAACACACGTCTCACCTTGTACTGTACTTATATGCTATCCTGCAGCAACAGACAGATGGCGAGGGAGACAAGCAGATCCTAACACTTCTGCCATGTTGTTCCATCACACCACATTTGCACACAGTGGCTGAAAAAAAAAAAAGCCCAAATTGCTCTTGAGGTACGTACTCTAAACTGAGGGACAATTTGCCACCGAGCTCTCTCGCCTCCAAGAGAAATCCCCAGGAGGGTCGCTGTCTTTCTCGACATCTTTATTCTGCCCGCTTTTTCTCCGAGTCTCCCTCTATCCTTCCGTCAACTTGTCCTCTCCCTCCATCAGGGGATAATTTCTGCCCTCCAAAGTGGGAGGGGTTTGAGGGAGTTCAGCTAAATGGATCAATGAGCGAGCAGGGTGGATACTTCACAGAATGTGACTTTTCTTTTTCTCCCTCGGCTGTTGGCATCTTTCCCAGGTCTCCCTTTGCTTTCTCACACCAGCGAGACAGTTGAACATCAGTGCAGATCTTGGACCAGCGAGCTGCCGCCTCTAGATGACCTCAAATCATTAGGAGAGAAAACATAAGTCCATCTGTTCATAAATGGCCGACCTTCTCTGTAGCCCATTCGTGGACCAATCATTGATGTCTGAGCGGGTATCCCAAGCCAAGCCAACGAATCGGCGCTCACGTTTGAGCTGACGACGTTTTCAAAATGCTGAGGAATACTTTTTACCATTAAATGTCGAACAAATACTTTCTCTTCTTGTTTTAAAACGTACATCAGCCACTTGTAGACAAAAGACGACGCTTGCTTTGTCTTTGGTAGGTGAAACAGTTAATTCCTCATTGCAGCTGCTGTACTACCTGAGTTCCTGAGTCCTCAAACTGACCAACGCGCACACACACTCACACACACGTTTCTGGAGGGTTCTCCCAGTCCTCAAACACTCACTGCGGAGACAAAACAGACCACAATGGTCCAGCTTCTCTGCTTAAACTCCACATGAGTCTTTTCTCGAAGACAGGACAATGGACACACACACACTCATACTGTACACAGACTCACACAAACACACACACACACACACACGTGGTGCGAACAATCCAGTTCTTCCATGGAGGCTCGGATTCAGCCAGCAGGTTGGACAGCCCCTCCAACCTGACGTCACGTCTCCTTTGTTGTTTATGCATTTATTTCTCTCCTCAGCTGAACTCTCTGAACCCAAAGTCTCCCTCCCTTCCCTCCCTCCCGTCCTGTCCTCCAGCCCTACACTTACCCCCTGCCAACGAAGGCGGGCAAATACAGTATGGCTTTAACAAGGAAAGAGAAAAGAAGGAGAGGCAGACAGAAACACAGAGAGGAGACAGACATGGAGAGGGAGAAAAAGGAGCTTAGATGTCTCTCTCACTTTTTCTTTTCCTCCTTTTCTTCTTCGATCGCTCCCTGCGTCTCTTCCTGCTCGGCTTGTAAAAGTTTCAGCTGCATGGCGGGCCGGCCTCTTTTGGCAGCCGTCCAACTCTAGACTCTCCTGTCCCCTTGCGAGAGACAGAGAGAGAGAGAGAGAGAGAAGGAGGGGAGGACAAATATAGTCACAGCTAGACTGTACTGTACTGTACAGAGGCAGATGTACTCTGAATGTACTGCAGCAACTGGGGCTGCACAACCAGCTGAAATATTATCAATATCACAATAAAGCCAAGTTCAAGATGACAGAGGTGACAATTGTTGGATAAAGACAAATTGTGTCACAAAACAGTTTTATACTGAAGAACTGTAGTGCTGCAGAAATGCCCTTGCCTACAAATCGTGTTCTTCAGGTGTAAGAAGACATGTTTGATTGGTGTGAAAATGAAGATTGGGATGCACAAAAGATCATTTCCACTAATCATGAGTGATGTCACATTTATATAACTGTCAAAGGAAAGTCACAATTATGATTACATTTCTTACTGACACACTCTCATAGGAAAAAGAGAAGTTGGTGACATTCACTCACAGTTTATAATGAGCTGCAGTGAAGCACTGGACAGTGGATCTCATATCAAACACAAGCTACTCATCACTCGAGACATCATGCAGAGTTTTCAGAGGATGTGACCCAGTTGTGATGTTAGTCTGCCTTTAACTGAGTGTGATAGCTGAATCTGATAACAGTGCGTTTCGCTGCTCACACCCAGTTCACACAGGGTGACTCTCACTTTGTTTCTTTTCTCCTGGTATCAATAACACGAGCTGCTTGGTTGCTTGTACATGCAAATGGATTTACACAGGAACATTTCCAATGTCAAATATTTACATTAATTTAAAAGGTAAAGCGAAGTGCGTCGTCGCACAGGTGGACACACACATGAACACACAGACATGAGGATGTGTCATGAGTTGTGTACTCACCTGAACTTGGTGCACAGGGCGTTATATCACGTTTATAATAAATAGTAGTCTAATAGTAGTTTCACTTTACTCATTCGTGCTCTCTTAATGAGCCTAACTGCATCACTAATTCAATTATCTTTTATCTCCAAGTTTTGAAGCACCCTGTTTCCACAGCTCTTCCGAAATTTGCCACTGTTTCTTATCACATTTCTGAACATAGTTTGTATTCTGACATAATTAGCTAATTAATCTACATTTTAGCTAATGAGCTAAAATACTGTCAAGGCATCCCTCTGTTTTAGTGTTGACATCCTTTATGAGAGGCCTTTTTCTGTGGTTCAGTATTCAAAAATGTGATTTATAAGGTGCAACAGTGAAGTTATTGCCATAAAAGTATACGTGCATAAAGTTATTGAACTGTTTGGGGATTCAGCTTGTTTAAGGAATGATTTTGGAATCCTGACACATGACAAAATATCTTCTCAATGATTCAGACACGGCTACTAGCTAAAAGTAGCACTTGCTAGCTAGCTTGCTAAAAGCTAACATTACTCCCTTGCCCAATTTTAACTTTTTATTAATTTTTTTTTTTTTGACATAATTTGAAACTGCAAAGGTTTAAATTAAACAACCACAGCAAAATAAATTTTAGATATTTCCTTAACTAGAAATACACAACAACTCACCTGACTGAGAGCATCCGTGGCTAAGATGCTTTGCAGGTGCTGGATGGACAAACACAGGCTTCATAGACTGTAGTGAGCCAGAATAAGTGTGAGTGACAATTGCCTATTTAAGTGGGAAGTGAATTTATAAAGGCCTAGGGCTCGTTTAACAAATGTTAATTCATTTTTAATGACCCTTTAGCAAATGTATGCAGTCCTTGTTCAACAGGTGGGTCATGCGGGGCTTGCTTTACTCTGATTGGCTGATGGACAGAATACAGTAGCCAATAGAAACACCTAGGTCTGGGCCCACCTGAAAATGTAAAAAATAATCCTATTTAAATCTTTGCAGGTATTAGACTGAGCCCCTGAATTTTCCTGTTGTGATAAGAAAAATCAACTTCAACATCACACATGTTTCTGTACATAAATGCAACTTCTTATTTACCAAATTAGGACAATGATAAACAAAATGATTTACAACTGTTTGACAGAACATATTCTCACAAATAGGTTTATATAAATCAATGATACATTTCTTCACTGTCACTGGCTCTGGTAAAACTACATTCTTAAGCAGTTTTCGCTCTAGAAAGATGAGGCGCCCCATCTAGTGGCAAACTACTGAAAATGCCTTTTGTGAGCAGAAAAGGCAATATTGGAAGAATAATCCCAATGTTGTTGTTAAATGTACCTAAAAGTCAATCATAAATACTTGAGTAGAGGTCTTAAATTGTCTGTTATTAGATATACTAAAGTATCAAAAGGACAAGTAATTGTTGCATTGTTGTATGTGTGAGTGTGTGTGTTTGTATTTGGACGCTCCTGATTCTATTGTATTGTATCAGTCTTACTTAGAGATAAAAGTTTCACATATCAATATGAACTCGGGCGCAGATGATGACAACAACAGAAGTAAGAAAATGAATAAAGATGTGAGGGTTTTTTTTCCCAGTCTTGAGAACAAGTTTATCACTCTGGAAAATGAAATGAATAAACCCAAAGAGTCTACCCTCTAGGTAATTCCTGACTCACGGAGACAGATGTGGAAAGTGAACAATAAGAGAGATAGATTGAAGCTTACTCCCCTTGTACTTTCTTTATTTGAACAGGGCAATGATAAAGAGGAGGGAGTTAACCTCTCTGAAAACACACATCAATGCCAAAATGTGCTGAATCCATTATTTTTGACAGATTTTGAATTAAAAATACTTTTCTACTTCACTTTCAGCATGGAAAGAATATGAATTACCTGTAACTAGTGAACCTAGTCCCCGCTGAGGCCACAGACCTCACTGGGGAAAGGGAGGGAACTTTGTACAGGCAGGTTGAAATCGAGACATGTTGGTACATGTACACTGACATTGGGCAATCAGCCATGCACTGTATATTTCACGGTGAGGCTGCACAACACCCGCCTGCACACATGTAAAAGCAAATATTTGTGTCGCTTTTTTTGATATTTTAAGTTATGAACATCTTAATCCTTCTAAAAGAAATGGCCCCGGCTTTTGTAAACCCGCAGCACCTGTAACAACAAAACAAGAAGCTTATTTGTTCGCTGTTACTGTGCACTGTTTTCATCAATCAGTTCCATGTCAACGGAGGCCTGCTCGTCCTTCGAAATGCCCATGGCTGGAGTGGTACTGCCCTCCTGTGGCCACTAGCAGGGACAGAATCAGACCCAATAGGATGTCTTTTTCCATTCCCAACCACTCCTGTGAGTCTGGTCCTGTGACTTTTATAGCCTCATCACATTTTAATCAGAGCGCTAAGGAATCAGAGGAGGGGCAGAAGGGGCTTGCAAGTGTCAGAAATATGGGGATGGCAATGTAGTATGATAAGTTAACGTAAAAATTCAAAATGTACTCATTGTGATCACCCCCATGCTGATGGAAAGTTTGCTGATGTTTTGTAGCCCACAAAACATTTCTGGAGCTTTCTCCCTAACAACTGAAGTAGATGGAGACTTTTTTGAATGCTGCAACAAAAAATAAGAAAGAAAGAAAGAAAGAAAAGAAAAGAAAAGAAAAGATAGAAACATAAAGTGGTGCCCATTTAAGACAGGATGTGTGATAACACGTTTAGCTTACCAGCTACATTGAAGATTTCTGCTTCAAAAAGGGTCTAAATAAAGACTTTTTGAATCAATGTGGGATATTGAGGCTTCTGGAGACTTGGATTAAACCAGACAAGGTGCACGGATCCATTTTGTGTCTTCTTCTCGGTTGTTGATTTTTTTTTACATTTTATGACAAGTCCCCATCTACCGCGGCTGTTTAGGAGAATGCCTGCAACACTGTTTTGCTGTGAAGCTCCAGAAATGTTTTGTGGACAACGAAACTTCACCTGACTCTCCATCTGCGTGAGCGGGTGAGTAGATGACAGCTACATTTTCACTTTTGGTTCGACATTACACCTCACTAAACAACACTGACTTGACAACTGTTAAAAACAGGTGTAAGTGAGTCCTGCAGGAGTCCAGATCGGATGTCAGCCTTTAATCTGAACCATTAAACAGGAGCTTATTGTCAGCAGTCGAGAGGCATGTTGAGAATAAGTGGGTTTAAGTCTCTTTGTCAGTCTCGTGACATTTCACACAGAGGCCATTACATCTCCTTTTACAATAGAGTCACTGTTACTTGTCAGCTTCAGCTGTAAGCAGGGCCTTTTCCTCTAATCACTCTCACCTTGTCAGTGTGGGGGAGTAATACTGTAGGTGATGTAAATCATTAACCAGGGCTGACACAAGCCTGTTTGGATCCCTGAGCAGCTTTGACAGCTCTCTCCCCAGTCAGCACATTTCTAGGAGTTGAATAGTTTTCAGCATCATGTGATACATGACATCATAAGTGGGAAATTTCTCACAGGGAAAATGAAAATAAACTAATCAGGGAAACCTGCTGAAACAATAGAGTTTATTCTCGAGGATGTATTTGTATCATACTTGAAAATAATGATGATGAATTACTCCGTAAATGTAATTTTCTACTGACTGCCTCCTGCTGTGCGTGTCTAAACACATAACCATCAGAAAATAAACACACACTCCATGTTTACTGCCGTAGGGCTGTATAGTAGTGCTGCACACAGCGGACAACACCTCATTTCAACATATGTCTCTCTTAGTCCCTAATAAAAATGACAAAAAGCCTGAATTGATCCATTAATCCACCTGTATATCTGCTCAAATCATTGTTGAGTGTCCAGATTTTTCATTTTAATGTAAATTATTTTCATTTTTCATGTTTCTATTAAACCTCAATGGCTCATTTGTGTGTGCACACCAAAATACAGAAGACATGCATTAACCTGTGACGGGTCAAAAATTACTTGCTGGATCCCTTTACACCCCCCATTTCAGTGCGTTAGGTATATTTTGTTTATGCTGGAATAATACCAGCACACGACCCAATCTTGCTACGTTGCAACTGGATTGAACACATTATTAAGATTATGCAAGATATGAGCACATATGAGGCCTCAAGATTAGCAAATAAAGAAAGTCTTTTACTTAAAGACGCACTATGTAGTTACAGAAATCAAAAGAGAAAGACCTTCATTGACGTGAAATAAACAATCCCTCTTAGTTTCACAACTGAATAAACTGAATCAACAAACTGATCCGGATGACTCAATTTCATACTGTTGTACTCTGTGTATATGTGGCGGACTCCGCCACCTTTCTAGCTTCAAACTGTTCTGGGACCTAATTTTCCTCTGAAAACCACTTGTTTATTCAGGTATTGAAGAAAAAAAATTCATGAGTTTGTATTATTGCCTCATTATTATTGTTAATATTGAAACTCTGAGTTTGAATGTCTTCTCCGACACTACATAGTGCCCCTTTAAGTACTGTACTTGACTACAGTTTTGAGGTTCTTGTACTTTCCTTGAGTATTTCCATTTTCAGCGAGTTTAATGGCCTTAATGGCCTGCATTTGTTTAATAACTTTAGTTACAAGTTACTTTGCAGATTACATGCTGCATCAGAGCTGAGGTAGGGCTTTTTTGTATCAGATTCTGACAATCAGAAAAATACTAATTATTTGATTTGTTTAACTTCCAGGCCCATATCAGTCAGCCCACAGCATGCAGTACACACATAAATGTAAATATACGTGTAATGCACACTACTCAAACTGCATATCTGAAATTTTTATTTTGTGCTTTGTGAAGATTTTTGGTCCCCTCAAAAATAATCCGACACATTACAATTGCATACCAATGCATATATGTACCCATATCTCAATATCCCTACCTCATTTTGAATAGTGTACATTTTACTTGCACTTTTGATACTTATGTGCATGTATGTTTATATTCTGTCCATGTGTGTGTTGCTGTTGATTCTATATTTTTATTTTGTCACTTAGTTTGTTGATTTCTATTCTACATTTGTATTGTGTTATTTAGTATTTTGATGTCTATTCTAGATTTCTATTGTTCATTTTTTTATTATATCTTTCAACGATTTTAAGTCTTGTTTGATCTTTTGCGTCTGTGTGAAAACTTGGCAATTAAAAAAAAACGATTCTAACTGTGATTTGGTGGAAGTTAATTACTTTTGATTTAATATCAGATAAGACTTTCTCGAGTGGGCTACTATTTGTCAGTGCGACTTTCGCTTTTAGGAAAGTTATATTTTAACTTTAAATCTTTTTCTTAACACAAGTATTACTTTTGGCCGCACTAAAAGTTGATTATTGGCACATGATGTCTTCCAAACACAGCAGGCCTATCTTTCCTATATGTTCCCAGCAGCAGCACCACCACCTCTCCCTGCCCCTGCTCTCTCCCTCCGGACCAGCCTGATGTCGTGGGAGGAGTTTGCGTTTTTGTCGGGACCCACAAAAACTTTTGCGTGTGCGCGTGTGTTTTCGACGCCACGCCTCTGCTCTGTGCGTTTTCCTCCGCGCGTTGATATCATACCAAGCTCATACTTGGCATTCCGCCTTTTTTTCTGTCAAACACGCTCGTTTTTCTTAGCCGAGGAAAGACACGATATCTTCGAAGCAAAAGCTACTCTGGTCGCCGGAGTATCCGGAGAGGAGTGAGCGGCTGTAACAGCAGTGCAGGAAAGCCATTGTGAGGTGAGTGCGCTCTCTGATACTTCTTTGTTGTGTGCTGCAACTTTCGTGCCGCAGCAGCTGCTTCGCTTCGTGTGCGCTTGAAGTTTTGGGATATTTGACATATTTCGCATTTTCCCGCTGCCGCTTTGCTGATTCAGAGCCTCCCGTGTTCGGCGGGGAGCTCCTGTGTTATCCGTTCGCTACTCTTGTGCTGTATTTTGCTCCGACTTTTCAGGCGTCCCCCGGACTTAGTGTGGAGTTTGTTGAGGTATTATTAGCCCCGCAAGCTAACAAAACTAGCATGCCAACTCGAGCGTGTTATCACCGGATTGTCGGTGCTACATCCGCTGAAATGTAGAAAATACCCCTCTTCGTACACTTTTAAGTTGTTGGGCAGGGTTTAAACAACTTCTAACTCACTTAGATACAAGTTTTGTCCAACTTTGGATCAAAGGCGGATTTTGCTAACTCACAGTTAGCTAAACGGCTCCCAACCGTTGGACGTGATTTCATTTTCCCCTCTCCAATGCTATCAGATGGGACTCGTTTCTTCTTATTGTGAAAGTGCCGCCAACATGTGTGACTGGTCTTACTGGTTCAACAGAAGCCAAGAGGACAAATGAAACCTTTGTTACAACTCCGGCACAACTGTCCCGACTGACTTAACAATCTGGTGTAAGATGTTACCTTTATGTGCTTAAAGCCTGATCTACAAGTGGTGCTAACAGTCAGCTACATGGAAAACCTGTGTACTGTGATGAAATCTGGTGGAGCAGAAGGCAGTCAGTAATGTGCATGTGTCTTGTCAGTGTTTGCTGAGCTCATAGCTTTATTTAGCCCAATGCTCTACTGGCTCCTCACGCCACTAAACACTTGACCTTTTGGCCACTGGGAGCTATATTGAAACTGGCATATGCCTTCAGTGCACAAATGTCCTAACTTTGCATCACCTCTATTCAAATTTATAAAGCTGCAGCTGTGGTGCATCAGCTGCACGATTTCCGAAGCAGTAACCTGGTCGTTCTATATGTTACATTTTATCACATTCCAGTACCACAGATGAGTTACAAAGTCTATATTTATGAAGTTGACAATGTTTATTTTTTGTAAAAGTTTTCCGAGAGATATTGCCACTTGACATACTTCTGTAATAGCAAAGATGATGTCTGAAAATACTTGGTCACCCATACAAATATTACTTGTACTGAATTATCAAAAACATTACTGGCAATAAATGTACTTAAGTATCAATATTACAAGCAACCTATACATATGGTTGAATATTATATCCAGTACTCAGCATTTTTCTGACATACAGAATCTGTTTTTTGTTAATGTGATTGCTGGGGGAAAAAAAAAATTTAAAAAATACACTACTTTGGCTGTGATGCAGCCTGTAATCAGCAACGTGAGTAAATGTACTTAGTAACATTCATTACCGATAGTTAGTCGTCTGCATTATATTACATTTTGTGTTTAATATCCACTCCAATATAAAGATGCATCCACCGTCTTACAGCCACTTCTTTCACACTATAAGTGTATGGGGAAAAGTCTTTTTGCACCCCAGTGCATCGGGGATGTTGTAATTACATGGTTTGGCCACTGCAAAAGTTGTCTCAAAAGCCTGCTGCTCTTCCTGGAGGGTTGTGGTAGCAACTAAATTACTATCAGTAATGTATATTATTTGGCATTGTGAAGTGATTAAATCAAAGTTAACACTTCCTTTTTGTTGACAATAGCTTTATCTCCTTTTTGTTTGGCATCCTCCAGACCCAACAGCAGTTTGTTTACCACAGACTGAAATGTGTGTTTATGCCATGTATTTACTATACCCTGTGTATAAAAGAATATTAGCAGATAATGGAACTTTACTACTCCCCTAATGTCGGTTTTGGCATTGGCCCCAAAAATATTTCAATCCCATTGTTCCAGGTTGGTGAAATGATCAAGTATTGTAGGAAAAATAGTCAATGTTTGACAAAACAAGAAAATATAAATCATGGTGACCCCTCAGGGTTACTTCACAATGGGAAGCACTGTTACATGGTAGAGCCCGACCAATATATTGGCGGGCTAATATTAGCCCATCACATACATATTGGTATCATGTATATGGTGTCTGATATGCCTCAATATGAAAACTTTGAGATTCTGCAGATTTTCAATGCAGAACAATAAACTACTTACTTTACAATAGAGTTGTTCTGATTACAATACCAGTATTTGAAATACCTCTGATACTGCCAAAAATGCAGGTATCCGCGAGTACGCAAGTCCTTGCATCGATTCTTCTTCCCTGCTCTAAAAGCCAACACAGGAAGTTGCGCTGTGCTGGCCCTAGGAACTGCTGTTTTCGGAGTGGCAAAGAAAAAGTTGTTTTCCAGCACGTTACATTAAGCATAGCTAACTGAGAAGTAGCTGCTTTCTGTCTCTAAATTATGCGGTAGAGGAGTCAGATGGAGCTGGCAACATGTCAGCCATTTGACGATAATTTACTCGAGATAACCCCATTAGCACAACAGCAACATTTTCAGTATGCAAGGTGGTATTTTTGAGGGGTGGTACGAGCGTTGCCAATTTTAACACCAGCAACCGTATAAAGTATTTGAGGACACATCACATGACTGTTTTCCCCAAACTTTATGAGAGTGAGGGAGCACATTTCATGTAGCCTGAAAGACTGACATTCGGCTCTCCGACGTGTGCCCCATGTCTTTTCTGACTCTGCACACCAAGTGGACACAGAATCACGAGTTCCCTGAGTAATATAAAGGGAATAATTATTTGTTATTACTGTTGCACTCGGTTTTGACTGACTGTCAAAAAAGAAAATAGAAGAGTGTTGTATGGCAATCATTCTCTGCACGGTTTTACCAGCAATGATGGCAGTTATATTACATCCATACAGGGTTAGAAGTATAAATAGCTTTTAAAAGGAAAAAAAAACATCTTACTTTTTTAACGAGCACTGGTATCGGATTGGTAATTGGTATTGGCTGATACCCAAAGCCAATGTATATCAAGCTAAGATAAGATACAGTTAATATAATTTAAAGGATATTGTTTTTAAAGTGATTTAAGGTGATAAAATGAAGAAAAAAAAAGTTTTTTTTGTTTTGTTTTGGCTTTTGAGCTGTTGATAATGCCAAGGGGATGTCTCCAGGACCTCAAACAGAACACCACGGATAATCCGATCCAGTCAGTACAAACAAACCTTTTAGGCTCTGCTCTTTCTTACTATCTCACCAGGACCAGTCTGATCTCTATAGCAACAGCGCAGTGATTGAAACCTCTGCAGAGTGTGTCCAATAAGCCCACCACAGCAGGAAAAGCTCTGTGACCACACTGATCTTCTGTGGTTCTCCTGTGGCAGGGACCATGTTAGCCACACTCTGGAAAACATTACACACCAGGCAGCATTCATGTTGCATATGTGCGCCTGTGTTTGAGGAGACTTGGAGCATCCTCAACAATAACAAAAGAATGTGTAATTTCCTCATGTGGCCCATGCAGACAAAGTTGCAGGCTTCTGGAAAGTTCACATGGCTCAAGTAATGCCTTTTTAAACTAGCTTCTCTTGAACAATTGAGCAAGGAAAATGACTAACCATGGTCAATCCGTCCTCTGTCATCTTCCATCTAATGGTGTAACCTTTTAAAGGATAAAATGACTGGTGGTGTCTCGATTGACCTTGGCCAGTGTCTTTTTGAATTCACAAGCTCTTAATGTTTTGCCATCTTTTGTCAGGTCATTAACCTTGAATGTGAGGGCTATTAATACCACCTGTATCTAAGGAGGCTGTAAACAACTTTAGAAGAATCTGATCTTGCTCTTGGTGAAGTGTGGAGACACTTGGAGTCCAAGACATCTGTCACTGTTCTCGGCAGCCGCAGAGTTAATCCTGGTTCTTGTGTATCCGTCACAATGTGTGTGATGTAGATCAGTAAAGTACAGGGACACTATTTTGATTTTCTTGACCATCCTGACACTAGGCCTCATTTTTAAAAGTTTTTATATTATTTTTGTGAACAAATACAAATAAGAACCTAATAATTTTATTAAAGTACCCTATTGTTTTGTTTGCATATTGTATATTTGCCCTTACACTTTGATTGTATTTGTACTTACCGCTGCTATGATGACCTAATTTCCCCTTGGGGATAACTAAAAGCTATCTTATCTATCTTTAATATTATATTGTTACAGAGTTTTATACAACATTTTTGAGTGGCCATCACCACTAATTGTGTAATAGTTAGGCTCTCTTTTATCCCACTATCCAAAACCCAGACACATATGGGGTATAAAATAGCCAGTTATCATTTGCGATATTTCTAAAGCTGGAAACAAATACTGTTCGATGCTGTTCAATAAGGGATATTGTGAAAACTATATATAAATGAATATCTAACATTGGCCAAAGCCCATGAATTGTTGATGAACTGGTATTGTTAACAAAAGCTAACAGTCTGTAATCTGTCCAGAACCGGTTTTCAGACTGGAACGCAGTCAAGTCAGGTGTGACATCATTCCTACCTCCAACTACCAACTTCCAGGTCAAATGGAAAGCACTTTTAGACTCAGACACCTTAGAGGTAGACACTAATGCTCCTGGCTCAAATACTTTGCCTTGATTTTATTCCTTGTACTTTTAAATGGAACCACTTTTCATAACTTGTTCACATGTATGGTTTATGCTGATTGATCATTAAGAGTTGCTTTAGCATCCTCCTCGGTTCTGTGCTGCTCAGAGCCTGATTCTCTCGACAGTCATAGAAGCCTAAATGAAAAACATATTTTGAAAGATTTCCATTTAGATAAGAGTTTCAGATTGAGAACAGGCTGACTGGATTGAATCCAATTTGGGATTTTAATGTGGATCACAAGGAAAAGGTGTTTTCTTTCCATAGTCAGATGGAGCGTTTTCATACGTTTTCTTTGTTATCAAATTTAAGAAGGATTTCCAAGCTGCTTTTGTTGTGGGTAGTGGCATGTGGTGGTGATTTCCAGCTGTTGGTGGTTTTAAGATACAGAACATTTCTCTGACCACAAAAATGTCTTTTGTTTATTGTTACCTGTACATACACTTAAGGGTTTGTATATGCTGCTTTAATCAACGATTTAAAGCTGCACTGTTTTCCAAACATCTAGGAGGCAGCAGGATTAATTTCATTAAACCTTGCTGATTGCATTGCCCTTTTGTCTCAATTCATCAGCTATCAAAACAAATACTACTCGCTACTCTGACAATGTGATATATATTTAGTGTAATGTTTTTTTTAATGTAGAAGAAAACCATCCTGAAACCCGGGTCAGTACAAGCATTGTCAATTGCACTGTTTTTGTCTTTGTTGACGCTCCCTTTACCCGAATAATTATGGTTTTATTTATTATTTATAGAAAAGTAATAGTAAACAATCAAAAGAATTATGACATGGTATGACATGGCTTCGGTATAAGAGATGATGCATGATTCCCCATCTGTCGCTCTAGACATGAGCAGCCCTGTCCTGATTTTCATTGGATTTGGTAAAGTTTACACTTTAGATGGCATTGCATTTGCCAAAGGCATTGGTTAGTACTTTCCCTTAAAGCTTTTCTCCCTTAAAAGTGAAAACATCCTGTTTGAAATTACAAACATATCAGCTTACTTTAGCTTAGTAACATAACAAGATTCAGCTCCCAGCCACAGTTGTTATTCAAGCCGTCAAACTGGTGGTCCCCAGCTAAATGAGAGGGTTGCTTGTCAACCTCTGTGTGAGGGAGGCATTGTTATAAAAATGTGTTCCTTTTAGAATTAAATCAGACTTTGTTATTATAATTTTAAACTGCATATACTAAGTAAGAATGGAAAGTTTAATCGGCATAACAATAAGACAGCAATCCTTAGCAAACAATGAATTCTAAGAATTTTGTCCTAATGTGTTACAGGTGTGTTGTGGCTGGAGCCGTCATCATTGCGTCGGAGTGGAGTTGCCGTGGCAGCCCCGACGGGGCGCAGGAGGATGTTGGTGATGATGAACCAATGGCAGACGGGGCAGACCGTGGATTGGATGGTGACCCCGAGGGAGTATGGAGTCCTGACATTGAGCAGAGCTTTCAGGAAGCTCTGGCCATCTACCCCCCGTGCGGCAGGAGGAAGATCATACTTTCAGACGAGGGGAAGATGTATGGTGAGGAACTGCAAATGTCTGTTTTAACATAATGAATTATATTAGCGGTGGGATTGATTTGATCCTCCAACTGTATCGGGTTCCTATCCTGATGTAATTGATTCATTGGGTTTTGGACTGATATGACATGCCGAACTAGATACCATAGTCTGGTGTTTTTAAGTCCCACTGGTGCTAACACCAGTGGAGGTGGTAGCCAAGGAACACTATGCAATGTAAACTCTGTATTTGGGCAACTATAGGGCCCTATAAAATCTGTTTAATTTTTTCCCAAATTAATTTTTTTCCGTTTAAATTTTTGGGTATTCTGTTTTTCCCGTTTTAATTTTTGGGAATCCCGGTTTTTTTTACCTTATACTGTTATATTCCACCAAAAACTGTGTTTTTAATGTAAATGACTAAAATGTACACAAATTGAATAGAAATTAACTTAAATTTATTGAGGTGACAACAACATATTTCCTCAATACTGATGTCAGTCTCTGCACATATAGCCACAAAATCTTCAACAAACTCTTTTCTTGAGTCTGATGACTTGAATGTAGCAGCAGTAATGCACGTCTGTAGGGACGTGGCCTTGCAAGTGTTATTATTATACTTTACTTGTTTCTCACATGACTTTTGGACAGTACGTGGTCAAGGCTCCCAGGTATGCACCAACTGAGACATTTTTTTTGTAATCCTACTGACAAACTAACCAACAGACAAATGGACACGAGTGAAATGGGCCTGGGCAGATATTGGATACAATCCAGTATTGCAATATTTGCCATCATTTGAGGTGTTGTGGCAGCTGAAGTGACACACTTTGATGTTCGACAAGGTAGCAATGATTCCAGGATGGCGGAGGTTACCACAGGTTAATTGGACTGATGTAGCAGGAATATTTCAAGTTAAAAATGGGAGGAAAAGGAGTGATAAGGGATTTGACAGAGGCTATATGTCATTTGTTGTGATATTTGGGTGTAACAATATCATGATAACATTTTTGGGATATTGCTCAAGCCAAGTGAAAAAAATGTCTTTGGTGGGCGGGCAGGTGGTCGAGTGGTTAGAGCGCATGCCATAAACGCAGCCGACCCCGGTTCGATTCAGGCCGGAGGTCCTTTGCTGCATGTCACATCCCCCCCCCTCTCCCATATTTCCTATCTGTCTACTGCTTAATAAAGGTGTCTATGCCATAAAAAATCTTTGAAAAAAAAAAAATAATAATAATGATAAAAAAAAAATGTCTTTGGTGAAGGTGATAATAAGTCATCTAAAGCAAGAAAAAATCCAAACTGGCAAAAAAAAATCCCGTATCTCATCAGATTAGACTCTCTGGCAGACGTAACTTTTACAGAATGAATTAAACTGAAACTTTATTGCCCGTATGGTTTGGTCTTCCAATGAAGAGCTACAACGGCCCAAAAAAGTCAGTGGGTTATTGATCGTTCTTGTTAAGACCTGTGAGTTTGTGTCCAGGTGATCTGCTTGAAGGTATTTTGGGAGAGGGCTCCTTAGCTTTGAGGTCAAAGGGCAGCTAGCACTGACAGGGTCAAAGAACCGAGCAGGTTAATATTTCAGGTCAAGTTAGGGTTAACCTATGATGAAGTTTCTTGGTTGCTCATTCCCTTTTGCAGTAATTACTCAAAGACTGGTTCATTTTGGTCTATGGCACTACATATAAGCAGTGTCGTAGTTTTTTTTTTTTTTTTTTTATTATTATACATCTGTGCTGGCAACAGCCATGACCAGGAGCATTATGTTTTCAGGCTGTCCATCTTGTGAAAGCAACATCTCAGGAATGCCTTTTTTGGAATCTGATTACATCTGGTACAAATGTCCGTTTGGACTCAAGGATGAGTTGATTAAACTTTGGCTGTGAGAAGTCACTGTGAACTCACAAAACACATTTTTGGCCATGACTCAAAAAGTCGGTCGCTTAATATCATAACATTTACACAGATCAGATTCTGAATTGGTGACACTAGTCTTACCTGCACACATCCAAACTGGTTATTGTATCGATCTTCAGTTCTGTCGCATTGAAGATGGGTGTGAAGCATCCACGTTTTAAAATTTGTTGTTCATTTCCAGCATCATCCATATTTGAAGCATTATCTGTTGTCATGGCTTTGACTTTCTCCTCTATCAGAATCAGCTTAATTGGACAAGCATCTGAACACACACAAGTAATTTGACTCTGTTTTTTTTTATTTTCTCAATGAACTGAAACACAAATAGACATACAGCAGTAGTCAACCACAAGCTTGTTGGTTTTCCTGGTATTGAGTTTCAAGTGAGTGTTGTTGCACTATGTGATGAAGCTCTATGTCAGCTCACTCTGATCCTCAGTAAAAAGTGTCACAAAGAGACAAAAGCAAGGTTGTTTCTAGGGCTGAACGATATGGACAAAATTTCATATCTCGATATTCTCACCAGATATCGATACGATACGATATGACTACGAATTCGATGAAAACCACGCATTTTTCAGAAAAATTAAGAGATTATGTCAAGCCATATACAAATGGTTGATAGAGAAGTCTTTACCAAATAATCACAAACTCACTACAGAGACAAATATATATGAAGTAACAACAGTAGAGGGAGGGAGAAGATCAAACGAACTATGTGCATTTTTACAAGATGAACGATGACATCCTAACCTGGAGAGAAAGAGTGAGAGTGAAGATCGAGACTCAGCAGCTTCAGGTTATCGCGGTAAAGTACCAGTGGAATCTAGAAAGACTATGAAGTCATAGAATTAACGGATCAAAACAGAGTAAATTGCAGCTATACAGTCTCAAATCCGCAGAGCGAGCGGCCGCAGCGTACGCTCCTGCTGCCCCAGCCAGCCCCCCACACACACACCGGCCTGCCACCTGTGCAGCCGCTCGGGAGGGCAGAGAGCCCGGCGCTGCTGCAGAGGAGCAGTGGATTGCGATGACTCTGAGCAGCAGGAGAATTACAATATAATATATTTCTCGCCTTTCCTCTGATGATCTGAATAAGTCGCTAAATTTGTCGCTAGTCGCTTTTAAGAAATAAAGTCGCTAAGAGGGTCTGAAAAGTCGCTAAACTAGCTAGAAAGTCGCCAAGTTGGCAACACTAGTATGTAGTGTGTGTGTGCGTCTCAGTCTCCGTCTCCCTCACTCCCGCCCTCGTATGTTTGTCATTGGTAGGCTTCAGCTGTCGATCCAAAGCAAGCATGAAATAAGGTTTGTGATTGGCTGGCCTTAGCGTTGCATTCAAGGGCAATCGTAAAAACGATGTTTGTTGTAACTGCCAGAGCTGTACATGCAGGGCGAGCAGGGGGTAATCTATATCGTTTATATCGTTGCTTTTTCGATATGAATATCTTGAATGTTCATATCTAGATATAGATACGATAACGATATATCGTTCAGCCCTAGTTGTTTCTGGATATTATTCACAGGCATCATGCATGTCAATATGTGTAGTGAAATTAAGTCGTCACTACATACATGTATATTACATGGGTCTCCACTGACATGGATCTAAACTGGTAGTGAGGTGATAATTCTAGTTAGGATCTGTCCAGGATGCCGCCTGTGAGTAGAGCTTTGATGTCTTTTTCTACCTTCTTGAAGACCTTGGCTAGCATTTAACATTCCAAGCTTTTTGGCTGAGGGTTTGCACTCCCGCTCGCAGCAGCCTGTGTTATGTGTGTATATGTGTGAATGTGTGTTGTGAGGGTGAAGGGGATATGTGATCCCCTGTGACAGAAAGGGAAAGTTTGTTTCAACATTGCGGCCTTTCCTCCTTTTGTGGAAGTGTGGGCTCACTGTGTTGACCACCCCCCACTTCCTTCTCAATAAACAAGGATAGTCCCACTGCTACACACATTCACGCATTAGAAAGCTACACTGATGCTTTGGACATGCTCTCTTGTTTTGATACCAGCCTGGAGGACACCACCCACAAACTTTTGAGTCACTTCCTCTCAATGCTGTGATAAACTTAAATATGTCTGAATTGCTGTACTCTATGAATGTACTTCTCATCTTGTATGTACCGACAAATATGTGGCTGCTTTTATTTACATTTTAGCAGTTTAGAAGATGTTGCAGACATGTTACTCTGTCCTAGACAGCAGTGTGTCTTTTAGAGTTTAATTCTCAAACACGAGTTCAGCTGATTAAATTTGCGCAGCTTTTCTGTATTACATTTCATGTCCATGTGGATATCGTGGCCAAACAATCAAACATTTTAGTTTCACTTAACTAGATCAGACATGCTCAGTAAATTGAATAGCTTAGTGCAACTGACAAGGAAAAGATGAAATTTAAACTAATGTAAGAATTTTATAAAAATGCAAAATCCGCTTACCTCAGTGCTTGTGAGTATGTTTCTCCTGCTAAACTAGGCCAGATGTAAATGAGCTCCGGTCCCTGTGCTGTTTTTGCTCTGTCATATGTTACTACCATGATGTCATCCTGTGTAATGGGGGGCCAAGCATGTATTCCCAAATAGGGATGATGACAGACATCACTTGCTCTTGCACTCCAGGGGCAACACCGATGAAACTATGGCTTCTTGCAAAACAGACATTATATTGACGTTTTCTGCAATATTAATTATATCATATGAAAAAATACAGGACTTTTGGAAATAAAAATTATAGAATTATTGGGGAGATTTCAAAGAGTACTGCATGTTATCAAACAACCAATGTAGGCCATGTTGTCTTTGATAAACTGATTGCAAGTGACTCAAAAACCACAAACCAAAATGTATTCAAGAACCTTGAATCTGAGCTGGCCTGGCTCTTTTAAAAAAAAAAGACTTCTTTTGTAGATAAGTCATGGGAAATAAGAGTTGCAGGTTTTACTTTCTGTATGTAACTTTTGCAAAGTAATACCATGTTTCCTAACACCTTTTCCAGTGTGCCTCCTGTCTCAGAGTGTAAATCACTCATATTTCACTAAATAAAACTGGAGTTGGTTTGGAAGCAAAAACACTTGGCTTTAGTGGAGTAGTGGTAGGCTGCAGGAAAGTGTCCTGTTTTGGGAACTGGAGCAGACTGCTGGGTCTGAGTCAGCCTCTGCAGTGGATTTTGGGGAATTCTGGTAACTCCACAGAGATGCAGAGATGTGACTCAGCCTGATGTGACCCAAGTCCCTACAGCATCACACCACTTCCCAGAAAGAAGCATGGTGGTGATGATGATGTTAGTACATGTGTTTATGTGATTAAATGACTATAGCCGTGGAATGAGTTTGTAAGGCTTCATTTGGTCACCTTTATCTTTAGCCGCCCTGTTATTTTGACATCTGCAGCAGAGTGAATAGTGAGTTGCTCACCAGTTACGATTAGAGACAAGCAGATCATCAGGTGTGGTTTGGAGCTGGGGGAGGCTGCAAGAGAAAGAGCTGAACATGCAGTCTGTAGCGACCACATTTTGATGACATCTCCACTTTTTCCCTCCATTCCCACTACTTGTGTATCTGCTTTGGAGCCCTGCCATCGAGCCAGGCCAGATCTGACTTGAAAACACGCTGTCCTTAATGAGAGTATCATACAGCCTAAGAAATTGAAAGCTTGACAGTCTGTGTAATTGTGTGCACGTGGGAATGTAGTGGACTCATAAGAGCCACACCATCTCGTCCTATATACACTAAAAGAGCAGTCAATTAATTTTGCTAGCTTCATTTCAAATGCATTCTCTTCTTGTCCTTCATACCAAAGCTTGACCAGTGCATTCATTACAACCTAAATATAAATTTGACCAGTTCACATCCTCGATGTCACTGTGACCCCCTTGGCTGACAAACATGAAGAACTCATGGTTTTGCGAGGCGTGTTTATGATTCTGAGGAGATTTATGTTGTAAGATACAAACTGAAATAGACACTGACTGGTTTGGAAGCTTAGCTTAAAGCGAAACTCTTGCCAAAATGCAACCTCTGCCTTTTTTGTGAATGTACCCAAGTCAAACCTTTGTGTAAAAGCATAATTACGACAGAAGAGGCACTTTTAAGATTTACCGTATTTTTAGTTTTCGGGTCAAACTCATTTTCAATGGGAGTTCTACGGGCACTTTTGTAATGGCGTCAAAATCGCTATTTTCAAAACACAAAGAAGGTTCGCACAACATGAAACTTTGCTCAAAGTATCACCAGGGTCTCTTCACATGAACACAAGCATTGAGAACATTGTTTGTGTTCGCAGAGTTTATTGAAAAGAGAGTTTTTAAACAACTCTAGTTAGCAGTTGCTTGTTCCACTAGCCACTGTCCTGCCAGTGAGAAGTGTCGATTTCTGAATGCGATGTAACCTGGAGGAGAGTTAAGGTGGAACGCTACTGTTTTCCGGCAACAACTATCCACGCGATATCTCATGTGACTTTGTGAACCGTGACAACAAATTTGTCATCAAAATAAGAGCTTTACATTGCACTCCATTGGAGTTTAGAAGTGGATTCTTAGCGGGGGGCTTTTAATTTGAAAGTAGCAACCGTTCTTAGCTTGCCGACACAACAACAAGCTAACACAACCAAACGGCCACAGAGACCGAGGAGACGCTAGCATCTCTTGGATCTCAGCGACTGTCCAGTTGCTCATCTTGATATCCGCCGATGAAATGATGAACTGACTGCTGTGATCAGCTGTTTCTTGGTTTTAAAACTCCCTGGCTGTGGGTCGCACAACAGTGCAGGTCATTGACTTGGCTTGGCTTGGTGCCCTGTCTAAAAACGGCTAGGTTTCAATGCACATTTTTACAGTATATATACACCATGTACCAGCAAGTTTTGTGTGTAACTGAAGTGTTATAATGGCAGAAAATGTTTTGTCCGCTGAAGTCATGGATGCTTTTGAAGATGGCATCCTATGAAAATAGCTCAGCGGGCATATGCATCAGAAAAACCTCAGTAGACATTCTCGTGCTTCCATGTGTTTTGGGCTTAAAGTGCTGGCTGACTTCCTGTTGGCTTCCAGCATACATAAATGGGATTTAAAAATGTATTCATAAAGCCCCCTTTAAATTACACTGTTTTTGGACCAGATTAATCAAATTCTGATGACATAGTCATTTTTTGAGTTGTGATGCTCCATAAAGTGTATTTGTTGGTTTACATTCGTCCCTTTTCCAATGATGATCCTTTCACAACCCAGCTCTGTTCCTGGGGATTTGGTTTAAGTACTGACTTTTGATTTTATCTGTTCCTCTCTCAATTCTAGGTCGAAATGAGCTGATAGCTCGCTATATCAAGCTACGTACAGGGAAGACACGCACACGCAAACAGGTAAGCTCAGGTGTTTTGAAACCTTCAGTATTTCCATGTGCTTACTGTACAGTGTGTTTAAGATGGAGCTTACCTTCCCCTGATTCATTTTTATTTTGCTGTAATTTGCCCATTCACCTTGTTTGAATGATTATTATTGCGCCATGGTTATTAAAAATGTTAAATCACCCTGTGAATGTGTGTTTTTTCATGGGGCTAACCCTGGCTCCTTAGGTGTCTAGTCACATTCAGGTTCTGGCACGTAAGAGGGTACGAGAATACCAGAGCAGCATCAAGGTGGGTGCACAGCGAATCAACTCTCCCTTCCCTCTGTAGTCATATCCCCCCTTCTCTTTCCTTTTTCCTTCCATCCTCTTTCCTTCATCCTGTCCTTCGTCAGGTCTCTAGTCACCTGCAAGTCTTGGCCAAGAGAAAGTCGCGTGAGATTCAGACTAAGCTCAAGGTACATTCGCTAACTGACTTTACCATGCTAGCTGCTTCGCGCTGCATGTAGCCCGAATCCAACTTGACCCATTGAATCACCATAGATGTCTTTGTCTGAGCTAATGGCAGATTTAACGCTTCTTTTTTGCGCTCTAAGTGTTCGTAAGGGAGGAGGCTACATAAATACATGCATTGGGGGTTCTGTCATAGTTTACATGCACTCCCTCAAAAATAAAACTATGTGATGGGGGGCTGTGGAGCCTGCAAGAACTCAGCCATTTTCTGATAAAGCATGGCAAATTGTTGTAGTGTTAGTGAGATAGTGTGAATGACTGTGAGTTCATGGACTGGCCAGCTTAGGCTCTGCAAAATGTTTAATTTATTTGCTTTCTGTCCATATTTGATGTTGTCTGGGCAGCTTGGTGTAAACACAAGATGTTTTGATGTATCATTAGATGTGTGAAGGAAGATTTTGTTATGCATGGCAGTAAAATTGATAAGTTTACTTAGTAAGGTTTGGGCTTCAGGCAGATAATTGCATGAGATGCAATGTGTTTGTTGACCTAAGCATGTGCATGGCTGGAGTAATTTACACGAATGCTTACATACACACAGACTTGCAGGGAGTATTTAAAGGTCCAGTGTGTTGGATTTAGTGGCACTTAGCGATGTAGTTGCAGATTGCAACCAACTGAACACCCTTCGTCTTACCCTCATCTACACGAACATGGTGCACTCTGCGGAAGAAGACCTGCTCCTTCTGTAGATATTCATATATTTTGTGGGGAAGACTCTGGGGAAGTTAATGGGGAAATAATGCTAGCTAATACTTCAGTGCTCGTTGGATCTAATATAAGAAACAAAGGATCATAGTAACTGATGCACCAGCAGCACTTTCAAGGTATTCATCGAAGAAAATTGCTAACCTGTCTTTTTTCTCTCTTCTGCTCTCTATTTTTAAAACAAAGGTAAAGGAAAATCTTCTTTATCAATAACTATCAAAGGCAAACTCCATGTAGAAAGATGGGGCGGTTAGTAGCAGTGGCACTGCAGCAGCAACACTGAGCCTCCTAAATCCTACATTCTGGACATTTTAAAGTGCTCATATGATGATTTTTGGTTTTCTCTTTCACATCACGTCTGATCTTTATGTTCTCTCCTATGTATGTTTTCTGTGTATGCAGTTTTCTTGTGGTTTTACCATGTCCTGTGTAACTTGTTCAGATAAGGAGCAGTTTATTTCCTGGTATAAACATTAGAACGCGGCTTTAAGACAGCACAGATTTATAGAATGTAGCTTGTCCCAACAATGCAGTAGACTTTTTTTTTTTCTTTAAAGCTTAAAGTGAGGATGTTTGTCAAGGTAGGTTTGAGGTGTAGTCATTTCAGTGTTTCCTTCAATGTTTAACAGTGAATCTTTGACCTACTTTTAATGTACTCAAGTAATCAATGATGTGTCTCCTTTGCCATAGGCCATGAACTTGGTAAGTTTTGGTTATACAACTACAGATTTCTGCTTCAGGCTTTGTGCTTTGTGGTTGGCATCACGTTACTTGATAGTCCACAATGTCGTTCTCCTGCCAGACTCAAAAATCCTGCTCATTACTTTTTGTTTTTAGTGGCTTTAGTTAAATTCTGGTGATGGCTCCAGTTAGCTCTCTTAGCCTGTTAGCATTCTGCGCCTCCTGCTTTGGCATCCCCCTGTATTTGCTTTGCACTCTGTCCTTTCTTCCCTCATAGTAACTGCATCATGCTGAAGTATTGTAATATGTTGGCTGGCTCGCTGTTTTAACTGGCCTTGGAGGTTGGCTGACTCTGGGAAGTTAACATCAATTTTGCTTGATTTTATTTTTAAGATTGTGTGCTATCATTGTGTATTACTGTGTCTTTCTTATTCAGGACCAGGTATCCAAAGACAAGGCACTGCAGACAGTAGCCAACCTCTCATCTGCTCAGATTGTGTCTGCCAGTGTGATGAAACCACAGACTCCGTTCCCTCCACCAGTCAGAGTGAGACACAAAAACACAGACACATCTGTTCTTTTCTACCCTTGGGGTAAAAGTCTGAGTAATACTATCTGCTCTGTTTCCCATTCTTTTCCTTTGTTTAGTTTTGGCCCGGCCCTATGCCAGGACAGCCTGGACATTCTCAGGAGTAAGCATCACTTGCAATTTGTTTGTTAAAAGTCTTATGTCTTATGTCTTATGCTTAAGCTGGTACCATTGCTCATTTTTGGGTTCCTACTCCTTCTTTTTTCAGCATCAAGCCCTTTGCACAACCACCATACACTACACTATCAGCCCCTGTCCCTGCTCCAATTGGTAAGTGTCAACACAAGCTCACTGATTAGAGTAATTTGCATTGATTTTTGCAATGTTAATTGTGTGTTTTCGTGGTTTAAATGTGTGGCAGGTTATGAACCCCTGCCTCCCCATCGCCCTGCTGCTATAGCAGCTCCTGTATGGCAAGACAGAACCATCGCCTCAGCAAAACTACGGCTACTGGAGTACTCTGCTTTTCTGGAGACACAGAGAGACAGAGAGACGGTACAGACATTTATAGAATATAATGTTTGCCAAAAAACAAATCTTTCCTGTCTTTCTTATCACTTCTCCTTCCTTCCAACAGTATAAACACCTTTTTGTACACATTGGCCCATCAAACCCGGGCTACAATGACCCCGTGTTGGAGTCCATAGACGTGAGGCAGATTTACGACAAGTTCTCTGAGAAGAAAGGAGGCCTGAAGGAGCTGTATGAAAAAGGGCCACACAACGCATTCTTCCTCGTCAAGTTCTGGGTCAGTACACAACACAAGAGTTTCTACTGATAGTTTCTCAGTAACTGTGGATTTGGAGAGGCATGTTGCAGAACAGGACGTAAGTTGTTATCTCAAATGTGTGTTTCTTTTTATATTGGATTATATTACAGTCAGCGCAGTAGATGGTTGATGTCAGTCTTGTGCATCACAAAGGTCCTCTTACAGTCGGAGGTTATAACTTCCTTCACCACACGGGGGAAGCAAGGCAAATGTGATGCTGGAGCAAGGGTTTAGTTGCTTGTTAAACAGTAGTTTATCAACAGGGGGCATCGAAATACATTTGAAATAAGAGAATAACAATTTTTCAAATTGTTTTAAAAAAGAAAGAAAACTAGAGGCCAAAAAAGGAAATGATTTACAGATTAAAATAATACATATTTAAAGAATAAAAATGAGCAAGCAAAGGAAAAGTTGCAGTTAAAAAGAAGTTATGAATTAATTATTTGAAAGCCGCAGTAAATTTGCTCATTGTTTTTTTTTTTTAGGCAGACTTCAGGTATTCAGATAGCTTGTTCCAAATGTGAGGAGCAAAGAAAATGCCTTCTATATAAGTAATGAGATTTTATTATTTTAAATCTGACCCCATGCCTGCACCAGACGAACTAGATGGAGACCCATTTGTAGAAAAACGGATCCATCGCACTAGTAGATGTCATAAACTCCACAGGGGACATTTTTAAATGCATTACATAAAGAATGTAAAGTCACAGGAAGATGATGAAATTCAGCATGAAGAGCCACAGTTATATCTTTGACTTAGACATGTGCAGGAGCGACGCACATCAGAGATGAGTATTTGTGCCTTTGCCGTTGACGTCCTCTGATTTCCTCTCATCTCCCGCTTTCCACACCTGCTCACTGTTCATCCTGTTATGCGTGTTTCAGGCGGATCTGAGCAGCGACATTGAGGAGGGTTCAGGTGTGTTCTATGGTGTTAGCAGCCAGTACAGTGGAACAGAAAACATCACCATCAGTGTCTCGACAAAGGTCTGCTCCTTTGGCAAACAGGTGGTAGAGAAAGTTGAGGTGAGAAGATGAACCCCCCCCCCCCCCCCCCCCTTGTTTGTTTGTTTTTTTGTTGTTGTTTTTTTTCTAAAAAGAGTCAGCCCAGAATAACGTGATGTAATTGTGACGTGGGTGTTTGGATTTTCCCTATTCAGACTGAATATGCACATATGGAAGGAGGAAAGTATGTGTTTCGCATCCATCGTTCGCCCATGTGTGAATATATGATCAACTTCATCCACAAACTCAAACATCTGCCAGAGAAGTACATGATGAACAGTGTACTGGAGAACTTCACCATCCTACAGGTGTGTGTGTCTGTGCACATCTTGTATCTCTGTTTGTTCCTACATTTTACTGTAAAATCCTGACCATAGTGTCTTGTCCTCTCTAGGTGGTGTCCAACAGAGAAACTCAGGAGACTCTGCTGTGCATCGCTTTTGTGTTTGAAGTGTCTACAAGTGAACACGGAGCACAGTACCATGTTTATCGACTAGTTAATGACTAGCAGCACCCTGCGTGCATGCAGAGACTCTCCAGACTTTTTTGATACATACAGCATAAACACTATTTCCAGCTCAAACACTCAGAATCGCCACTCCTAAACACACCTTTTCCCTTAACAGACCAACAGTCACACTGTCATCACACCTGTTATTTAACGTTTATGCATTTCCGTCAAACTATGCACACATTTCCACAACAAACAATGATTTAAACACTCAAGTGAAATGTATTTTCATAGATTTTTATACAAATGTGGTGTCATTCTTGGCATAATCATCAATGTGTGTTAAGATGTTATTAAGTCTCACCTGTTGAAACTGATTGTGCACATCACTCAGTGTCGAGCTCCAAATATATCAGGCTTCTCATTTTAATTTGAACTTAATCAAACTGACAAACACGAGACACCAGTAGACAGGTGATATTCGTATGTAATATGAATCATATGATTACTTATTGCCATTTCTGGGGAATTGCATTTACGTCACAGGTGTGACTGATATGAGACGAGTTTGAATATAGGTTTGCAAACAAATCATTTAATCAGTGTTAATGTAATTCTGCCACAATGACTATTTTTTTTCTACAGTTTGTAGTATCTCTGTAAGGTAGGAGCTAAATGAGCCGTCGCTAAGTGTGAAATCACGATCTCCAGTTACTTTATTCAAAACGCTAACAGAAAGAGTGTGCCTCTTCTCAGAATGTAACGCACTACATGTAAAGACGTTAAAACCGTATTTATATTTGACAGAAACGTGTCAAAGCATAAAGTGAGACATCGTTTTAGGTGCATTTGCTGTTCAAAGGTTTTCCAGTGGTGAGGAGGGAAAGATCTTTCCATCAGCGCTCAAGGAGGTGTTTCAAGTTTGGCTCACATGTCTTTGGAAACAAAGTAGTTCACACAACCAGTTTCAGATTCAGTTCACACTTTGGTGTGAAGGAACAATCTTTACTGTTTATTGACACAGTACTGTTTTTACGTAGACTGTGTGGGCTTCCTGCAGTATTTCTACCTCCACGTGAGTTGGGATAAGAATGTGCTTTGGCTCATAAAGCCTTAACCTGAGGAGCACTGATGTATAGGATGTGTGCACTACACTTGTTAATGGTACTGTTTATAAGCCAAAACAAGGTAAAAAGACTTGTTTTTTTGTAAAGATGAGCTTTCTCTTTTGTATTTTACCAGCACGGTTAGAAGTGTTACTCTAAGCATTATACAGTATATGATGGGTGTTTTGGTTGTATTGTTTTTGATGTATGGTACAGACCACACTAAGGTCACCCACAGTGCACTGGGGTAGATTTTTGCGTGATAACACTAGCAAATTATTCATCTTACACTTGCTTTTTTTTTCTCTCGTTCTATGTAATGTTTTTGGTTTCTGGTACACGTGGATACCAGCATGTTTTATTTTTTTTTATAGTAAATGTTATTCGACTGTATCACCCCCTATCATGGCAGGATTAACTTTAACCATGCGGAAGGTGACAAAGATTTGTAAGAGCCGACTGGTTCAGTTTTAAATAACCAGGTTGACTGTGTGGTCAGCCAAAATGTTTATTCTTTTATTTTTTCCTGTCTGTGTACTCAGTTGGCTGTGCCTCATCACTCCTTTGGTCAAGTATGCTCAGTGAATTGAATCTGTGCCTTTTATGCTGTACCAATAAAATTACATGGTGTTTGCAGAATTATTATTATTAAAGTCTCCATAATAACACTTAGGCCCAATCTCAGTGTTCACAGACAGACTTGGAGGCGCATTCCCGCCAAGTCAACGAGGGTTCAGGACTGTCCCACTTTCAAATCGTCCAGTGCATGATGGATCCCTCGCAGACATTTTGAGCCCTTTATGACTACTCTCTGTAAGAGTTTGCCTGAGGGAATTACCCACAGTTCATTGCTTTGTAATGTTAAACAAGGAGGTTACCAAGGGAAGCCCGAAAACGCTTTAAAAGACACTTCAGATCATCAGATGATGACATTCGCATACACAAAGCATATAAATCACTACCAAAGATTTCACACTTCCGGAGTCTCTTCCTAAATCATTCCGTTTACTAAATGACATGAAAACATAGTAACCTTTTTAAAGATCTTTGAATACTTTTTTCTATGAAAACTCTGATTTATATTTGTTTTGATTATATATTTTTATGATTTTGATCATTTGTTTATAAAAATGTCCATAATTAGTCCAATAGTGTTAAAGGAGTACTAAGACAGACCAGCAGAAAGTGGAGGCAATTTATAAAATTACATGCAGCTTCCTCTGAACCTACAAAAGGCTTTGTGCTACTTCGCTCATATAGTAATACTCTCCAAGACCTGTAAACACATCATTATTATCATCATTTCTGATCCAAACCCCAGATTTAATTTAGGCAAAGCCTTTGTAACTGGTCCATTCAGTGGTCAGCTGTCCCACAAAAATGTCACAACCACTTGGACAATTATATTTTTTATATCTCAGATTAATGTTTAAGATTAAGAATAAAAACAAAACCTCATCCATCTCATAATGATGTCTTATTTAGGAGGTCGCAATCAACATAAAAACATACACTCATGAGACTCATGCTTGTAAGAAAACTATTCCATAAATACATCAAACTAGTTCAAAGCTGCATTAAATAGTGATGATGCTTCATAGATTGCAATTGTCATTCTTGCCTGCTAGGTGGTGCTGTCACCTTACTTTAAAAGAAGTCAATAGAGAACAGGTAAGGGATAGATAGATTGATAGTTAGATAGATAGATAACTTTATTAATGCCAGAGGGGCAAATAGGTTATCATAGCAGCAGGTATATTCAAGTACAAATACAATCAAAATACAGGGGCAAACAGAGAAACAATAAAGTACTTTATACAATTTTAAAAAACAATAACATACTTATACTATACTATACTTACGCCAATATAAAATAAATAAAATCCTGAGGTATCGAGGTGTAAAGGTAAGTGGAACATAATGTGCAAGAGGATAAGGTTGAGTGTTAACAGTGATAGTAATTTTAACCTTTTGGAGTGAGCGTTATGAAGTCTGATGGCACCAGGTTGGAATGATTTCCTGTGCTGTTCCTTGAGGCTAGTCTAGTTGGTTAATCTATTGCTGAAGCTGCTCTTCCCAGAGGAAACGAAAATTGGAAAAGAGATCTCAGTAGTGTCTCATTCATTTCTCCTAGACAACTATGAGATCTATGTGAGACCAAAGTGAGGCTGTGGCTGATTTCTCCTGTTTCTCAATTGCTTCTCCTGAGAAACAGGTGCAGAAAATCTCAACTTGGGCTCCCTGTAAGTTTCAAAGGAGATCTCATCAAGCTCTCAATGAAGTTTCAGAATGTCTCCCCACTGCTGGAAAGGAGCAAGGTTTAAGCGGTAAAGTCTCAAGTCTCACCTATTGCTCCTATGGAATTTTAGGAGAAACAAATGAGAAATGTTTGAGACCAAAAAAAGACTACAACGAGACTGAAATGAGAACTCTCATTGAGCTCCTTTACTGCTCCATAGCCATAAAGGAGCAAGCTTTGAGCAGTAACATTTTCCTCTGGGTTAAGCTTGTCCAGAGTTCTGTGGAGGGGGTGAGAGGCACTGTCCATGATTGCCAGCAGTTTTGCCATCATCCTGTCCTCTGCCAGCTCCTCCAGGGCAACAAGCTGAGAGCCAACAACAGACCCTGCCTTCTTGATGAGTCTGTTCAGTCTGTTGGCGTCCTTTGCACTGATGCCCTCACCCAAAGCGAAGTCTGGTGTGATAAAGCACTGGCATGTGAAGACTTTATTTTCTCTTCATACTTATTGTTCTCGCCCAGTCAGTGTGTCCTGTTTATCTTGTCACACACACACACACACACACACACACACACACACACACATACCTGTTGTTCCTGTCACATTTATGTAACCTCACTGGTAGTACATTCACATCAAGTTCACATACGTTTGCACTGATCTTGGTTTGTATAATCAGTCAAAGAAAAAGACACTTAATGTGACACCCTAAATTAGATTCTTAATCATCTGTTCGGTGCTTTGGAAAATGTTACTAACACTAAAAGTTCATTGACGTACAAATAAAAAAAAAGGTATAGGCTGAAAAACATCTGTAGTACTACGTTCACAACATCATACTGCACTGCTTCTGTAGGGCAAAGTTTGACTAATTATTAACAACAAGGCTTCTGCTATCTTGTCAGTCTGACAGCATCACATGTGACATGTCCTGATATAAACTTAAGATTCCAACACACACCGCATTTTTTTGCCTCCACTGCGCTATGAGTGTGGGTGTGCACCAACCTTAGAATTGGCTTGCCAAGGAAACAAAGGTTGCCAACATATGCAATGTATACATACAAGTGATTTTTATTGCAGTGTGACTTCAGTCTGTCTGGTAACCAGTTTTATAACCTTTTGTTCAGGTTTTCAGTATGGAAAGAAATATCTATTTTTACCTTCAACAGCAGAAAATGATATAAGTGACACTTGTCGTTATGCAGATGTCAAAACTGTAACACTGAAAGGGTTACAAAAAGTAGGTGATATGTGGGGGACTCCATCCCCTTTGTTAGCAAAATGACCAAAACTGCACACCTGCTTTTTAACCAAGTGCCAATGGCGTTCCCCCTCCCCTCGTCTAGAGTCTTATTTTCTATGTGTGTGTGCAATAGCTTGATTGGGGATGATGTGATGGAACCATGTCTCTGTAAAGATGTGGGCACAACAATCTGTGATTCCCCATCGCTGAATTAGCTTGAGTCTTACCACTATACATGGCTGTGTGTTGGTTGGTGGTGTGGCGGCAGGGGGTTGATCCTATTGGATCACCCTCCCTGTTAAATATTAACAAATCGCCGGCTGATTGCAAACAGCCTGTACATGTTCACTTCCACAATCAAACTTGTTGTTGTTGTTTTTGGCACACATTAATCAGTGTTATCTGTCTGCAAAGACTCATCTCACCAGACCATTCCGCCAGAACTAATGGTAATGAGCAGTGAAACATACACAAAGCCAAAGGCAGGGTGTGGTATGTACCACGTACGCCTGCCAGCATCACAGCAGTACAAAAATATAGCCAGCATAGTTAACAGGTTGCTCATGTGCATCTCGCTCGAATCTAAAGTATTGAGCCGTGGATGAACAGTGATTAAAGTTTCACAATTCTCGTCAATCTGGCTTTAAAACTACACGCAATCCATCTTTTTTTCATTCTGGACTTCAGCCATCAGATCTAATCGAACAATGCTGCTTTGTCTTGAGCCCATAATCTCACCTGCTTGAATTAATTCACGCTATCAGGCGATCAAACAAATGCCTGACACACGTTCCTTTATCTATAGATAAAAAAAAAATATGGTAGATATATGTAAACCAATTAGGGCTGACTTTATCTGCAGCCACAAACACAAAGACACAGCAGAGGTACATTGCACACATTCGTTTATGAACTTGGCAGTATTGAGACAAAGGGTGTGGTGGGAAAATATCACCTGCAGAAACGTAGCCAAAACAATCCGGTTATGCAGAGAGCATGTGCATAAGCATCGTATAATCTTGTTTTTTCATCTCTCTGTTCTCACCGTCTTTCCTTCTCTTCGTCCATCTTTGACCGTCTCATTCTGACTCTTCCCTGCTTGTCTGCTCTCTCATCAGGATGACTTACACTTGCTCATGCCCTGACCTGTCTCAACTCTGTCGAACACAGTCCGCCCATGATACAAAAAAGCAGTCCAGCCTAATCTAACCCAGAGGCTGCTCAGAATTTCGACTATACCTTACACAGGTTTGTCAAAATGTAAGCCGTTTTCTAAAACTGCTGACCTGACTGAGGCATGCTGAACAATCTGAGGTTAATACCATGATGATCTACTTCCGTGTCTTTTCTGTGCCTTTCTTTACTTTTGCATGAAAAACGTTCAGAGAGGAAATGTAAACAGTTCTGATAATTAGATCAACACAACCACAAACATATCTTTCTATTTTTGTCACAGATTAATACTTGTTTGGGTTGGAGTTGTTGGGAATCCATAATGTTTTAATTGTACACAACTTACTTATCACAAGGGCATCACCAGTCATGACACATGCACATGGTGAGGAGGTCAGTAATAATGGATTCAAGGGGAGATAAATAGTTACTTCTTATAGGTTTCTTGTGTATCACGTAACATACTCTGCTTGCAACACATTAAATCAGAAGTGCATTCAGCTGATACCTCAGATTTGACTCTGGAGGTCAGCAGAGATATGTGTCACATAAACCTCATTTAAAACTACACGTTTTCATAAAACAGTAAGTACTGATGAACCATCATAACACAGAAAGTGTCTCAGGAACATGCTGCTGTTTACTGATATTGAATCCATGATGCACTTCATACAGTGACGTATTAACACTTGGCCCTGAAGAAACTATGGTAATTTAAATACAATTTAATAACTTCAATTTTTATGGACTTTCCAGTTCATGTCAAGGTTACAGATATATTTCAGTGTGTAGTAAAATACTGCAACATACTTTGCAGTAGAAGAATTAAAACAAAATTGTCAATAGTGGAATAAAATAGTGTTTCCTGTTGAAATGTGGTGAAGCACAAGTATAAAGTTGAACAAAATGTCAACTCAAGTTAAATAACGAGTACCTTGAATGTGTACTCTGTAAACATACTTAGCCTACACTCCACCAGCGCTCCCTCCAGCTGAGGGCCTCAGGGACGAGGTTATATTTCTACCTGTTATATCTAGGTCACTGTCTGTCTTCTGTTGCCAGATTAGTGCGAAGCTTTCCAGCCCAAGAACTGCTCACAATCCCCCCAAACATGATCTGTAATAAACAATATAAATGAAGTCATAACCAGTCACATCAGTATTGTGGTTCATCACATCACATCACAACAATTCAAGTGTTCAAAGGTGTGCTGAAAAACAGTTAGATGGCGACATCATACAATGGAACAATAAAAGTATTTTCTATTTCTGCCATCTGCCATAGAAAATATGAAAAAAACAATCAGCCTACTTCAACATAATATTACAAACTATAGCCTAATTAGATGATGGTCTAATTAGCCTAAACTGCCCACTCATAATCGTCTCTGCTGTCACCTTAATGGGAAGAATGGAGACATCAGTGTAGCAATGTCTGACTCCAACCTAGACAATGTCAGTCTCACATAGCAGACAATTGGCTCATCGTTTTGGACATAAATTGTTAATTTATCGAATAAAGTTTTGGTCACATCAATCCTACTCAAACATGCTTTGGAGTCCCGCAGTGTCACATGCAGTTGGTAAAACACTTAATTAAAAACATGATATTTTATCTATGAGGTGTTATTATCTATCTAGTTCCATTAGGACCATTAGGAGGTTCTTGCAGAGGACAGGTGGTCCACGGACCACGCTTCGCTAAAAGGCTGCTTTATCTGGATCCACACCAAAAAATAAATAAATAAATAACAGGGTCTTTTCTGGGCAGAGGCCCATCCTTCATTCAGGGGCGGTTCTGGGGGGCAACAGGGGCCAGTGCCCCCGTAACTCTGAGTCTGGACCCCCCTGTGGCCCTCCTGACAGGGAGTCTGCATTAATAATACAATGACAGATTTCTTGCAATGATTTTGTTCTGAAGGGAAAGGCAGAAATAAAGTGTCTCAGCAGTTTACTACCCAATCAAAATTGCTGAAATTGTAAACACCGCTTTGTCTGAATGAGGGATTTGTCCTTTTTTCCGGGTTGTATGTGCCCCCTTACAAAAAAGCCGGCCCCAACCTGGCCCCCCTATTAAAACTGGTCTAGAACCGCCACTGCCTCCATTCAAGTTTTGTGGAGATCTGTTTAGTAGTTTTCGTGAAATCACACCAACAAACCAGCAAACAACCGGACACGGGTGAAAACACAACCTCCTTGGCGGCTGCAGTAAAAACTAATATCAGAGTTGTGCTGGGTCACTGGATGTGCTCCCAAAACCAATGGAAAGAAACTGCCGAATGCGTTCTAAATATAATGTCTTTTGTGGTGTATTTAAAACCCGCCCAACTCATGGTAAACCAGCCTGAATTCTGTCCGCCTGGCCGAACCCATTTTACCTGCACAATGAGACCCGAAACTGTCCATACTGGCGGCAAAACCGCCAAATCTGGCAACTCAGTTATAAACTGCAGCTGTCTTCCTCGGCCCCTCCCTCCACTCCGCACCTGCATGTGGACTCTCCCCAGTCCCACCTCACCGGGGCGCGGTCCTGAGGGTGGAGTCCACAGCCGCTCGGGGAACACTCCGCCCGTCTTCACACTCGGCAGTAGTCGGTCCCCGTCGAGCCGCACTTCTTCCTCTTCTTCTTCCTCTTCTTCACTGCGCTTTTCTTTTTCTTTTTTTGGAAAGCGGTCCAACTATCCAGTGAGGAAGGGCACCGTGCTGAGAAGATGATGGCTCCGGAGCCGTTGAAATCCGCCATAACGTGCCCGGTCGTGGAGGACACGTCGCTCGCGCTGCCCTCCGACAAAGGGCTGCGCTCGGGACAGCAGCGCGTGCTGGATCAGGTGCACACCATCAAGAGGAGCAAGTCCAAGCAGGGGAAGAACGGCGCGCTGAGCCCCTCCCCGACAAGTACGGCTTCTCTTTTACAACCTCTTAAAGTCGAGCCAGACGTGTTGTATCCTTGCTGCCTCTCAGGCATCCTCACACGTCTCTGTTGGGCTTCTTTGTGTATCATCTTCTGAAAAAAGTTGGGAGAGTAGGGGAACTTTTTGAAACCAGAGCGCAGCAGGGAGGAGTAGGGATTAAAATGTCTGCCTGTCAAAGCAAACGCAGAGTGGGAGAATGGCGAAGAGACAGCTGAGGAGTTGTATAATTTTTTTAAATTATTATTATGGAGGTATCGTGTGTGTGTGTGTGTGTGTGTGGGTGTGTGTGTGTGATCACCTGTGACAGGTAGGGAGATTTCAGGTCGTGTCACCGGTGCGGAATGTGATCCTTTGGCTGCTGCTGCTGCTCAACGAGAAAGTGTTTTTCTTTTTTGTCTTCCCCCTCTTCACCTCAGGGTGCCACAGCTGTCTTTCTCTACCTGTCTCTCTCTCTCTGTGTGTTGGGAATGCAGCCAACGGACTCATAAAATCCCACACATTATAGAAAATGACATTTTGGTGTTTCAAAACAGCTCTGGTGTTCAGTCACTGCAAGAGGGACCCACCAGAATTGAGACACCAAATATTTGGTGTGTTATTGTGAAATGTGTGAGTTGAGATGGGTTCTTGTGCTGAAACAGGGGAGTGTATGAGTAGAATTGGTCGTGATTCTGTAGAGTATCATATCTGTACTCTGTTTTACTTAGAGTTCTCAAGCGATTGCGTTATTTATGGCGGGCATAATAAGAACAACACTCCCCTCCTCCATAAAATGATTAACGTTGACTGCAGACAACAAAAACTTCACTGAAAGGTGGTGTCTGAAAGATAAATGCGTTGTCGCCTGTGGCTTAAAATTTTAGTTTTTTTGTCTTTTTGTTATGTAATCATTATAACGAGAAAGAGCGTCCTCATCGAAGAAAAGTGAGATCAAGACCAGACAGGCAAATGTCATCCAAACACATAACAGTAAACAAACACTGAATGATTAAAATACAACCACATGATTACAGTTGCACAAAACCCTGAGGCTATCTGGACAATTTTAATATGTAATAATTTTAATAATTTTTTGTTTTTCCGTGTTCCGGAGATACATGCAGTGTATTTAAAGTTCCTGTTTTGATCAAAAGAGTCTACTCCTTTATTGCTTCCTGCATCATCTACCATACTATTACTAACTTTAGAGTCCAGGGTAGATTTGTTTACTTTTTTTTCTATTAAATTATCAAATCATGGAGGGAAAAAAAGCTAAAGACAAACTAAAAAAAAGAAGATAAAGAAGAATAAGGTGAAGTAACAGGTGACATTTGGTTTGGGGGTCATTTTAGAGATTCTAGTTGTGATGTTTACTTTGATCTCTGATGGAAAATATACATTTTCCGTGTCCAAATTTTGTTCCATCTTTGGCTGAGTGACAAAGATGAAAATGACTGATAAATGTTGGATTTTCTAGTTGACAGCCAAGACCAATACTGCTAAAGGCGGCGGTCAACCAAATTACAAAAAGGCATATATTCTCACCTACCTCCGTGTGCTATCAAGCCATGCAGATTGCTTTGCTTTACATTCTGATGTTTTGAAATATCAAGCCAATAATGCTTCTGCTGCTGCCCCAACCCAGTGGCGGTGGTTGTATTTTTGTTCATGGTGCTCGAAGAATTAAAGGACGAGGTAAACAAAATCTGCAAGTAGGTCTACAAAAAGAGATGGCTGTTCAAAAACGAGTTGTTTCATCCAATCAATCAGACTGCCCCAGATATTTTTTATGTTCAGAATAAGGAAATAAAATGCACATTCTGATTCTGTTGTGCCTCTTTCAATGTGCCAACCAACTGTAAATGCTTCCTGCAGTTTCTCTAAAAAGCTTTTAATGCATTCACCTCCACCGTATTGGATTGGCAGCAGATTTTACAAACACTGAAACCACATACATTTTAAACAGTCTGCTAGGCAAGACAGTGTGTGTGGGCTGAGAGAGAAAATGTTTTTGGTGTGACATCGATGAACAGTCCCTTAAAAGGCCTTTTTATCTGTTGAGATTAAAGTCCAGTCGATACTTGACTTCTGGGGTGGATATACATCAAGCTGATAAACACACGTTGGTTTTTTTCATAGTTTAACAATAAAATGTATTGTCTGATGTGACATCAGTGCACCCAGCGTCTTTTTATATTTTTTGCTCTTATAATCTTTGTTGTCGGTCACATATACATCTGTATCTGAGCCCGATATCAACCGATAATATCAGCCAACAAATATACCGGTCGGGCTCCATTTGAGATGGTCCTCTGGTCACTTTGGAAGAATTCTTCCTTTCCTGCGTGCCTTCTCATATGATGAGTATGCCATTGTTTTGTCAACTATAATCTGCTAATGGCAGAAGGTGGCGGTGAGCCACACGTTCCCATGAGTCATCTAACAAGACAGACAAATGTGATAAAACATCCTGGCTGAGTGTTTAAGCTTAATATCCTTTAGCTTACATCTAAAGTGTAGGGCCAAGCCTGGTAACTGTGACGTGACTTTATGTCACGTCTGTCTGTCTGACCAAGTCATTCATAACAAACGTTACACCTGTCGTATGTGTGTGTTGAAGGTCTGTGAGCTATTTTTGAAAACATCATAGCTATATTTTTTATCAGCAATTCAGATTTAAACAGATTTAACAACTCAACAGGTAAGTAAATTATGTTATTTACAACAAATGTTATTATCTAAATAATTTACATTTAATCTGAGATTACACAAATACCTGACAAAGTATTAAATCAATCCATGACTAAATCAAACTGTGCTTTAATAAATAACTTGGTAAGAAAATCTTGCACGCTAGTAGATCAAGGGACCCCTTTGGGTTTGGCAGATTTATTTAAAAAAAAATGCTGAAACAAGGACATAATATGCAAAGAATGGTTAAGAATTAAGTTGATTAATGTATAACTCTGGATGTTACCAATAATTTCCCTAAAAAAAGTGCTGTTATTGTTTTCTAAGTCTCCAGTGGTGAATTACTTAATTCATTTTTAAAGTCTTTACATTTCTCTTACAAACCCCTATTTCAATTGTCCAATGGAATATTGGTTAATTCATTGGTTTTATGAAAAAAATAAATGTGTGAATGTCACGAAAATGATAAAATGTCCCTTATCAGTGTGGTGGAAACCTGAACACCACTTCAAGAGGTTTCAGCAATACCCTCATGCTGTCCTATCAGTGTGTTGGAGAAAGTCTCCTTCCTGTCTTGTTTACAAAGACAACGTTAACCTCTATAAGAGTGTCTCAGATTTCTTAATCGGTCGTACTGCACAGAGTAACATCTCAAGGGTAAAAAAAGTCATCCCTGGTTTTGTTCTGTCTGACTGTCCATTTTTCATTCTTCTTCTCTCTGTTAATTTCAAGTCTCATACATTTCTCTCTTTTTTTCACAGGCCCGGGTCCTACAACACTGACAACATACGACTTTGCATCATTCAGGTTTGCTCCATCCAAACCGAATGGCAGCATCCACCGCTCCATATCGTCAGGCTACAGCAAATCGGTAATTGTTAATCAGAGAACACATCGTTTTACCTTTCACACACCAGATTACTTCTGATCTATTTGAGGTTTTTTGAATGTCTTATCCTGTCTTATAGTTTGTTTTAGTTCATTTTTGAGTATAGTTTGCCTAGCTGTGTCTTTGAGGTGCTTGTAGGCATATTCTGTTGTCTTTGGACAAAGCCAAGTTGGGCTTACCATCCTCTGGCTCCAGCATCCTATAGAGAGCTGCAGGGATGACGTTTTTTTGTAGGTTTTTTTTTTTTTTTTATTGACAAAATTCTGTTGGATTTTTCAAGTGGATTATTGCATCTTATTTAGTTTATGAAACTCACATATTTTGTTCAGCGACATAATCTTCACAGATTAACAAATGCAATAAATTAAAAAAGGTAAAATTGATCAAGTCGTACAGTTAGTGTTAGATTAGTTTGCAACTAAAGTCCACCTGTACGGCTTAGTGAGTAGATGAGTCACTGTGTTCGGTTTATGTTGTTTGATGTCCCCGACAACCTTTGTTGTCTCATTTAGTCACCTGTTAGCAACTGCGTTTTTTTAGAAATACAAAAACACTGCATAAATCAAACGTGGGGCGTTTACTGACTAAATGTGAACACCTTAAGCTTGTGTATGCATATATATTTAAAAGATCTCCTGACTTCAAGATGAGGGAACTAGCAGTGCAAAAATACTAATTTATTCCTCATTCCTGACGTAGTCTGTTGGCTGGACTGACATGAAAGAGGTATCCATAATCTAGTCTAACTCTCAGCAGGAAAGAAAATAGTCTGGGAACAAGCTCCTGGTGTAGCCACATATCTTGCCAGTCTCGCATTGATTAGCCACAGCACAAACCAGTTTGATGGTTATATTTAATTACCTCTAAATACTTTTAAGGGTGTGTGTGTATGTGTGTGTGTGTGTGAACCATTCAGCGAGTAAAGTTTCACTTTGTGAGTCTGTGTTGAAAACTGGAGTCCTGGTTTTGTAGCCAGATCAGCAAAGAAACAGTTTTGAGTACTGTCAGTGGATATATTTTTATCAGGGCGATCGCATCACAGCCGTGATATGTGTTATATACCATGTAAGGTGTGTAGTTGAGATTAAAATGTAGGCCGAGTTTGAAGATGGGTGTGGTCTCATGTAGTAAATTCTACTGAGTCATGGGTCAGTAGGTAAACATGTTAATGGCCGTCGTGGCCTAAAGATGGTTTGTAGTAGCTATGAGTATAATCAACAGTTAATGGAACATCCTTGTGTATCCAGCAGTCAGCTCTGTGTCTTTTCCTGTTTCTGCAAATAATTAAATATTTCACGTACTTGTCTTTCTCAAGTCGTTGTGAGTTCAACTCATTCGCAATACTCGACTAATCCAAATTCCACAGAGGAGTAATGTTGACTTCATCGCTGTGGTTTGAGTGTGTTTATGCATGTGTGTGCAACGGAGTATGCGTTGGCCTGGCCTGACCTGACCTACTACCAGTGAGCCGAGGCATGTCTAGGCAGAGTGTGAATGCTGTCTTGCTGATGAAGGCTCATTATGATCACGTCATGATATACGACTCTGTCATTGTGTTTCTGTTTTTAATCTAATCAGATGCTTAAATCAACTGTCACCTCACCTCATTACTTTAAAACCAAGCTAGCCACCACAGTTTGCATCTTTATTCTGTTATTCTGACTTGAATACAGCACTTTGAGTTATGCATGTCGTACAGCAGATCATGTAGTTGCACTGTCGGATTATTAAAGAGACAGGAGCTAAAACAGAGCGTTTCAGAAAGCGTGAGTACACAGTGGACAGTATGTGAAAACTGGTGGGTAGCATCAGAGGGGCATCCGTCTGTCTTTCTGTGCTGCTCTTCTGAATTTGCATCCATCCATCCTCTGACATGAGGAAGGCCCCAACCAGTGGATCAGTCAGGCTGTAGCCAAATGAAGGAACTATGCAGCACTTTGAGAGTAAACACACTGCCAGTGCTTATCGGACATTTTGTTGACAGGTTTCTCCTCCGTCGCAGTTTCAACGCTAAGTGTTTTTCGGCTGACGTACAGCTGGTAACTGAGCAACCAGTCCGGTTTGAAACAGGAAAGAGCGTCTATACACAGAACCCATGGTGTGTGTGCATGTGTGTATGTGCGTGTGTGCGTGTGTGTGCGTGTATGTGCGGTTCACCTGCTGCCTCATTAACAGACATTCCTTCTGGACAAAATTCCCCGAATACAAACCTTCAAGAGCTGCAGCAATAAAACGTGAGAAAATTGTTTGAGTTTCTAAGTTTTGACGTTTATGGTTTTTGGTTCTCACAAAAAGGAAAGTTTTTCCTTTCATTGCGTCAGTGGTGCACGTGTCCCTCCTCACTAACGTTCAATGTGTTTAACGACCAATAGGAATGTTTTTTTTCACTGTCACTTTTCAAGAAAAGCTAATCGCAGACAAAGGTTTAATTGTGAGAGTGACTCATGGTTAAAGCATGTGCGAGACATGTTCTGTCATTTTGCTCAGGCTATGACAGGTTTGCAGCAAAGCTTATATTGTGTGTGCTGTTCAAGCGCACAGTGTGTGCTGTTCAAGCGCACAGAGCCAAAGCCAGAAAAAATAGCCATAATAATTGGAGGCATACACAAAATGTAATTACATGAGATTAAGCCATTTCTTGACATCAGGATTGTGAAGACAGGTCTAACGGGTGCCGAGACTTGCGCACAAAGATCCTCTGTGAGAAACTGCTAGACTTGGTCTCCAATGACAGATATTATGTTACTTTTGTGTGATTGCTTGGTGCATACTGTTTCTTTCAACATAAACTGAATAAAAGGAGGAAAAGAAGAGGTATGCAGGCTTTGTGTCAGGTCGAATTCCTCCTTCTTGGTTTACAGGAGATTTCATTCAAAACTCTTCTTGTGGAAAGTTAGTTACCTACTTTCTTTTTGTGTGACCTGCAATGCCGCTGCAGTGAAGCCTTAAACGGTGTGGTGATGGAGCAGATATTTCTGTTTTTGTCAGCTAAGTCATAGTGCTCCTCTACTGATTCCTTTAATGTTTCGTGTGTGAATTTTTTTAAATCAAGTCTGAGTAAAATGCAATGCAGATGCAACGCCATGAGCACGTTTTTCTTTCTTTGTTTTTAGTTCAACAATCAGAAGAGTCGCACTCTATCCACCAGAACCACAGGAGGAAGACACGTCTCCTCCAGCACATGGGAACAGCAAATGAATGCCTCCACCTGGCCCAAGGGTCCCAACGGGCTGAAACCCAGTCGCAGTGACCCCGCCTTGGCTCCTGCATTTTCAGTAGCTCCTGCTCCTGTCACTCCGTCTGCTCAGATTATGGTGATCAATTATTTTTTTTAGGGAAACAATCCTTCAAACAAATACCATTAAATAAACTGCAACACCTCCACGGTAACACACTGTATAAGCATTGTAAATCTTTTTTATTTTAGAGAGCCAAAGGGCAGACTGTCCAAAACCAGCAGACATTCCAGAGTACTCGAGTAAACAGACACAGCACCTACTCTGTCACCAACGGCTCTCAGCTGAACAACAACCAGATGACCAACAGCCAGACGCGCATGGTTCGACCGCCCTCGACCCTGTCTCAGACTGACGGCAGGATGGGAACCATCAAAACATCTAAGTTCGAGCAGCAATCAGCGTGAGTTGATAACTGCTAACAGTAGCTAGCTTCATCCAGGGATAGCCAGCAGAGCAAGAGCAGCAGTTGTTAGTTACTCTGGTGATAGGCGGACTGTATATTTTTTGGATCTTTCTTCAAATTCTGGCCATATTTTAACGAATTAAACCTTTCAAAATACATCAGCCTCTCTTTCCTACATGGAAAAAATACACTATAAAACACCATTTTGCACATTGAGAAATATTCTTCCGACTTTATACTGTGAATTTTTGCTATTCCCTGGTCTTATGGTCACAAATAAAATATACATACTGCTTTTATTTACTTCATTTATTTATGCCTCTTGACTAACAGTACTTCCTTTTCTATTTTCTCATACAATAGTAGTTCTTGTATATGATTATGATAATTAAATCAATGCTGTTAACTCAACTGCTGGAATCTGACACCTTTAAAAATCGTGCCTGTTACTGCAGAGTGAACAGCGCGGTGAACGTGTCAGACCTGACCCTAAAGGAGGCTGTGGAGTATCTGTCTCACCCTGAGGAGAATTACCAGCAGTGTGGAGCCACCTTCATCCAACACACCACCTTCAAAGAGGATCATGCCAAACAGGAGGTACGCTGGCACGCTATCATACTATAAATGCTTGTTCTCCACATGTGCAGACACGCCCTCCAAACATGACACACATGCACCATTTTCACATCACACTTCCAAGAGGATTGTCTCGTGGTGGTGATACAGTTGTCGGTGTGCTCTGTGAAGACCTTAAGGTAACCTGCCTTGAGGGGAAGGGAGGGGAAAGTATCCATCATCGCACCTCGCTGTTAGTTCTGTTTGTAACTTACAGTCTCTTCAGTCAACACCACGCCTTAAAGTCACACATTTTCAACACCTGTTCTTTCCACATTTCTGCGTGACAGGTTTTTGAACTTGAAGGAATCCCCATTCTGGTCACCCTGCTGCGGAGCTCCAGTCCCGGGGTGAGCCAGGCTGCTGCCGGGGCTCTGAGGAACCTGGTGTTCAAGCACCACGACAACAAGCTGGAGGTTCAGCACTGCAGTGGTATAGCTAAGGCCCTGCAGCTACTGAAGGAGACCGATTCTACGGAGACCCAGAAACAAATCACCGGTAGGGTTTTTTTTTTTGTTTTTGTTTTTTTTGTGGGACAGACCCTCTCAAGTCACCCAAAAATATTGGCCAGCATGCTTTTAACTTTACTTTTCTTTCAATGTAAAGGCCTGCTGTGGAACCTGTCCTCCGCCGATGAGCTGAAGGGGGAACTTATAGCTACAGCGCTGCCCGCCCTGACTGACAATGTGGTGGTGCCATTCACCTGCTGGTCAGACAGCAGCGCCAACAACAACATACACCCGGATGTCTTCTACAGCGCCACAGGGTGCCTGCGGTGAGAACATTTTATTCAGATCAGTGTGGCTGTAAACGGTTGATTTTTGTGTTTTGAAGGGAGAGATCAGACAGTTTTGTGGCAGCATTGAGAACTAGGTTTAATAAAATAAAGCAATGTTTTAGCGTTTTTGTCAAGGCTTTGTTTGTTCTTAACATTGCTCTATTGAATTTGAATATAATGGGAAATTCATTGAGAAGAGCAGCCTTTTTGTCTTTTATGGCTTTTTGTGTCATCTATGTGCTTCCCACTTTTTTATATCTATACTTAGGGATTATATCCTCTTCAGATAAGTAAGACAAGAGATCAGCAGTTATGTAATGTAAACATGTATTGAATAATAGTTCACCTGCAACTCATGCTCTGTGAACCTCGTGTCTTATCACCACGATCATGTTTGCTAACAGGGTGTATAGTTGAAAGTAAAATGTCGAGGCACTCAGCTCTGTGTCTCGTATTGTATTCGAAACATGTAGGTGTTTCCACGTGGATTTAAATGAATGATTGAAATGTCTGTAGGAACCTGAGCTGTGGCCAAAAAAGTGAGAGGCAGGCGATGAGAGACTGCCGTGGGCTCATCGACTCACTCATGAGTTACGTCCAGTCATGTGTGGCAGAGGAAAACCCTGATGACAAGGTAAACTAAGCTGCTTTTTTAGCAAAAAATAATAAAGATTAATTTGTTCCGCATTCACAAGTATGAAGATGTACTGATTTCCTTTGTTTTTATATGATTGAACTGACTATCAAATGAAAAAACAAGCATTTTGAAGGGTTAATCTTGGGATTAAGGAAATTGTGACAAGCATTTTACACTATTTTCAAATATGTTAATGAAATAGTCACTGGCTGTTTATTTATTTATTTATTTATTTATTTATGTTGTTTGTTTCGGGCATGTCAATTCATAAGCATCACATTTCATCATTGTTCAAATAATACAACACACATGGCCGAAAGGGAAAAGCGGGAGAAGCCAAAGCTTATCAAGTCCCGCCCCCATTACCCACAGGATAAAATCTTCATCCTGATCTTTTCTTGTCTTTTGCAATTTACTTTTTTCTTTCTTCTCTTTTTTCTTTTGTTATGACCTTTGACAAAACATATTACAGCAGTAGCATACAGAGCTGAATTCAAGCTCTAGACAGTACATAGAGATTACATGTGTGTCTGCACATGTGTCCATATTAGTCCATCATGAGTGAACAACAGTCTCATCTTATGGCCTCATCTTATAGCCAGGCTTGCCACAAAGTCAGAATATCCAATTGAGAGAGAGCAAAAGTCCAGTGTATTTATTATTTGTTGAGATGGTGTTGGGATGGTGTAAGAGCCCTTTAATGCATTTTCATGTTATTCATCAGTCTCCTCTGCAGCTTTTATCGCTGCTAGCTTCGCCATGTCCTCCCGATTGGTGGCTACATCAACTCGCATCTGCATCACGAAGTCGCGGATTGTTGAGATGTCAGAGCGTATCCCGACCACAGCACTCCGAGTATTGGCGTTGTCCGCCCTCGCACTGGTCTGCTCAGTAACGATCTTTCTCATTTTCCAATATTGCATAAAGATTCCAAATCCCAATGCGATCGTTCCAATTGTCATGAACGTGAACATGTACACGTCCTCGACATCTTCCACATCCAGTGCGGCAAGGCAGAGGACTCTCCAATTTTCCCAACCATCCTTAACGTAGCCGGACATAAAGGTCCCGTCCGGGCATGTCGGTTCACCAGAACCCGCACGCCGTGTTGAGAACACTCTGTCGATGGCATTCATTGACCAGCTCAGCAACTCCATCGTGGATTGATCGATTGGTTGATTGGTTAAGAACGTAGTTGGACAATATTAGACGAATCTCAATCGAATGACTGTTGTGTGCCGATTTACAGGGTTGAGTCCTTCACAGCTCAGAAGAACTTGTGATAACTCACAATAGTGGCACAGTGTTCGTACCTAAGTTGTCTCACATTGTTGATACACATTATAACAACATCCTGCCATGTACAACTGGCATTGGCCTTGGACCATACAATTTTCTCAGGTTCAACTTATTGTTTGGGTACAGAATGGTATTTGTTATGCTCACATGCCGTCTCAACAAAGTGTCTGCCCAGTGTCTGCTGATTCGTGCCTCTGACCTTTATCAACCCTCTAGTATTGATCTGTACTGATCAACGATTGAATGTACATACTTTTTTTGAAGCCACTTAGTGTTGCTGATTTTTTGACATCTTCTTCTAGCACATTCCATTGTTTAACACCTTTGACCGATAAAGAAAAGGATTTTAACGTAGTTCGTACTTTACTTTGCCTGAAAATCATGTTCCCTCTGAGATTGTGTCTCTCTTCTCTGTCTAGGAAGAGTATTTGCAAATTATGAGGGAGGCTTTTGTTAGCAGCTTTGTACATCATTTGTAGTGTGCGATAGTTTATTAAGTCATATAGTTTAAGTATTCTTGATTCAATAAATAACTGATTTGTGTGTGACCTATAGTTGGCATAATGTAAGATTCTCAGAGCTCTTTTTTGGAGTATTAACAAAGGCTGTGTGGAGCCTGTAATGAGCTACAAGGTGGAATTGGCCTGAATTTCAGTATAGTTAGATGAACTACTATAATAGTTATAATGGTAGGTTGAAGCTTTATATTTCTTTATTTTGCAGCTTTACCTTTTTTTTGGTTCAATACTCAATTATATGTTGTGAAATTGTTGTGCTTATTTTCTGGTTAGGTTTAAACTTAAGGTAAAATAGCTGTTTTGGTCGCCACAAACAAGGCTAGAAATTGTTCCAAGGTCTCCTGGCTTGGCAGCCTTGTACGCATGTAACTCCTCCACAATACACTCCACCTCCAGATATGACAGTCAGGTCATAAACATATACTGGGAGTGTAATACAATAGGTTTTGTAGAAATGTCAGAATGGAATGTGTAACAGGTACAAATGTGAATGTGTCAGAGGTTTGCAGGAACCAACTTTTTATCCTGGTGACGTGGCAGAAAGATGGGACTACATTTCCTCTGGCCTTATAATTTAAGTCTATTTGTTTGCTTGTCAGGTCGCGGGTTGTTTTTCTGCTCATGGCATTGTTGTTTTTTCCACATCGTTCTAAAACTGAACTGTGGACAGAGAGCAGCAGCAGAAAACAGCTATGGTTCGATTCATATCTGGTGATGTAGTTTACTCATAGTTGAACACTCACAGAATGTGTTCAGCCAGGACACTAGATAAGACATCTTTAAGCACATGTACATGAATGCAGACTGACAGACTCTCACACACACACACACACGTCTACAGTTTTATAAACACACACATGTGGAAGCTGATAAATAACGCTGTCAGCGTCAGCAGCATGTATATATTTAGCTGGTTTCATGTGTACATGCTCATTAGTGGAAGTTTTGGGTGTGGACGCACGCTTAATTCCATCTCTGTGCTGGCACAATGTTTACAAAGGCTTCTTTTAATGATGTAGATAAGTACGATTGTCTGGGTGTGAGAACTGTTTGTGTCAGCTGTCTGAAGTTGCCCTCTTGTAGTGAAAGTAACAGTATAGTGGTTATGTACTGCATGCATGTAGCTTTAGCTCAATGTTTTCCTAATTTTATTCTGTTTAAGCATGGTTTTATTGTTAATCGCCCCGTTAACTTAACCTACCAGAACAGAGAATTTATCCTCTTTCTGTTAAATGAATGCTCTAGCTGACACTCGCTTGACCCCTCAAAGGATGTTTGCTTACTCAGTGGGAATCGAACTAAAGCACAGATTACACAGAAAGGCGTAAATGAGTCACCTTTGTGAGTTAGAAAAATTGACTTAACGGGAAGTTCCAGAATGTGTCACCCTGGTTGTTATTCTCATATTTTTGTACATTGGTCATGATGACATTTTACTCACTTTCTCTGTTGAAGAGATTCGGCATATAAAAGTAAAGTTTATTTTCAACTTTGTCAAAAAATAAATGCTTAACACTTAACTTAATGCAACTCTTTCAGTTAGACTATAAGTACATTTGGAGAGTAGTTCCCCTGAAATCCAAAGAAAGGGATGGAAATAAATAACATAATAAGTAAGAGCAGAAATCAATATTTAGAGTTATATAGTTAATTATTGAGTCTCAAGTCCTTAAATACAGACAGAACCCGTCTTTATTTGACGACCTGGGACTCAATAATCATCTGTCTTTCTCTAGAGTTGTGTACTGTACTGGCTTTAAACAAAGTAATTCATACGCAAAAAAAGAAAAAAAAAAACTCGATGTAGTTTAATTCTAAATCTATGCTATTTCTATTTGTGTCTTATTTCTGCAACTGGTAAACTTGAACTGGTAAAATATTCAAAATGAACACAAATATCATAATATGACCTTTAATGTGCTATTTGTGAAACTGCTAATGTAAAGGTGAACATGTTGATGTCTTTCCTTTAGTCTGTGGAGAACTGTGTCTGCATCCTCCACAACTTGACCTACCAACTGGAGTCGGAGTCCCCTGAGTGCTTCAGCAAGTTCCTCCCAAAGGCAGACGTTCAAGCTGGAAAGAAAAGCCCCACGATTGGATGTTTCAGCCCCAAGGCAGGCAAGGCTCAGAAAGAGGTGAGCAATAGCCACCAAACCTCCACTGCTGTCTGTTGAATAAACCAAGCCTTCTCCTTCACTGATGTCTTTCTCTTCCTCAGTTTATATTCGATGCGTCTCGGGGGACTCTAGACGACAGCGTCCCATCAGGTGTGAAGTGGTTGTGCCACCCATCAGCCATGCAGACCTACCTGTCTCTGCTGAGCTCGTCCCAGAAAGATGCCACCCTGGAAGCCTCCTGCGGCGCCCTGCAGAACCTCACTGCCAACAGAGGACTGGTGAGGACAAAGTAGATAATTATCAGGCTTGTGTGGTTTTAATGGTTTATCCTGGATTTAACGAAGGATAAACAGAGACAGAGAGAGAGGTACTGTAGCAGGAATAATGATTCAACAGCATTCAAAAGAATAACTGACCGGTTTTTGGAGAGAGCGTGGGTTGTGTCTCCAGGGATACAGAGGTAATTAAACAAAGAAAGAGGAAGCTGAAACATGGGAAAGTCAGCTGCATGGTATCACAATGCAAATGTGGACAGCTATAGTGAAGGTCTTTATTGTGTGTTCTTCTCCCGCAGGGCTCCAGTGCTATGAGCCAGATTCTGGTTCAGAAGTTGGGGGCACTGGCTCACATGTCGTCTCTTCTAAAGTCTCCTAACCGCAGCCTGCAGAAGACGGCCATGTCCCTGGTGGGTAACATGTCCCGGAGCAGCAATTTGCAGACCTCCATGGGTAAGAAAAAGCATGAAACATTGTTGTATGCAGAAGTGGCGAAAGCACACACATTCTTCACTCAAGAAGAAGTTCAGATACTTAAAAAAAGACTCTGGTAAAAAGTAGAAGTACTGACTCATCTTCATTACTACAGTAAAAGTAAGGGTTATTATGTAAGTACATGCTCTGAATTGTACTCCAAGTGTAAAAGTAATAAGTATCCCTCTGAAGGGCATTTCTGTGCATAGCTAACTGAACCTAAAGTCATATTAAAATCATTCAAACACAAAATTCAAATTCAAAAAGGTAAAGTTAGTTATATGCACAGATAGGTCTTGTGATCTCGGGAAGGTGCAAAGTACAGATATTTGTGTTAAAATGTAGGAAGTAAAAGGAAAAAGTTGTCAGAATAATAAATATTTAAGTAAAGTACAGATTCCGGTAAAATCTACTCAAGTACGGTAACACATTATTTGTACTTCGGTCCTTCTCATCTCTGGAAGTACGTTTGTTTTGCAGGCAACAGTGTTGCAGGTACATAAATGTAGATTAAAGCCCTGTCCACACACCGCTGGGGATTTCTTAAAACGATGCCGTTTTTGGTCACTGACACTAAACCTTTTGGAAAAATCCCTCCAGGGTGAAGATATCTAGAAACTCTGCTGTCAGTGTTTTTTATCTGGACGAGCAGAAACAGAGATTTTTAAAACATCCAAAGTCTCCTCCTAATTGGGCCTTATCAGTGTTGTTTGTAGCATAATGATTTTGTATATAGACAGCATGGTTTTTATGTTGTTTATATTTAAAGAAACATAAACAGGCATTGATAACACAGTCTTCAAACACAGCTGCTGACAATCTTTCAATAAAAACAGCATTATCAGGGGGGATTCTGTGAGGAGTGGTCATATTTCCCTGCCTCATTTTCTGTAACTAAGCAACCAGCGACAGAGTATATAATCTGCTTGTGTGCGTGCTACATGAACAACCACGTCATATGTGTTTTCTGGTGTGTTAAAATGATTATTTATTATATGATTATTTCTGAAATGGTGCTAAAACACTCATCTAGACAGAGATCGTTATTGTCTTTAAACCCTGTTTCCAAAAATACCTGTGAATGTGTGGACTAATTTCCTGTGTCTTCTCTGCAGCAAAGCAGATGTTGCCTGAGCTCACCAGCCTCCTCACTAACCCCCGGGAGATGGGAAACTCTGACGAGACTATAGCGTCAACTTGCAGCACAGTCCGGTCTCTGATGGCGGCGGACCCTGAAATCGCCAAGAAGGTCATCAGTAGTGAACTGGTGTCATCGCTGGCAGACCTCAGCGAGAACGGGTGAGTCTTTATTTATTCACCTGTTTGTGTTTGCGTTTGTGTTTGCGTTTGCGTTTGCGTGTGTGATTCAGGTGACAACCTTCAGTGCATTTGTCTGCATTACTTTGAGCTGACTCTGGGCTAGTGTTGCCTTAGAGGGTGTTTTTTTGGTTTTGTGGTTTGGAGTCATGCAGATAACTTTGAGATTAAGATCTTTTCCGAGACGTCTTCCTCCAACACATAGCAGTGAATAGAATTTTGTTTTACGCTGCGCTTACCACAAAATATAAACAGGAACAGAAATAAATGTCCGGTTAGTCTGGATGTTGGCAGGCTCTGTGGGTTATCCAGAGCAAAATGGAACATTATATTAAAAAAGTATATACTACATTCATATTTTTCTATGTCCAGTCCTGTAAACACTACAAACAAAATCGCATCCATGTCTCCACATTGTTGATGTGACAACAGAAATCTCAAAAACAGAAGAACTATCTCAACCACTGAGGGTAATGAGAAAACTGCAAAAAAAAAACACAGTTACTGCCTCTCTTAGCTTCTGCCAGACAAGGCAGGCAAAAACACTGTTGTTGAAATTCTTTTGGACTAGTGGAAAGAAACATCTAAAATACACTTTGTTCAGATTTCAGCTCTGGAGAACATTTTATCCCTAAAAACCTGCCAACATTAGGCTGTGAAAAGGAGGGAGATGCCTACCAGCACCACCATATAACCCTGCTCCACAGATAACTGGGTTAAACACAAGGAAGGAGTGAAATTACTTTATATTAGTTTAAGATTATAGCTCACAGTAAAATAGATTAAAAAAAGCGATCAAACATAAGAAATTTAGATCACAAAAAACTTGAAAATGTGCGAGGGAGGATAAAATGATGCAGGATGAAAATCTGCAGAGAACAAGCATGTGAGACAGGAGGCAAATATCAAAGAGAAGTCTAGCATCGAGTTGAGTGAAATTTTGGAATCATATTTCGTCTTCGTGGGACCTGTTTCAACCAGAAAACTGAGCAGAGTGAACGGTTTGAGCCAGTGTAGAGAGTCGTTTGCACACGCTCACCTGCGTCTCTGGGTTAGGGACGCCAGGTACCTCGACGCAACCCACAACAAACCAAAACACTTCTTTCTGATTTCAAATTGGGAGATTAACCTGAGAAATTACTAATCAGGAGCACAGCAGGAGAAGGGCTTAAAATAGGGAGACACAGGAGGGTTGGCAGGTACGCTGTGGACAGTAGACTAATTCAGATTTCAATGATTTAGTAAGAAAATGTCTTATTTGCGTGTTTAAACACAACATTTCAGAAAACTTGTAATACTACAAATAATTATCCTACTTTATGGAATCAACTGAGGATGGCGATTTTTACCCTATTCACCTGTAGTGCCTGAAATACCAGTCATGAAGGTGATCTTGTTTGCCAGATTTTCTTCGTGCATGCTCCTGCTTGTGTTTGCTCTTCCCTAATAACCTCTGCTCTTCTTCCTCAGGTCTTTCCCCAAAGGCAGCAAAGCAGCCTCCATGCTGCTCTACAGTTTATGGAACGAGAAGAATTTGCAGGCTCCCCTGAAAAAGGTAAATTATGCTGAAACTGTAAATCAAAAGAAGCGTGACTGAGCGCAGAAGCAACATGAGTTTATCGTGTTTGTGTATCAGGTCAAAGCTTAGCACATGCCTGCGCTGCCCTGCAGGAGCTGTGGGAGGGCCTGGCTGAAATAGGTTTATTATGACTCCTCTGGCTCACACAGTCACTTTCCCTTCCCTCCTGCCACACCCAGCAGTTCAGTGAATACAGAAACAGTCATGCTGGAATCCTGGCAGACTGGTTTTCAGTGCTCACAGAGGATTCGAAGAAAAGTAGAATACTTGTTAAAAAAGAGGCGAAATGAAGAAGCGGTCAAGACAGTAAGAGCCAGTGGTGGACAGGGCAAAGAGTATACATGGAAGATAAATGCTGATACATGCCATGATTGAAAAAAACAACTGACTCAAATAAAGATAGAGCTGGCAAGAGAAAGAAAACACTCTGGTGTTCACACTGTCACGATCTGCCTGAGGCTCCTCTAAGTCGCTGACACAGTACATATCCTCTCGCACTTGGAGCAAGGGTGTGTCGTATGTGTGTGTGCGTCTGAATCCATGCGACACCCTCAACTGATTTCTTTTTAAAATGTTTTCCTCCACAGCTGGGCTTCGACAAATCACTTTTTGTCAACGACAACACCACAGCAGTGCACAGGTCGATGCAAGTCATCGAGTGAGTGTGACACGCGAGTGGAGAGGCACCACCGAGCCTGAGAGGTACGATCTGCTTCTGAAGGCTTCAATCTGCATGTGTTCAAATTCTAAAGGCTCAGTGGGGCCAAAATTAGCAGAATTTGTATCATGAGTAATGTGACTGTTTCTCTCTCTGCCTGTGCTTGTGTGTGTGTGTGCGCTTGCAGATGGAAACCAGCTTGTATAGACACTGCTGAGGCCACGCCCGTGCAACGAGGGGGAATAAATTATTCTTCACTCTATGACCTTGTTGAAAGATCCTATCAATTAGAGTCAATCATTTGTTGTTCATATTTTAGAGAAACAAGAGCTTTAATTTCTTAAATAATCATGCAGTGTTGTATGTATTTAATTTGAGTATGTTTCTGTCTGTGTTCTGTATATAGGCGGGTGAGTGTGTTCTAGGTTGGTAAAGGTGCGTGTCCACAGGGGCTTTTTTTGAACATAAGGGCCGCTTCTTAACACTTTTCCAATGCAGGCTAACGGTCTGTCCACATTACATGCCTGAGCAGCATGCGGCGGCTCCGTGTGTGTGTGTGTGTGTCCACACAGACACAGACTGTCATCTTTCTCTATGGAGTTTGCCTTTGCTAGTGAATCATAAACATGATGACTCTCCTTAACCCTTGTCGTGAGAGGTAGTAAGAAAAAAACAAGAACACACCAGAACCTGGCATATAAAGAGTTAAGATGTTAGAGTTAACCTGTTAACATTGGTGCTGAAATAAAGCAAGAGGGTCCATGTGCACTTTGTGCTGCTCATGCGCTATGTGCAATATGGATGGGCTTAAATGTTTCGCAAACGCTCCCTGGCAGCAGCTGATTGGACAAATGCTGCCCATGTGCTCTCTGCGCTGGGATTTCAAATGATGGCTCGTTTTGGAAATTATCTCTGATATTCACTAATTCACTTTTCAGACAACGGAAAATTAAGATTTGCAGTTACTAAATTTAATTTAGTTTTAACTCAACGTTAGTTTAAAAAAAATGCAAGAGCAGGCCACATGCCCCCCAATCTCTATCATATGCGACATAAATAATGACAACCCTTGTGGACACTGCTGTGTGTGTGTGTGTGTGTGTGTGTGTGTGTGTGTGTGTGTGTGTGATGAAGCTCAGTAGTTTATTTTTATAAGGTTGATACAACAGATGGTGGATAGACAATAATACCTGCAGTGAAAGTAGCTTGCAGTGAAAGATAAAATATTTCTTTCTTTGAGAATTAAGCAGCTAAAAAATTCAAAAAATGACAAAAACATATGAAAAGCTAAAAGAGAAAAAAAAAAGTCTAAAGAGTGTGCTCCATTATTACAAAGCAGTATACTTTTTAAAATGTTTTGTTTGCTTTTCAGAATATGGCAGATTGTGTTTAATGTGCTCAGAGTATGTAAAGGATTTTTATTAAGGACTGAGCAAACTTTCAGTTTAAATAACATTCACACAAAAGCAAAGAATTGCTACATTTCTAATGTTTAATGCAATTTGGCGGATTTTTTATGTCATGTTACTTTTGCTTTGTTTTCTGTTTGATTCTGTGATTCAGACTTTTGTTTTGTAAGAAAAACGGTTTAAAATTTTGGGAATTGCTTATGTGCTTCCTTGCTGAGAGTTGAGGAGATCGATGCTGTGCGCACTTTAAAGCTCAATAATTAACACAGCATATACAGAAACAGACATGCTGTTGTTTTACAGGCTTTATGGGACCTGTGAAACCACTGTGTGTGTTTTCATACACAAAGTATACAAAGAAAACATTAAGTGGTGAAGATTTGGCACCTTTTTGAGTAAGCACCTTCAGTGCTCCATCAGCCTTACGCCTGCAGGTTGTAGCTTCATTTTTATTAGAGCATCATTCATCTTGTTATCCAACTCTTGACAAAAAAGTGAAAAGGCACCTTTTTCCCAAAGTTTCAAACTATTGCTTTAAGTGCAAGGGTTGGATTTTTTTTTTTTGTTACCTGAATTGTTTTTTGTTTTTGTGTTTTTTTTTTCATGTTGTTTGTTCACTGGGATAAACTGATGAATCTGAGACAGAAAAGGATTGGAATATAGTAGTTATCTATTATATAGGTGCATATTCAGGTTAGTCATCTATAAGTGTAAAGTGATAGTCCGTCATCCTCCAGAAAAACCTTAGAAATACAATTTGAAATGGATCAACAGCTGACCCAGTCGGCATTAGCTGATGTTGGCACACTGAAAGTCTTTTTACGTCTCCTTTGATTTAGTTTGACAGAAAAAAAAGAGGGGATACTGAAGCCTGTGCCTTTTTAAAGATAAGTCTGATGAATCATGATCTGAATAATAAATATGTAATATCTAAATGTTTTTAATCAGAAAACAGATGTGTGTTCTACTCTTTAATTTTTTCAGGGCCCGTCGCAGGGTATCTGCTCTCACATCCAAAACCTTTCTACCGAAAACTGTTTAAAATCTTCTTAAAACTGCTTTTTTTTTTTTTTTTTTTTTTAAAGATCCAGCATTACAAATCACTAAAGCATTCTTGGGAAAGAGATGAGAGGGTTGGCAGTTGGTATCTGTGGGAATTCCCCGTGGCTCCAACGATGCACTTGCAGTGGACAGCTTTTATAGACTCTGTAGTCGCACTGAGGTTCGTCTGCCTCGGGGAGGATTGATGTCAGTATTGCTTTGAATGTATTTTTGGAGAAATCTGTGTGTGGCTTATAATTAGGAGCTTTCACTGTCACTGAGTCTGTATGGAGAATAAATAACAGATATGAAGACAACATTGGAAGTGGTGGTCTTTTCTTACTCGTCTAAAGGTACAATGTTGAGGTACTTGTACTTCATTATACTTTCATACCACTACATTTAGGGGGAGAATCCTTTTAACGCCACTTTTAGTCTTTTTTAATAACTTTAGTTACTAGTTATTTTTCAGAGCTAAAGTAGCACATTTTTAAATGTATTATGATCAATCAGATGAAAAAACACTGATTCTGATCATCTGTAAAATGCACATATCAGATCTGATCATCAGTCGGCCCCTTGTATACAGAATACACATACATGTAGTTATCTGTTACTTTTACTTTTATTTGCACGTTTGATACTCAAGTAGTCAGTATCTGACACTTTCAGACTTTTACTCATGTGCTATTCATGCAAGTGTTTCCCAGAGTGATATCTGAACTCAAGTTTTACTATTTTACTCAAGTACGACTGTTGATGGGTGCTTTACACAACACTGCATATTTGATGGTTACACAATATGAGGCCATGCTGGAAGCTTCTAGATATCTTGAACCAATTAAGCTCCATGGTGTCATTCCAGCCGAGTTTTTGTGGTTTGTGTGTGTACAACCATTTTTCTGACTTGGAGAACGACTCTAAAAAACAAAAATATGAGGAATCCGCTCGGCTCCATTCTCCGGCTGTGGAAGTCGGACAGAAAGAGGAGGTTAGTTAGTCCGAAGGCTGAATTTGAATCAGCCTTCGGGACTGTTCAAGACTGTCTTCGGTGTCAGACGTAATCATAATACTTTGAAGGATTAACTGTACAACTGTGATGACTGACACTCTTATCTTTCTATCCCTCCTGTCTGCTTGTGTCTTTGTTTCATTTTACTCTGGCCCGTGGTGCTGTCCTGACAGCTGAAAGAAAAAGAGCTCACTATTCTCTATCTCTGGTATGTTCACTCATTTTAAACCGCATTGCAGGCGATAAAATTGCAGGATGTTCAAAAAGATGGCTAATATTTTCGCTTTCTTTCTTGAGTATAACTCAATTTGAACCAGAAATGTTCTGTTAGATCACTTTTTATGATGCAGATGTTTGCAGCTTCACTGAGAACAAAGGTGGAAAGAAAGATAGTAAAAAATACCTTGTTACTCTACTTAAGTAGATTTTTCAGGTATCTGTACTTTTTGCTTTTATTCCATTTTGAGACAAACATCTGTACTTTCAACTCCCTTAAATTTACAATTTACTTAAATTACACTGCCAGAGATGCGGTGTAAAATTAATTGATATGACTCACTACGCCATATTACCATTGGATGGAATGCAAGTGTCACAACAAATAACGGATTAAATCCCTCCAACACGTTAGGTCCATAATAATGACTTCATTCATTTTGCATCTGCAAGTCTGGTCAAAACCGAGAGCGTTGTCATAGAAATCCACTTTGGAGAAAAGTTGAAAGCAGTTGGAGGAGGAACTTATTTTTTTCTTTCAGAGAGAGCATTTTCCCACATTGATTACGGGTAAATGATTCATTCTCTTTCAGCTCTTGTGTGTGTGTGTGTGTGTGTGTGTATACGTGGGTGTGTGCATGTTGGGTGGAAGTCTGGGCGTTGGCCCAAGGATCATCATGTCAGTCCCAGTCATGTCAGAGCTCGTCTCGAAGAAGGAAGGTGTCTCTTCCTGTCTTTGGCCTGAGGCATTCTGCATTCATGTCTTGTGGATGTATTGCTGGGTCGTTTGGACTTTCTGTGGGTGTAAATAAACACAAATGCGCCCACGCTCACAGGGCTGAAATTGAACAAAGCCTCTGGTTCAACCTAGATTGGTTTTATTTACAACCTTAAACACAGAGCTAAAACCAGTGTGCGATGGAGCTGGAAATATAATACTGCACTGTCGGTGAAGGTATCAGAGAAACAGGTGGGGCCGGGGTGTGGCAGGAAGAAAACAGGGCTTGGTTTAAGGCGGTATCCACAGAGCGAGGCCGACAGCTCACTCGGCGAGTCAGCGTCTATTTCCTCAGGCCTCTCTTTGTCCTCTTAGATCTGTTGAAAACAAGACAGAAACTATTATGAGGCAGGTGAATCCTCTGGCCATTAATTCCAAAAAAATAAGGACTCACACTGAGGCACACTCAGACACTTTCAAACAGGCTTCCAGCGTGTCTATGACAAGTGGGGCAGCTGTCACACATAGAGACATGGTCTGCAGCAAACTCTTCCAGTAAAGGGGAACAGAGCCTCGGGGAGATCATGAACCCTTGCAGGCAAAAGTAATGAAAGGAGGGGGGCGGTGATGGGGAGGAGAGGAGCTTTTATGACTCAAAAAGCGGTCAGCCATGAGCATGAAGGGCTGCTACATATCCAGGTGACGACGGATGAATATGCACCTGATTGTCTTCTCTAACCCAAGCGTTTCAATTGATTACAGTCCTTGTGACTGAGGCAGTGATATCAATCTGGTTATCAAAGTCTGCAATCTTTGCCCTTTCTCATCTGTGTTCCTGCAACTTAAATAAACTGATATTTGTTGCATGTAAATGTGTTTAAAACTTGAACTAATATGTCTGTGCATGAACAGACGCGTGTGCAGAATTTGGCAATCTGGTTTCAGGCTCAAGACACGGCAGTCACCAGAATAACATGTTGACATGTTTCTGCAAACCACAGTCATACCTGTCATACCTGACGTGTACTGTATATGAACTGACATTAATGTGTTAATTAGTTCAGCAGATGGACATGATAGCGGTAGTGGTGCTGGGCCTGTGCTGCAGAGCAGGAGATCAATGTTTGAGACTGCAACTTAAGAATTCTAAGTGCAAATCCACTGACATTCCAGTCTTGTTGCCGAAACATGATCACGAACAAACCCAGACCAAGTGGTTTATGTTCCCAAACCTAACCGGAGGGTAAGCTCAGTGCTGTCACAGGTTAAAATAAAAATAAATAAATAAATAAATAAAAACCTATTGAAGAGTTAGGTTGCAAGATAAAGAAATGCAAAGTTTCAACTTATCCCTGATTTTTTGCAGAAATGTACATTGCCTATGATATTTATTGCCTGAGAACAAACCTCACAAACTACTTTGTTACTCATCGTAGGGAGTGAACCTCTGGAAGCTAGGAGTTTCGCATTCAACCGACATTCCTCGAGAGCGCGAAACAAGCCGAGAGCTTTGTTCTGTTTTCCTGAGGCCATTCCACTTAGTGCACTTAGCAGGGCCCGCGGTTCGCAAGCCTATTGGGTGAACAGAGTAGACAGGCTCATCGGCCGTGTCATGGACATTGAAGGAGAGGTTCTTCAGTTTGGTCAGGCTAGGACACAATTTCTGTTTGCTTGTGTTGCAATGACTGTAGCGCACTGACTGAAAGGAACAGCTGATAATGTCTTCTGTGGCACCAAAGATCATGTTTTAAGAGAAAGCCTGTCTGATAAACACAGGACAGGAACGAATTACGCTATCTAGTTACATGACTGGAAGTGTAGGATCAGTGTTTCTGGGGGCTTGACTCATCCTGGAGACCAGAAGTCAGGATATCTGAACTTTTGCTCTGTCTCATTTGAATCATCTGACTGTCTTTTCTTTGTGTGGAACTGTGTGGAACTGTGTGGTGTCAGAGGGAGAAAGGGATCTGGAGTCGGTTTCTCACGTTTTCTGATGGTCGCTGACACGGTTCCTCAGCACATTGATCTGAAACAAAGAAAAGATCCGAATGTCACTCCAGTTGGGTCTCTTAGTTCCTGCGGTTAACTTCAAAGTGCTGTACAGTGAAGAACACCCACATCATATTTCTGTCTGGAGAACTGATACTGAAATTCAAACTTCTCTGCCTCCAGCTGGTACATCCACTCCCACAGCTCTTTAGCCTTCTCCCTGTGAGAAATGGGACAGTGTTGCTTATTTTCATTGCCTAATGTGTCACGTGAAAGCACGTGCCTACACTTGATGTCTCCACCTACTTGAGTTTGTCCTGGCTCAAGTTCTCGATGTCCAGAGATTTACGTCTTTCGCTCAGGATCTTCTTCTTCTTCTCCCTCTCGGTCTGCCGCTTACCGCTGCGTTTTTCTGTCTAAAGTTGAAATGAAACATTGCTTCGCTTGACATCCATTGTATGCTAACTACATCTACTGAGGAAACAAACCCCACCGTGAGCCCTCCACCTGCTCACCAACTTCTGCATGTAGCCTCCAAAGTGGAGGCTGGTGAGGGTTTTCTTCTTCTTGGCGTCATCCTCCGCTCTCCTCTTGGCCTCCTCCTCCTCCTTACGAGTTCTCTCATCCTATGAGGGAGAAAGTGGACGAGGAGACAAAAGGAGGGTTAGGGTGGCTCATCCAGCAGACGTACAGCGGCCCGAACATGATCGTACCTCCAGACGCTTCTGCCGCTCCTTCTCTCTCTCGCTGCGGATCCTGTGCTGCTCTGCTCGCTCAGCGCGGCGCTTCTCCTGCAAGGCAGATCATCACACGTCAGCAAATCTTAAAGGGCAGACCTTTAACATTGTGTGCGACAAGTAAGTTGAATTTTGACTGGCTGTGTTGTGGGGCTCTCACAATCCTCTCCTTGAGATTAATGATATCTTCTTCTTCCTTCTTTCTGCTCTCAAAGTGGACCTCGATCAGAGTCTGAAGCTCCATCAGGTCCTTCTCCATCCTTTTACGATGTATATCCTACAGAAACAGGAGATCAGAGCCTGTTGTTCGTGTACTTTTTGTTATTGGTTTCAAATTAAAGACAGTAAAATGACAACACTGAGCAAAAACACAAGGGGTTTTGGTGTAAGTTCAGTAAAAGCAGCATGCGATAGAAATGTAAAGCACAGTAATAAACTCTGTTTTTTGAGTCCCAGTCTGTCACCTACATCAAAATCCACCTTCTCTCCATCTGGGATCTTGGGAGGGATGAGATTAGGCATGATGAATGGCCTGGAGATTAAAAGGAAAAGAAAGAAAGAAAGAAAGAAAGAAAGAAAGAGGTCAAATTACACCAGAAGACTATCATCAATTACTGTAACTGTGGATGTCAACTGATTATTAAACGCAGGATCAACAGGCCAAACAAGTGTCTCCTAAATCTATTGATGCATGTCTGCGCCTGTGCTTCTTACGGTCGCTTTGAAGGAGCTCCTTTGTGAATTATTCATGTACTCCACCTTTATGATATGTATTTTTATAAATACATTATTTTAACCCTGTACTCCCTGGAGAAGTCGCCAGCTCATTGCAGGGCCCTCACTGATGGCAGAGGCCGCCATGCAATGTGCCAACCGCACATCAGGAGCAACTTGGGGTTCAGTATCTTGCTCAAGGACACTTCAACATGCAGCTCAGCTCAGCCCGGAGCTGTTATTTGAACCAGCGACCCTCCGCTCACTAGCTGATCTGCTCTACCAACTGAGCTACAGCCGCCCAGACTTTATCCAACACTGATTATATAACACACAGACATGAACTGTAGTCTACAAACCAGACCATTTTGACATCCGAGTCCCACTTCTTATTCAAGATTCAGTCTTACAATCTGCATTCTTCACTGTATTCAAAAGAATTTCTAAAGACTGATGACTGATAATTTGATTATATACCAATATCAGTCTCTCCAGGAATTCCCAAGTCCCAGTTAATTCTGCCTGATCTGGCATTTTTCTTTGTCATTTTAAGGGCAAATATCTGCAAAAAGCATTGTAATATCAAAAAACATAAATAGTGTAACATGAAAAAAGCAATCTTTTATGTATATCATCACATTTGTTATTCTTTGTTCTGTACTCGGTGGATATTTGTGTCCTGAGTTTCAAAAATGCTTCCCACCATGCTCTGGGGTATGTAACCCGAGAGGGTGCTAGGTGAGTTATGTCGTGTGACTCTTATGTTTATCTAGATTTGGAACAGGTGTGAGTCAGAGATAAGGAGTACGATTTTGTACACAGATTGCAACAATCTGATGTTGTGTTTCAAAGTATCTTAATACCCTCAAGCAGGCGGAAAGAGCTCGCCTGGTTCTGTCCTACGGTGACTCAGTTCACCACACATCTTGTTTTTTTTATCAACGCAAACAACAGTAAAACTAAAATGTATGATCCCAACTCTTTCTTGGCCAAGCGCGGTAGTTTTGTTAAGATTAAACAAACAAGATATAAAGGATTAATTAATGAGCTTTAGAGGAGCTTGCAGAAGTATTTATTGACCTTTAAACCGAGCCAGGCTAGCTGTTTCCATGTGCTATACTGAGCTAAGTTAAGCTAAGCGGCTTCTGGCGGTATGGTTGAATGTTGTAAAAATATGAGAGTGATATCAGTTTTTTTCTCTGCCATGAGCATTTATTGGCTAACAAATGCTTTTTTTCCCCTCCCAAATCTCAGTGTGTACAGGAAGAATTAGCTCTGCAACAAATATTTGTGGCATTACTCACTTGAATTTGGGCTTGGCCTCCTCCTCTGTTGTTATCGAAAGAGAAGAAAGCAGTAAGTTAGTTCAGACCACCTACTAACAACAACAAAACATTTCCTAAGAAACACCAGCGAGTTGTGACAAAGTAGCCCATTGTGTGCTCGTAAAAACGACCAAGATGTTAAGGAGATTGAGCCAAAATTTCCTCTGCGAGTTCTTGTTAACTTTTTGGAGATGAGCGATGGAAAACATTCTGCCTGGAGACATCACAAACTGGCACGGTTCGTGCAGGGCCTCGGACAGGAAGTCTCTGCGGAAGGCGAAGACAAAACTACCTGGAACATCATGAGTGTCCATTCACAGGGCACCATTAGTGAGGTGAGGAGGCCGCACAGAGGTTAGGGTTAGGGTTAGGATTAAGGTTAGGCTAGGGTGACGCTACAGTTTGTTCACCCTGCTGCTGCCATCTGCCAAAAGATACAGATGTATCCGCAGCCACACCACCAGACTACAGAGCAGCTTTTTTCCTCAGGCTGTAATGTTCCCTCAACTCACCTTCCACACTCTGATATACATATTATCTTTGTTCTGTTGTGTTTGTAGCCTTTAGGGACCTTCAACCTCGTACGAGATTACACCAGCAGTTTTTGTCTTAAGCAGAAATTTAATCGGAACCTTTTTTCCGGGTGTGACTCAGATCAGGGAAATGCAGATACACAATATGTCTGCAAGGCATGCCGACCGTGATGCACTTTAGATAAACATAGTTACCTTCTCCCTCCTCCGCCTCCCCTTCTCCATCTGAAACGTAAAATAAAGAGAGGTTTGTGTGTGTTTGTGCGACCGTGTGAAATTGGTGCACATTAAAGAACAGTAAATAGTTTTTCACGGAGCGCTGACAGAGAAAATGAAGTATTGGGGAGCATGACGAGACTGAAAAAATACAGTCCTGAGGGCGACAGGCAGGTATGGCTCCTTTATCTGTGCTGTTGTGGTGTCAAAAGTGTTGCATGCTTCACATTTCATAAATAGCACCATGGAGAGGCTGTCCTGATAATAAGCAGTCTCTTGCCCAAAGAGGGTTCTGAATCCGTGACCTCTGATTGACATTCTGGCAAAAATTTTAAACCAAGTCCATAAAACCATAAAAGCTATGATAGGAGGAAGTTATTTATTTTATTACAAGCCTCGACTACAGCCAGGCTAGCAGCTGTGTGAGACTCAAAAGCAGCAGCGTTTTGAGGTTCACATTGAAAACCATCAAATGCGGATTTGAAAAAAGATTAACATATTTGCAGTTATCATGGCTCAGTGTGTTAGCATGACTTCTTTTCGCCCAATTTTCAACGTCAACATATCACACAAGTGTGCACAAGGTGGTGAGCTGCCAACAAGAAGCTCCCAGGACACCGTAATGGCAGTACTTTTACACATCTATCTATAAATGCACGGAATCTCTGTCTGTCTGTGTGTGTGTGTGTGTGTATGTGTCTGTTGGTCAAATATCTCTGGATCACACTGACCCGAGACTTTCAACATGGCTGCTGCGTGGTTCAGTGGTGTGCATCTAAGCATTTGTTTGGACTGCAATGATACTGTGAATAAATTATTTCATAAATGCTTTACAAATTCCACCGAGGATAGTCCACCAGAGCCACCACAGTCACGTGGGCACCAGAGCCAATCACTGCAGAGCTCAAGCCCACGACGTACCTGAAGAAACAAGCGGATTTATACCTGCAGCGGCGTGAGCTGGACCGGGATTTTGCCGGCGGTTCGGTCCCGTTCTGTTCTGTTCTGTGCATCTAAACTGACTGCTGTGGATTAATGAGATTAAACGAGTCCGGACCAAGTCTGTCCGGGTCTAGCGGCTAGCTAGCGGCTAGCGGCTAGCTAGCTGCTAGCCGCTAGCCGCTAGCTACACGGCCCACCTCCCGAGGCGACGGACCGGACGCATCGGCACGTCCAAAACCGGACCTAGGGTAAAAAATTATGTCCGCCACGCTTTTTCGCGAACATTGCCGTCACGTTTGCGTTGTGTCTGGTGCAGGAAGAAACGGTAAAAACGGGCTTTTGTCACGAAAGTGTCCAAGCAGCAAGTTTGGTTGTTGAGGAACAGGAAGTTGTGGGAGGGACGTAGGCGGATGATTGACAGGCAACGACGGTCGGTGTGTAGACAGCGATATTGAGAGTTGAGAGATTTGTGATATTTAGCGTGTTTGGAGTGTGTAGTTAGTGTGTTATGTAGTGTTTGGTGTAGTGTGTTTAGTGTGTAGTGGAGTCAGTTTTTTGTTTAATGAAAAAAAAATGGTTTGTTAAACATATTTGTGGTTTTCACAGTAAAAAATTCTAACTTTTTCTACTCGGATTTTATGTTTTTTTGTGATTTTAGGTCCATTGTGTTAATACAGTTTGTCAAAATGAAAAAATAACTGTACAGTCACACATGTGAGGTTGTGCTGAAAATAATGACACCAAGCAAATAGCTTTTAAGGTGAAATATAATGGCAAAATCAAAAATAGTCAAAAACAGCCAATTATACCCTGGAATATCGGATTTCACAACAAACCTAAATATCCCTGACGTCCCACCTTCAAACACAGCCTCATTTGGCCATCCATGAAAAAGCTGCTTAACCTCCCACTTTTTTTTATAGGAATACACTTTTCTTACGGGCACTGCACTAGTTCATATAAAATAAAGCGTTGCGCTCGCTGCCGTAAAGCACGTGCGCCAGGCAAAGGCGTCACTTTGCGTTTGAAAGTAGCGAGAACATAAGAAGACATTTTAGGAAAAGGTTTTTAACTCATGACATTTTAGGCAATGTCATTGGGGAATCAGTATGATGTCAGAGTAGATTAAAGATTATTGTTACATCAAAAGGGCATGCACCTGGGGCTACTACAGAGTCGACAACACGAAAACATGATGAAACAATTTGAATTCCAGGCTGGGGAGCTTTTTTTGTTTGCCACCGCCTTTTATTGAAGCAGTTCTACAGCTTTGACCAACATCTTCACCTGCACTGTAACTTTTATCGTCTTGTCTCTTAAAGTTGAAACATCTTCTTGTGTCATTTTTATTGCCCTCGTAAAGCACTTTGAGTTCCCTTGTGTCTGAACTGCGCTATACAAATAAACAGTGGATGGGACTGGGACATGAGCCAACTGAAGGAAATAACTGTGAAACATCAAGGATTAAAATTAAAAGGGAGTGTTGCAGCTCAGACAGTGTGGTGGCTGTTCACTATACAAAAGCATTTTATCGCAGTGTTTTACTGAATCTACAGCGTGCAAATGATCGAGCCTGCCGAAGAAACCGCATTCAAATGTTTCAGTGCTGTAAATCCGGGTGAAATATGGTCGAAATGTGAACGTTTTAATCCTTCTAGTCAGTGAAAATAGGCTCACTTTTGAACCAGCGTAGATGTCTTTCCACTGGTGACCGTAGACATCTTTCACAATTTCTTTTCACTGGAAAGATTGCTCACTGCATAGCACAAAGTTCAGCTGAGGCTAAGGGGACCGACAGTTTTGCAGGAACTTGGTCAGTAACAGAACTGGACAACTTGAATTTGTTTCATCCATGAATTCTAAAAAAAAAGTTGAGATATCTCAGTCTGGACGGACGATGCCCTCTCCGGCTAATGATACCACCCTGATGATGAACTGAACTGGTAGGAATAAAAAACACTTTGGCAGGTTGACAAGTCACTTGTCCAGTTTGTGTGACACATAAGGTGACAGCTCACAGGAGCCTCACGGGGCGTTTACTGAAGAAGAAGAAGAAGTCGAGACTGATTCTGACTAACGCGCCGTACTTGTCGTATGAATGCAGAGGAACGCCTCAATGTTTCTGATTGAGAACAACAGCTAATACCTAATTCTGACTAATAGATAGCTCCTGAGGGCTGGGAGGGATATCTTGGGATTTCTCTCACCCAGTGACAGTGACTGGCGTGACTCAGATAAAGACGTGAATGTGGGTCTGAACTCATCAAGTGTCTGCAGTTTGACACATACCAGGGTGAAGTGCGACTGAAATAGCAGATCAGCTTTGACGGATGGTTACGGACAGAATGAATTAATCATCTTGACTTGAAAACACGTCACACCACGATACAATTGATGTTAGTCTCAGTAACCGTTCAGTCATTACACATATCTGGAACAAGCTCCCAGAAAACTGCAGGTCGGCTCCACCAAATGTCTTCTTGTGTCATTCTGAATGCTCTTGTAAAGCACTTTGAGTTGCCTTGCGTCTGAATTGTGCCATAAAAATAAACAGTGGATGGGACTTGTGGAGTGAATTGCACGAGCTGAAGGAATGACTGTGAAACTTCAAGGATTAAAGTTGAAAGGGAGTGTTGCAGCTCAGACAGTGTGCTGGCTGTTCACAACACAAAAACATTCTATTGCAGTATTTTATCAAGTCATAATAGAGCCTGACGAAGAAACCACATCCAAATGTTTCAGTTTAAAGTCAGTGGTGTCTGACACAGTAACAACACTGACTTGACGTCTGCTTGACGACAATGTTTTCCCACTTTGCAACTCCCTCACCTCCTTCTTCGTCGGCCTCCTCACCCCCAGCAGGTTTGTCTTCTTCCTGCACGGCCTCTGGCGGAGAAGGAAGTGAAAAAACGACATTTCAGCTGCAGCCTGACACTCGCAGGATGAGATGCTGACTCATCGCTCTTACTCGAGCCATCGCTCTCCCTTTTCAGTAAGCTGTCATTTTCCATATGTTCGCGGTGAAAAGAATTAGAAGAGAGAACATCTGATAAACCAGCAGAGAATGGTCTGTTCAAACAGCCATAATCGGATCAGAATGAGCTCTACATGTCTGGTATTTTAAAGGAGACAGCGCTGCAGAGCTGGTGAAGCGGAGCGTGTCTTTGGGCGTGTGTTGGTCAGATGCAACCACACCCTTTCAAATCTGACTCTGCATCTGAACGTAAATCTTGTGACAAGGCATGCATTGAAACACAGAAGTGTACCCACAAGTTCAAATGTAGTTCACCAAGATTTCATCAGGTGACACTTCCTGAAATATCTCCATTACTGACTCTCTGTGGAGTCAAACAGTGTCTTTTGGGGGCTTTTCGATAGCTGGCACTGCTGATCCAGATAAGAGGACAGTTATACATCATGGAGGATGAAAAAAAAACACTTTGGTAATTGTGACTTCAATTTAAAAAAAAAAGGTATTTTCATTTCTGCAGATTTCTTTTGTATTTCTACATTTATATTTTGATTTAAAAGAAAGATTATGTAGTGTATGTGTACAGGATTAAGAGATAAACAAGAAGTTCATATTTTTACAGTTGACAATTTACCTAATGAGGCAGTGGAGAGAGAGTGGGATTAAGTGAGTGTTTACGACTCACTTCTCGTTTTCGAACACGTAAGCTGTGTTGTTTTTACATTTTCAAAATATATATCAAGCCGTCAATTTAAGGCTGTATCCTGATTACTTCCTCTCTCATCAATTCAAAGCACGCCAGCCAAAAGTAGCTGTGAGGTTAGATTCCACCAGATGTTTCTGGCAGGAAAAAAAATACATTAATATTAACTATTCTAAAATATTTACGGTCTATATAAATTTTTTTCTGTGGCCTAAACATTCTCTTTGAATATGTAGGATCCCTAATTATTATCTTTTTTTTTCGTTGAGCAGACTGACAAAGTAATTTAAGGGAACTCGGGGAACCATTTTGCTTCTTATAAATTCAATACTATTATTTTAAGAAAACAAAAATCTGACTGTTTTGGCAAAGATGTCCAACATGGAGTTTAGGCCCCTATAGAAAAATACATAAATAAAATAAAATACAGAAATATAGGAATAATTGTGTGACTGCAAAATGAAATAAGGAAATGTAAAAAAAACATACAGGTAAAAAAATATCCATGAACGTAAACACTCATGAATAAATAGCAATTGAAAGATTAAAATGAATCTCTAACATATGCATTAGTAATTTCAGCAATTGTTTATATTTCATCTAACCCATCTAAAAGTAATATTGTGCTTTCCAAATTTTCCATTTTTTCCCAACATTACTTTTATGTATCTTGAGATATCAGACCCGGGGACATTTTTATTTGATATCTAATGTTTATGCCCGGTTGTTGTTTATGTGCCCAGTGAGCTTCATCACAACATGTCTGACTGTAAGGTCGAGTTGTTTTTAACCGGCATGGTCACACACAAAAAAATGAATAATAGAAGCTGCCTTCAGCTTAAAGCGCAAGCAAAATACCTTCGTCTGCCTCCTCCTCCTGCTCCTCCACCTCCTCCACCTCTTCCTCCTCTACCCCCTGCTCCCCTGCTGAGCAAAAGCACAAGAGCTGGTTAGTAAAGCCAGCCAGCCAGCAGAGCAGCCAGCAACATTCAAACAGAAGGACGGAAGGAAGGAAGGACGGAAGGAAGGAGGGAAGGAAGGAAGGGAAGATGCGTCTCTTAAAGCATGATGAAGTGATGCAGTGAAACATGAATGATTCTCATGTAATCGTTCATGAATGGCAGCCACAGCTGTCTTATTTTTAAAAAACCACAGGCAGCCTGAGTGTCAGGACAGACCAGTCATCACTCCACCTGTCACTCTGCTAGATCAAGTGTGCTGTGTGCTACTGAAACACGACCAAACATCGCTCCTTGATGATGCAGAGCTTTTGATTTTATGAATGTCGGCGCTAAAGCTGTAGTCACATACCTTCAGCAGCCTCCTCTTATGAAGCACGCAGCCAGGGGAACACACAAGAGAAGGATTAAACAAATAATGATATAAAACATAATACTAAATGCATGTTACACACATACACACACACACACACACACACAAGCTGCTCTAATGTAGGACAGGAAGAGGAAATCACCATCAAGACCCGAACAAATAACTTGTGCATCCTGTGGACTTTACAAAAACATCTACCTACTCGACGAGGAAGTGTTCTGGTGCAAAAACACACTTTGTGTTAGAGAACGATGGGGCTCACACATTAGGAAAGAAATCATCCATCAATCTGACAATCTCACTCCCAGGAGACACAATACAATAATATCTTCCTTTGAGACCTGTGCATTACTGTTATATGGAGACACTGTGCTAAGCTCGCCGGATTACTGCGTGTCAAAACAACATGCTGTCAGTTTCAGCCGAGGATCACGCCTGTCATTAAAACAATATGGTGAGTCACGATGAGAGCGCTTACCTTCCACCTCCCTGTGAAAATCAAACACACATGGACATTATTAACCCAGTGGCAACGTTACAGTGGCGTACAGTGGTAGACTATCAGTCGAATTAACAGATAATAAGGCCGTTGTGGTAACTACAAATTACAGGTCTGTATTTGACAGACGTAACGTAGGTGTTGACTGCTGGCACGACTCATTACCTCACCACAGTGTTGTGTGTTGAGAACTTGTATGTTGAAGTAAACACGTCTGTAACGATGTGACCCTAGACTCTCACTGAAGTTAGCCTATTACAAGACACTGTACCATCAACATGATCCTGAAGCTGTTATTCTGAGGTCAAAAAGTTACATACTGCTGCTTTAATGTAAAAACCTACCATTAAAAGGGGAACTTCATCATGCGATTAATGTTAATCAGTATCTTATAAAGTGTTATGAGGGCCTCATTATCTATTACTTAACCCCTTGTACAGGGATCTCAGTATAATATATTATTTATAAACTCATTAAACTCAATAAATGACTTTGTATGCTATTATAAATTTAGATGCATATTTAAAACATTTTTTTTTTCAAATCAGGAAATGACAAGACTCTATATAGTTTGTCCAGTGTAATCAAAGGTGCACTAACACTTTTAGCTAAGTAGCTACACTGAAGAAGGGTGTAAATAATGTCTTTTCAAATTAATTTGGGATCTCACGGCTTCCGGGGACTTAAACTACACCAGAGGAGCTGTTCAGAGCCTATTTTTATTCTCTTTATTGTTTTTTTCTTTTTTAAAACAAGTCCACAGTTATCTTAGAGTTGTTTAGATGAGCTTTTGAATGCAACATTAAAAAAAGAAACAAGCTTCAACCTACTCCTCGTACTCCTCCACCACTTCCTCGTTGTCAGACATGTCAGGGAGCGTTCAGGGTTGTCCGGCAGTGAATCTGAGCATCACACAGAGTCAATACATTCACCTGATGTTACCGCTTCACAACAGCATCGTGTAGCCACAAAGTTAAAATCAGTGAAAACTCACCTGGGGTTCAGACGGAGGCGATGAAGAAACAGCACTGATGTAGAGTCTCGGCGTGCAGCAGAGGAGAGGTCTCCGCTCTCACCAACAGGAATGTGAGGTGACACTCTGCATTGTGTGGACGAGGCTTTAGGACCCCTTGATGTTGTGTTATTAATAACTTTTTAGATAGCATGTTCCCCTCAGTTATCACCATTCCCTAAAAAGGGCCGCCGTGTGCCAGAGGGCCGGTTGCGGTGCCAAAAAGGTCCAGATAAAGGCCACAGTTGCTCACAGACAATGATTCACCCACACACACACACACACACCCTAACACACACACACTTTTCTCTCTGCCTTGTATGGAAACCTGCCACTGACACAGCGCAGGCACACAGCTATTATCCTCCCCTCCACCGAGATAAGTATGTTAAAGAGTGTGTGTTCATCATTAGGACCACACGACGTGTCTGCAGTGTGTAAGCGAGGATTTAAAAAAAGACATTTATGAGACGTTTGTGGTAATAAAACATTTTTATTTCTTAAGACAGGCAGCGTCTCGCCTCACAACATCACAGAATAAAAATGCATTTTGGCCCGATTGAATAAAAACATCTCCAGAATTCTCCCCCACTACTGTAATTCAATGAAAACAGCTAACATCAGCCTGAAGACCCTCGCCTGTTTAAAGTGCTTTAAGAATTACACAGGGTTAAGACAAATAGCTGTCATTTTTTTATAAAGCAAAAACAACACTTTTTCTCCACCTCTTACTTTGCTTTTCACTCTTTTCCGAGTATTTTGTACTTCGAGAAGCAGTGCTGACGTGTATGATTGAAGCCTCCTAACTTTAAAAGCAGCGTCCCTGTTTTCAGTCCTCTAAAGCTAAAACTCAACTCGCTTTTTTTTTAACAATTTTATCTGTGTTTCGCATATCTGTGTGCTTTGGCAATGAAGAAAGAAAGAAAAAAAACAAAAAAATTTGAAAAAAAAAGCTTGAAGAAATAATCAGTCATGGCGTCCATTAATCTCCTGGTTGTCTTCCTTGTCTCCTCGTCCTCCCTATCAAAGGAAATAAAGGCACAGAAAAGCAAAAAAAAAAAGAAATGTATTGTTATTCCATATCTAATTAAAAGTTATTGGCTTCCTCAGAAGTATTGCTGCCACCGTCGTGTCACTAAATGCAGTAATTTCACCTGTCGGCTAATCTCAATGGGCGTCCTTCACTTGAGGATTTTTCCAGGGCTGGTTTTAGGGGCACAGTCCTCCCCGCCGCTCTCGAACAGGCTCCTCTTACTAGAGATGTCCACGTTTCTCAAGTCCTATTGATAGAGAATAGAAAATGCTCGATTAACCACGACCTGCTGGGAGAAAACAGCATAGACCATAGACAAGCACCAAAACCAGCCTGTCTGGTTGTGTTTTTTGGTGCTGGCCTATCCTGGTTTTTCCAGCAGGGCACAACTACTGCTGCTGCACCAGAACAGATGCACAGTGTTGTGAAGAGCAGCCAAAGTTCTCTGATCTGGAGACGTTTACTGACGAGAGGAGGGCTCAGACAAGACTTTTTAACTTTCGGGATTAAAATGTGGAATTGTTTTCGCTCCTGTTAATTTATCAGGCCGTTTTATTCATGTTTAATTTAGTCTTGTTCACTGACTTCCCTAACCCGGAAGTAGCAACGCAGCTATAATGAAACACGTTGTTAACTTGTGTAAACATGTGGATTTCTCTGGGATTTGAACATCGGCCATAACGTACGTACACAACAAAATATATTACAAAGAACTAGAGGAGTTTTTTTTTTTTTTTCACGCATATGAACAGTGCTTGAGTACAAGTCACAACTTATCTGATATCAGTTGTACCTAAGTATCAAAATTGCAAGTTTAAGTAAACTATACATGTATCTACATGTTTGTATAGGCTGTGTACTTTAGACACAGTCGACTGATTATCAAATTATTGGAATCAGTGTTTTTTTACCCAATTGTTGATAAAAAATCAAATGTATTTTAAAATGTGCTCATTTGGCTCTGATCCAGGATGTAATCTGCAAAGTAACTGATGACTAAAGTTATCAAATAAATGTAGTGGACTAAAAAGTACAATAATTCTCCCTCTAAACTGTAGTAGAGTGGAAGTATAAAGTAGCAGAAAATAGAACTACGCAGTAAAGTACAAGTACCTCAAGCACAGTGGGTAAATGTTCTTAGTTTCATTCCATCGCCGCTGATATACTATGATACATAATGATGATATAATGCAATACTTCTGTATCTGTCACTTTTACCTTCATGCACAAATCATCATTTTCATATGTTTTTTTATCATCTTTTAATAAAAACATTAAGATGAAGTCCTCCGTTTTATTTTTCAGATCTATTTTTATATGACTATGCCTAACGCTCTTAATGCTGAGCTGACCTGTTTCCTCATCCAACACATTTCACTGTACCGCTGACTCTGAGTCAACCTACATAAACTAAAATACTGATATTTCTCAGATACATTTCTCCGAGAATGTTTTTTTGAGAATAAAAATACTCATGTTTCCTTTGAATCTAAATAACAAATAATTATAGTAGCTGGAGCTAGAGGATAAAATCCATCTTTAACAGGAAAGGTATTAGTTTTGCTCAGGGTTTACTGTCCTTCATCCCTGAACCAAACCCTAAAATGTAAAACTAATCAAATGTAAGCAGCAGGAACGAAAATATGTATCCTGTTCATGACACACAGTATATGTTACAGAGCACTTCTGCCCTCTAGCTGCTGGATGCTACACAGTAAAGTAGACTTACTGCAGGACTGTGTGGAGACCCGGGTTGGTTGGTCTTGTTGATCCAGCGGTTGATGCGGTCTGACATTCCTGATGTGAAGCTCCTAAATTCCTAATAATGACCACGAGAAGTGAAACAATAAGATCATGCTGAGGATAACAGTGCATGCATTGATGGCACATCTGATACAGAAAAATAAAAAAAAGGATTGTGGGTGATGAGTGAACAAACCTGTCTGGAAACTCCCGGGCTGGCGGGGCCCGCTGCCTGCTGCTCCTTCTCAAACAGGCCTCTCTTCCTGGACACCTCCTCCAGCAGGAACAGGGTCCTCTGGGTCACGTCTGGAGAACGCGTCCCTTCAGACTTCTACATACATATGAGAAAAAAACAATAGAAGAGCAAAATAATTACTTGTTTTCTGAATTCAAATTTGCAGTATCAGAAGGAGTTATTAAATTTTACTGACCTGTGCAGCCTGAGCCAGTCTCTCCATCTTCTCCTGGATGGACCGGGACGAAATCCTCTGCCGAGAGCTGGACGACACAGATTTCACACATAATCACGCATCCAGCTGTTTACACTTAATGTGACTAAAATAATAAATACTAACTAAATCTTTTGGAAGAGGTTATAAAAACTCACTTTCTTTGAAAAGATGACGCTTTGTCTTCATCTTCATTTTGGTCCTGGTCCAAACCCAAGAAAAAAATAAACGTTAGGCCTTCTTTCAAATAATATGCATTTTAGTTCCAATTACATCATGATCTATAATAAAAAAAATGTAATAAAATTCAGCCATTCAGCCCAAATTCAAAGAATACTAGTGATTAAAGACTATCATTCTTGCGAAGAAATTAAGTAACTTAAACCTAAAAATGTAACGCTGTGTTAATTTTTATTATTTGTAACTCTTAATAACCAATGTTGCAGCTCCCGCCAAAAAAAATATGCATGGCAGGAATAAAAAAATGATAAAAACTAAATATCAATATTGATCTTACTGTGTTGGATTCAAACTTCTTGGAGGCGATCCTCACGCTTGCACTAAACAGAATAATAACTACAGTCAGAAATCGAAGTGATGGATACAAAGAGCCTCAGAATGAAGACCAGACTGTCTGCTCACCTCCTCTTCAGCGGCGCGCTCTCCTCCTCTTTCTTCCTCATCATCTGTGGAAAAGTGAGCATGTGAAGATGGTTGAAGCTTACAGTCGTCTAAACACCAGCAGCTAATGAGGTGAGCACAGTCGCCCCAGTCTCTTGTGGTGTGTCAGGGCGTTAACAAAGCAGCCAGTCAGCAGTAAAACTCAGCAGTAAATATTGCTTCAGCATGAGCTCGAAGCTTCAGCGGCACAAGCAAATGACCCTGAACTGATAGTCTAACAGCTGATGGGAGATTAAATCGTGCTTTACCAGTCAAATGGGCAAAAGTTAATGTTGGAGAATGTGTGCATGCATTTGTGTGTGTGTGTCTGTGTGTGTGTGTGTGTTTACCCTGAAAGATATAGTCCTGGAGCTCTGTCTGACGAACGCGGGTTTGGTCGTCTGTTCAAAGTTGCCGTTGGGGGAAGAGCCATTCTGAGGTGAGGTGAAATAACTTGAGATTTACTGCTACATGAAATCAGATTAGACTATCCAGAATCAAATGAGCATCTCCTCCATCCTAGATGGATGTTTCCTTCATGCATCTATGGGGCCAATTATTTGTTTTTTATTAGCACAAATGCTGCCACTTCCCCTCTTCCAACACCAGAAGGTGCTGTTGCTTTGTTGCATTGATGAGCAGCAGCGTCAGCACATATCAGCCATGACACACGCAAAACATGAAGCATACACTTATGTTGTAAATTACATCATCTGTGTGTGTGTGTGTGTGTGTGTGTGTGTGTGTGTGTGTGTGTGTGTGTGTGTGTGTGTGTGTGTGTGTGTGTGTTAAAGTACCTCCCGTGTGTGTCCGTTCTGAACGGGGCTCTGAGCTCCCCTCGGTGACGGACTCTGGCAAGGCGAGGGCCAGTGCTCTCGAGGGGACGAGGGGCCCGTCGGAGAGCGAGGGCTCATGGGAGTCGTGCACCCGCTGGCGGACGGACTTTTGTCAAGTGAGATGGAGACAGAGCTGCAACAACCAAACACACAAGTGAGCTGAAGGGCCAGCTGAAGAAAGCTGCTGGAGAATCAAAGTCTTTAGTGCGACAGTCTCCTTCTGACAGTCTCTGTCCAAACTTCTAGGGAATAATAAAGTCAGTCAACCATGATGAAACACTCTCAAACAGGTAATAACATGTTGATCCGTTAAAAATGACCAGCTGGCAGCATCATCAAACTGGCAGATTTTCCTCTTATGAAAAGTATATCTCTTGATTTACTCGTACGTTATGAAGCATCCAGACCCCTCAGGTCATCTGGGACAGGTTAACTCAGTGTTCCCAGGATTGGAACAAAGCAAGATGAAGCAGCTTCTAGTTTCTATGCTTCCCACCTGCAGTATAAAGCCCCCTAAATACTGGGTGTCACCATTTACTGTCTTTCAAAGAATAAGATTAATGGTTTCAAACTTTTTTTTTACCTGTAACTTTTGCATTGCTTGTTCTTAAAGAAAAAAAAATAATAATAATACATGTATTTTTAATCTGTAACTCATCATTTCCTCTTTTTTTCCCCTTTTTATTTTTATCGAGCTTAAATACAATTTCAATATTTTCTTAAAGAGGCAACTGATAAACTGTAGTGGTAGCGGGATTTATAGGGAAGAAATGTAAACACAGATGGGTTCATTAGTCTATATCTATAGCACATTGCAATCAACATTTACTTCATAATGAACTTTAAGTACATGTTAAAGTACAATGTTGAGGTATTTTTATTTAGTTAGTTCCCTTCCACTCCACTACATTTATTTTAATAACTTAAGTTACTATAGTTACACTGCAGATTCACATAATTCAGTGCGACAGACAATTTCTCTTGGGTCCCACCACGAGACTGTGCGACTACAGACAGACAGACACGTTTGAAAGTAATCTATTTTATCTGCAAATGGACGAAAAAACACACTAATACCAGTAATAGTTGTAAATGCTGAATATGAGACCTGATAGTGGGTCACTACGGTCACCGGTCTTTACTGCACCCTACTCAACATTCCCCCTCGAAATCTTGTTTTCTGCCCTCGTGTCTGCCCTTCTTGGGGATGATAAAGTTAGTCTATCATATCAAAAAGCCTCTTGAACAGATAATAATATTTTGATCTCTTTAGAGGGTGGAAGCATCATAAAACTAAAAGAAGTAAACAGTTTGTATCCAAACAGAAAACCAGGCGGCCTCCACGTTATGTTATCTAAAACTTTTTTCTGAACTATTTTACGAGATGGTCTTGATTAGACAGAAGGGTTAGGGTGAGATAACTTTCAGGTATATCTTAAGTTTCCAATTGTTATATCAACTGCCATCTCAGTATATAAATGTTACATATGATTGTCTTTATATGATTGATTATCAAAGCCATCATTGGGGGGAATATCTTTCTTTTGGTTGCTTATTAACCGCTCAGCTACTTTCCGTGTGTGGAATCAATAACCTTTATCTTATCTTAAAAACAATCTTTTGTCTGCATTTGATCTTTCCCAACCCTGCTGCTAACCCACAGGAAAAAAACAAAAAAAAGGAACAAAAGACAAAGTCGTGCACATTAACCTGACAAACTTGCGAGCCGGGTTGGATGGCGGCTTGGGTTCGGGATCTTTGCCCGACGATTCTCCATTTTCGTGCTGACAAAGACACAAACAGAAGAGAGAGAGAGACAATCAACATGGGCACACAACATAGACGCTTTTGTGCAGAGTCACAGGAGACACACCTTGGATTACCTAACACTGTACGGTTATGGCCTCATTTGCAGATACATTGAAATAAAGCCACCTGTACGTGTAATAAAAGATAAAGTTCAAATTATGACCTAAAGTACGCCTTATCATAGTTTATAGATGATTTGCATGGTCACTTGATTCAGACGAAGAGTCCAGTCCTGTGTAGTTCCCACAGTCATTTCCTCAAATTTGATCATTGATCTAGATATTCAGATGCTTGTATACTCAAAAAAAAAAACACCAGAGCCGTTAAAAACTACCATCGTACCCTCTCACTTCAAATGTCCGACTTTGTATCAAAACTTTGCAAGTAATGTACACTGACGGGAAGATTTGTCAAGTTGTTGTTGTTGTAAAATGTAGAAAATGATTAACATGTCTGTTAACTCTCTGTGTGGGGTAACAGTTAACTGTGATTAACCACACTGCAGGGTGGCACTGCTGGTAGCGCTGTGTTATGACTGGGTGAAGCATTAATCGTTTGGATGTGAGTCAAGGTTTGTTTGTCCACCTGCCTGTCAAAGGATTCGGCTGTCAGTGAAGGCACCTCAGACTCGTGTTTAGCTGGGCTGGCGGCTGTCTGCCAAAATATCACAACGGCTACAGAGCGCTGCAGAATTCACTACTCAAGCCCGAAAATCAGCTAGCATTTTTGCGCTTCCATTTCCCTTAGCTGGAAGTGAACGGGTTTCTTGAATGTGGTTTTGGTATGATCCCTTGAAATGAGGTCTGTGGTGGACTTTCACATTCACTTTTCATGATCCCCAGAGGACGAATCCTTATCACTTTGCTGATCTCCTGACTTTTTCTTTAGCATCACCGCAATCAAAAGTTTCATATTATCCCAAGACATATCTTAACATCGACTGCATAGATTTGCATGAAATCTGCCACAGACATTCACGGTTCCCAGAGGATGTGTCCTAATCACTTTGATTATCCTTTGACCTCTCACCCGGTCAAAATCTCACTTTGTTTAATAGTTATGCCTCTCACTGATGGCCAAATGCTAACAAGCAAAAATAAGATGTTTAACATTGTAAACATTACACCTGCTTAACATCAGGCCCCCGGGAACAGCGCCAGGCTTCAAAGCCAATTTGATATAGTGGCCGAACTGTGCAATTCCATCATCAGGTGATGCACAACGTTCCCATGAGTCTACATTGTGAAAGAAGTAGCAGTAAAACAGTAGCTAGATTTTTTCGAGCGCTACCCAGAAGCTATGTGGTCACATATACCCAGTAAGTTGAACTTTTTCGGCTTCATGCTCTCATAATAATGAACACTTTATCCAGATTTCCCTTATCAGATCCATGCTTAAAATCATCATGGTAGCATTGTTACTGTAAGAATGATAGCATGCAAAAGTTAGCATTTAGCTCAAGAAAGCTGTGCTTATGGCTATACAGAGCTGCTAGCATGGCTGCAGTCTTTCAGTCCTGTCATAACTCCATCAGCTTTAAAAGTTAAATGACAACATTTATGTCAAATAATTATTTGCTTAAGTGACACAAGTGACTCCATCTTACTTGTCTATTTGTGATGTTAGCGCTGTTGCTGCTGCTGCTGCTGCTACTGGTGGTGGTAGTTGGACTGTAAGAGGCTGTTTTGGGGGGTGGTTGTGGTCTGGACGGGGCTTTCACAGATGGCAACACACCACCATGGTCCTCATCCAAGTCCCCCAGTAGCTCCACCCTGGCTCCTCCCTCACCTCCTCCACAGGCCTCTGCCTCATCCTCCCCTAACTCCTTCTGTCGCCTCAGCGTCTCCACGTGCCTCTTCCTCCGCTTTTCATCACGGACACGCAGCATCTCCACAAAGTCCAGCTGCAGCTGCTCTGCACTGAAAACCAACAGGGTAGATGCATGTGAGTGACAGGTATGATGGACAGCCCTGTCAGTCCTGTGTCTGATCAGGTGTCTCTTTCCCTTTGAAGACGGCTTCTTCTGCAGGTATCATGCATGGTATCAGGTTTGTTGGTGCATTTTGAAAAGCATACAGATGACAGTAGACAGATGACAGACTCCCATGGGGCAAAATAAGTGAATAAGAAAGAGTAAATAAGCCAGGTGAACATACCTGAAGCAACAGAGTCATGTTCAGGCAGTCTATAAATCAAGCTTTGCCAAGAACTAAGCAATCTGTACTTTTACGAGAAAAGAAATCAACCGTGAGAACAACCTGCTGAGCCCCTGGGACGTCTCACTCGTGAAGGCTGTCCCGAAGGTGCTGTCATCAGTGGGCACTGCGCCGGCTGTTTGACTGAAGTCAGCATCGGGGTCGGCAGTGCTGCTCGAGCCCCTCACCCTCCTTCTCTTCTCCCTCTCCACCTCTTCCTCATCCTCCATCGTCCACTGGCGTGCCAGGCTGGGGACGGAGAGGACGTGAAAGAGAAAATGAAACAGAGGCAGAGGCAAAAGTGAAGGTCATGAGCTCAACATGAAAGTGTCTCAAAATGTGCAGAGAGGGATCCAGTTAAATGCTTGTTGAGGATTGATTGTGATAATAACAGTTAAACAGAACCTGCTCTACTAGTTCATCCACTGTTCTTAAGTTCAGTTTGTAGCCTGTGTAAGCAGCTTTAAATCAAATATTCACTTTAAGGATTATATGTAGCAAACAAGTCAGTCTGTTGGTGCAGCAGGGATAAGGGGTAAGATTTAAGGGTAAGATTGAACATATTTTCAAGTTATCTCAAGACTTTAACCTGAGAAGAGCCAACTGTGACTTTATAGCATATTATAGCAATGGTCTGTAAAAACAATAAAGACAATAAAGGAGACAGAAACTGCTCCTTCACACTCCAAATGAAAAGTATAAACACATTTTTTGGTCAAGATAGCCTGCTTGGCTGCAAGAGTGAAGCCAGAAACCTGCTCTTTTCTTTTTCTTTTTAAAGCTAATTGAGTGAATAAACTCCATACTGTCTAATGTGACATAGTGCTCACAGCCACAGGTGTCATATTTTCCTCAGATCTAATCTTACCTGGACAAAGCCGACCAGTTCTTCCGACTGATGGACATACTGGACGAGTACAATGTAAAAGTTTCCAGGTACACTTCCCCGTACACACAGAAAATGAGTGAAAGAGTCGACTGACTGACTGTCTCACTGTCACTCTGAAGGAGGCAGTCAAATTGCAGCCGGCGTGACACAAAAGCAGTCCACCTTTACCCCGGTGCAGCTCAGAGAGATGTCACGTGACAAAAGGTAGGCTCCCCACCTGAGAGAGAGAGAGAGAAAGAGAGAGAGGGCGAGAGGGAGGCACAGAGAGAGAGAAAGAGAGAGAGAGGGAGAGAGGGAGGCACAGAGAGAGAGAGAGGCATAGACAGAGAGAGAGCTTCTCCATGTATGGTGGGAATGTGGCATTTATAATGACTTTGTGAGTCTTTCGGGGCCCTGACATGCGGCAAAGCTTACACAATATGCAGCTTGAGTTATTTAAAAACAACCAAGGTTTATGTTGGTGGAAAGCAGCAATTTAGCAGTAATTACTAATCAATCAATCAATCAATCAATCAATCAATCAGTCATTAATTACCGTGTAAGTTTAAAGCAGGACAATAACCATCATTTATAAATAGTAATTTTATAGTTTATTAAATTTCAGTTAAAGGTGCAATATGTAAGAATTGGCTACTCAAAACAATTAGGGGGCAATATGTCGCCAGAAAAACGGCTAACTGCTGCTAACTGTGGCTGCTGTCGCCCTGTCAGCTCAGATCGAAGTGCATTTACACCAAGCCCCAAGAAAGAGCAGCAGGCTTTGAAGCCAGTGTTCAGAGTGGTCAAACTTTGTAATTACAACTTCTTGTGATGCATCAGGGCCCAAAAACTGTTTTTCCCATAAGGATACATTGTCAAAGAAGCAGCTGTGCATCACAACGCCGGCAAAATGACTCATTTCAGTATTATATGTTGGGCCATTCGAGCCAATACAATTTAGAAAGTCTAGAAGAGCCACAAGATTAAACTGTTTTATTCCCATTCAAGTTAACCGGGAGCTTAAACCAGAAGTTAGCCGGCTCGGTTAGTCTCTCTTGACTCAGATGAGCCAGGTAAAGTCATACCTGGGAAGTCGAGTTTGTTTTGGCTTCACGCGCCACTGAGCAGCTTTCACAGGATTGAACGGGGCCCTGCCTCTGATGATGTATCCAGATTGTAATTGTTACATCCATGTTTTTTTACTGCTGGCTCAGGGATTTTGGACAGGGATGAGCTGGAAAGGATGCAAACTTCAGCAGATATCTTTGCAACTCAATACTTCGACGTCATAATGTTCTGATATTTCTTCACATTCTGTTGATCATTTTAGTTGATTTTTAATCATGTTTTTGCTTAATTCTTAGTTATGTCAGCATTAACAAACAATAATATACCTTATAAACCATTTATTAAGCAATTGTTGTAAAGTTGCTACTGACGTACTACTTAGCTAATGGTTAATGTTAATAAAAACTGTGTATTTAATGGATTAAAATTATTTCGATGGCTGTTGTAAAGTTGTGTCTGTTGTTTACAAACCTTTACAATAACTATAAATGTACTGTTTTCAGGTATCGTTGCATGAGTAGTTCCATTTTCTGCTACTTCGTACTTTTACTCCACTACATTTACCTTTAGTTGCTAGTTACTTTGAAGATTGCTGCGTCAACGACAAAGTAGTGCATTTTTAAATCAATCTATTTGATTTTCAATTGGATTGAAAAAAAAAACCCACACACACAGATTCAGATAATTAGCAAAATGTTGAATATTCAATAATTGATCGACCCTTTTTATATAGCAGAGATAAATACACGTATAACTCATTTTTATTTTGATATTTATTCTAATATCAGATACTTAAAGACTTTTACTCAAATACTATTTGTGTGGGTGACTTTCACTTCAATGTAATATTGTAACATGTAATATTTGAACACAATATCTTTAGTTTTACTTGAGTTTGACTTCTGGGTACTCTTTCCAACACTGGTTTTGATGCTGTTGCAGTGGACAGTGAGTCTCTTTACAGTGTGAGTCAGACTGTTTGCTCTGCTGTGTGAGGGAGGCCACACCTTTAACTGGAGCCCAGTGTTTCGGACTCTGACCCAGGTCCAGGCTCTGTTCAACACACACACACAGACACACACACACACACACACACACACGCGCGCACACACACACACACACAAACACACCCTCCACCTCATCTGGCCTTACACCACAACTGCACCTGATGTATTCTGTGTAGACATGATGCCACAGCAAAAATATTTACCCACTATTATGTCTTGATGCACATACAGATCCTCCCTTTTCTGAGTGTTTTGGCTAACATGTGCCCGCTTCAGTCATATTTGGAAAAGGCTGGCTTCTAGCTTCCACTGTTAAGATGCTATCTTACGAAACTAGTTTGCATGTCACTCCCTGGTCAAAGAAGCAAAGCATGTACCGACGCATGCTCAGTCGTCCTCAACACTGATGACTGGGTTCTGTGTGTCCATGTGCGACTCTGCTGGGAGAGAGAACTGTATGTGGTGACACATGGCTGCAGCAGGTTCTTTGCATCTTCCTGATCAGGCGATAATGATTAAAGTGCCATGATGGAAGAGCTTTCAGAGCTTTATGAGCATGCAAAACACACAGCGGCTAAAGACGACTGTTTTACAGCTGCGGACAGGATGCTGCTGTGACAGCTGGCAGACATATCAGCAGAGGTGCCGCTGTGTGAGAGGAGACTGACTTCATGTTATGTTCTTTTTACGATCCTCTAATACAGGGCTTCCAAGAGTGGGGTCTGTGGGCCGAAGTTGGCATTTCAACCTGGTTTTCTTTCTGTGCTTACAGAATGTTTCAGAGACACATACCTATATCATTAATTTGATTATTTTGTCTGGAAGCTGAAAATGTGGATTTTTTAAAAAATATTTATACATTTAGAATGTTTATTAAAACTTTATTTTGGAAGGATATGTTGCAAAAAGAAATGATGAAACCTTAAAAATATCATTATAGATGGATGAAGTTTATTGAAGCTGAAGGCTGGAAAGACATCTTCATCTAACCAAATAAGATTTTTATATTCTGTTTTGTTCTATTTCTTCTGTTTTATACATATGATAATGAAAATACTGTATAAAGATGAAGTAGGATCAAGCATATCATTCATTTATGTGCTATTTTTTTTTTCATTCTTAACGTTTGTTATGTATTTAGGTTGTTGGGCCTGGTGGTAAAGGTTGTGATAATATATGCGTGTTTGTATTGGGATGTATTAGTGTGATTTTGGTGTTGTGTTTAGTAGTTTTGTTGGTTCTTGGATAGTTAAGGTTTGTTTGGCCCATCAGATGTTTCCAGGGGCAAATAACAATAATAGTATTTCTTTTTTTTTTAAATGATGTCATAAAAATCAAAGTAATTGAGCTTTCAGGCTCTTTAAATTCAAAGTAATTAGCAATTATATTTGGATAATCACAACTTGAAGAGCAACACAGGAAGTCATTCAATAAAAGACATTTCGGATGGTTTGCATTTTAATAAAATAATACATTAGGTGCCCATCGCAAGCCATTAAGTATCAATTTTGGCACTCCAAGCGACAAAGTTTGTGTAGCCCTGCTCTCATACCAAAACAGTCATCAGCCATGCTGCAGCTAGTTGTGCTGTCCTTTGGAGGCAGTTTGCTAATTAGCACCAAAAACAAAGAACAGCTGCAATAGATAACGCAAAGTAGCAGATGGATGAGATTTTGACCTGATGATGGTGCCAGATGAAACATCAGGGGATCAAGAAAGTGATTACAATTAATCCTGAGTGCGATATGAATATCTGTACGAATTTCTTGGCCATCCATTCCTCAATTTATTTTCGTCTGCACAAAAGAGGAGAGCCGACCGCCTGACATTTCAACAGAGAATCGCTGATAGCGTGGCTGAAATCACAAGAGGCTCTGCAACCATTAGTCATTCAAGGTGATTTTACAGGTCATTTCATCCCCAGTTTACACGTTTTTGTGTTTTGTTGTGTCAGTTTTCACATAAATGTAACCTAAAGAAACGTAAAGTGTCAAATGAACATTTCCAACATTTATTCTGACAAACACGTTGTCATACAAGCTGCCTTTTTTGACATTTGCTGTACAAATATAAGCCAGCATCTCTGGGCTTCAGGTGCAACATCAGTAATGAGAACAATACAAATAATAACACGTGGCACATACTGTAAATAAAGTCATATCAACACCATATCAACGAACAGCAAAACAGATCAGTCCTTAAAGAAAGTGGGTAAACCTTTTTTTTTTCGACAGTGTGGATACATCTTTTACAACTCCACTGCAGGAGCATGCACAAAACGAACAGCAGTAGACTGATATGCAGAACACGCGATAGACCGGTTCAGACATTAGAGGAGTGTTGTCGCTCACATGACACCAGTGACACCTTCTGTGTTTACTGAGCAGGACCCTTAGCAGCATCGAACATCTTCTTCCTTCCCTCCATCCCGGACATGGCCTCCACGTTCTTTCTCCAGTCGCTGTCCTCGACTGGCCTCTTCTGTGCGGAAACACAGCAGACAGTTAGACGGAGTGTGAGAGACGGTGGGAAAGAATGGGAGCTGGTGGTTATTGTTGGTGGAAGTAGAGCAGGCTCACAAAATCTTTTATTGTCATTATTGTTGTGTCTAAGCCTTCGAGATCCATGATGTCACCTGGGAATCCCCCCTCGTGAGAATACTGTATAACTTGTGCAAGTAGAACTGGTTTTCAAACAGATACACACCTGTTGATCTGCACATGCACACACTGACCGGTGAGCGGAACCGGGCACAAAAGCTTCTCTTCTGCGTACAATGGGATCATTGTCTCGTTCCTCCTCTCTCTCTCTACCACACACACACACACACACACACACAAACAAACATACGGTCGCCGCCCTGCACTGGCCTGCTGCTCCGTATCTCAAACACACCCTTCGCACACAGAAACACACTTTTCAGGTGTTCAATGGCGCTTACGTCATGTGTGTATCTGAAACTTCACTTTGCACGCTTGCCTTAAGGAAGGCGCGCATCGTGCTGGGGCCAGTTTGATTGTGTTCTGTGTGTTTATGTGTCTTTTTACTTTTACTCCAGACGCACCTTCTCAGTGTCTTCTTTCTTGACAGACTTGAGGTTGGCCCGGAGGTCCATGGAGACTTTGTGCTTGGAGCCCAGCAGCGAGCGGAGGATGGCGTCAGCGGACACACGAACGCGTCGGAGATTAGGCCTCTTGAATTTCCCCCTGAGGTCCAGCACCTTTATGTTCAGGTCTTTAATCTGGATCGGGGGGAAAGGGAGAAGGAGGGCGATTAGAATTAGCACGACTTTCTCAGGGGGACAGTTCTGCTCCGAAGAGAATGGAAATGGTGGGAGGGAGTGAGGACGTTTACCTCGCGCATGTTGAGCATTACTTTAGCTTCAATGTCGTATCGCTCCTCGTCCACCACATCTACCTTGGCATGGAGCTCCCTGCAGAGGTCCTACATATATGCATGCATAAACCAAGTGCACCAAAGTTTAGATTTGGAATGCACTTTACAACTTTCCATGTGTTTGATTTCACCTAATTTGAGTTTCCCCCTGAAATCAAAAACACATATTTTCAAACAAAAAGTTTGGGGCCAGTTTACACCCTCTCACAACATTTAACACGTGTGTTTGTTTGCAGTCTCGGTCCCTGAGTTATAAAAACATAATTGGTCGGCTGTGATGATGGTCCAGGAGCAACATACATTTTGACGCTTCAGGAGCAACACCGACACAAAATATCTGTTCCATTATATTTGGGAGAAGGCAGAAATCTCAACAGTCGATATTTCCAAAACTCACACCAAAACAGCCTAGATGAATGAATAGCACTGGGGAAAGAGGTCAAATACATGTTGTTGATTTTGAGGTGAACTGGCCCTTTAATTTCAGGGAATCGCGGCTGAATGTGGCTCATTTCACGAAAAGCATTCAATAACATTTGCCCAAAGTAGAATGGAAGATGTTGCTTCTGTTGCAGATTTTAAAGATTTTAGGTTATTGAGAAACAATTCAAGGAATAGACGAAGGACAGGAGAGAATTCTGGGAATTGGAGGACCAGTTACCTGAAGCTGTGCGAGACTCAGGCCGCTGGTGTTTAGAGGAGGAGCTCTCTCTGCCAGATACTTCTCTTTCTCCTCCTCTTTATCCAGGATCTCCTGTTCCAATTCCTCTTTGGCCTTTGCCACCATCAGACTCTGCACACATGTGGATCGGCGTATAATTAACAACACAACCATTTACTTTGTGTTTACATGCGAGGTGAAACGTTCAGGTGTTACAGTTCAGACCCTGGGTATTCAGACGTATGAGATAAATCCCAGTACGGCTACTCACAACATGACCTCTGCTGCTCTCCTCTGGTCAAACACATGTATTACAAGATCATTTGGCAGAAAAAAATTGGGCAGGATCCTTCTTACCTTGAGCATCAGCTTCCTGGAAGCCGAGATCTTTGGTTTCCTCTGGGTGGAGACATAAGTCAGGAAAGGAAAATTGCCGAAAAAAAATTCAAATGCATGTAACTTCATATGCAGCACCATCTGAATTGTTTCTCCTAGTATTTTTTATTTTTTTTTTCAAGCATTAAGAAACATTTCAGTTGTCTTACCTCTGGCCTGTAAAAGAAAAAAAATGGACAAGATTTAAAGGAAAGAAAAGAAAAGTTAAAAACAAGAAGCTCAGACACATTTGTTTTGTGTTCTTGTCTACATGTGTAAATGAGTATTATGGTGTAAAATAAGAACATAGAGCCTAATTACTCACACGTGTTCAGGCATCCTGCTGATGAAATCTCACTGGAGGAAGAGATGGACGAGATTAGAAACACACACACAGAACAGCTGTCGGTGTCTGTTCATCAACAATTGGAGGACAACAACATCGACATGCCACCATCTTCACCACAAGCAGTCTCTCAGAATGTGGAGCCTGTTTCCATGCATGTAAGCTGTCAGCGGGCGCATTAACAACAATCACACTAACCTTTGGCCTCCTGCTTGTTATCTCTGTCATGACAACCTGATTGACAAACTTTAAAGCAGCCGACTGTGGCTTCTGCTTTTCACGGCTCACAAAACAAATACCTGCATCTTTTCTGCCTTGAGGACCTTCCAAGGAGCATTATGACCCTTTTACTTAGAGTAAAAAAGGATTAGTTTACCCAAATCACATATTAGCTCTACCCTGAGGTTGTCCACTGTACTGATTCCCAATGTGGAGTAGCCAACTTGTAGGTCAACCTGTGGGGTAATTCTGGAAGTTGCTAAGAAGTAGAGTGAAATTGTGGAGTGGCTTAGTTAATCTGAAAATAATAAATACTCAAAGTGAAAGCAAAAGAAGTGAACATCCATACATTGAGTTAGCACTAGCAACACAATATTGAGAGCATGCGAAAACTAGCTAGTGAGCAAGCAAATTGTCATTGCTTCACTAAACACAGGTTAACCATATAGCTGAAAGTAAAGTCAATATAAAGTTAGGCTACCTGAAAGCAATAGGCTAGATGGTTGAAATATCTAAAAGAAATAAATGGTTGTAGTAGCATATTAGCTAAAAGCAATAGATGGATGGTTAAAATAGACAGCTAAGTGATGGATAGCCTAAATGGTTGAAATAAGCTACTTAGCTAAAAAGTATTGGATAAATAAAGTTAAGTTGTAAAGTTAAGATATGTAAAGTTGGCTATTTGGTAAACATTTGAAATATTAAGCTAAACATAGGCTAATGGATACCAAGTGTTAAACTGTGGATAAATATATGAAACCACTAGCAAAAAGTAATGGTTTGAGATAATTGCATCCGTTAGCTTGCTCTAGGCTTACTAGTTCAAATGTATACCAAAGTGGCAGCTACAAGTGGCTAATAGATAAACAGTCAGATAGGCTAGTTGGCTAAATATAGTCATGAGTAAGTGGTTTAAAACTAGGTTAAACCGATGGACAAACACTTTAAAAAGTAAGTTAATTTTAGGTCTTCATAAATGGTTGCAGTATGTGATTAAACAGCTGCAATTAACACTTCTTAAAATTAGCTAATGGGATATATTGGGATATGGGTGCATATATGTATGTGCCTTGATATGCAATAAAAGTAAAATGAAATAGATTCAGATACAGTATGTCACAGAATAAACAATCAAGTGAAACACTAAAATGTCCCAATATCCCCAACTCATTTTGAGTAGAGTCAAAAGTAGCCTCAGGATAAATGTTCCAAAACACAGGCCAAAGAATACTTGAGTTCATCTGAGAGGGCTGTAAGGGTAGACGTAATGGAAACCTTGAATCCATCAAAATCTATCAATAATAGAAGGTTATTGAGGCCTTGAGATCTCTGCAGCTGAGGAATGTGAAGTTAGGCCACCACAGATTTTCTTTGATGGTCATCCCTGCTTTTAAAACAATTCTCACACCTTACGCTGAAAGTTTTACCTTGGTAATATTGTCTATCAATCTATGGAAAAACTGTGACATGTATGAGGAGACACGAGGTGAGAACGTGCTTTGAGTCACCGATCTCACCCTGCCAGCTCGTCCTGACAAAATTGTTTTCACTTCTGCCATCACATTATCTTACCGCTCCCCTCCTCCTGTCTTGTGGCCTCTTGCTCTTTATCAAATCGACAAGCAATTTGCAGGTCTCACACCCTCTCTACCTCACCTCATCTCATCCTTCTGATCTTGCTCTCCCTCTCCCATTTTACAGTTTGGTCCTAGTTGAGAATGATGCCACCTAAGACCTCCTATCACGATGGGGTTTACAAGCTGCTCCAATGGATTAGGAAAATTCCAGACTGATAGCCATCTCTTATCCCCATCTTTCTTTTCTGGATTATCTCGGCAAGAGGAATTCGGAGTGGTCTGACTCCCCAAATAGACCAGGGGACAACTGATAGACAGCTGTGGAGGCTGATTGTGCTCTGGAGTGCCCAGTCTGGATTAGGGGTTTACCGCCAGTAACTCACGGATGCTTATGGGATCTGTGGTGCCGCCAACTTGGCAATTCAAAAAGGTGTTTTGGAAAGTTCACGTCAGCCTCGGATTTTAATCGGAGCGGCTTGGGCTACAGATTTAAACCGACTAGTTTGTATTATTTCAATTGATTATCCTGTGGATCAAATGCAGCCGTTGACCCAGTGAAGAAGCAACATTAACACTTTATAACCCTCTAAATCTCTACGAATATCCCTGCTTATTGTTGTCCCTCAAAAACAAGATATTAGCAGTCCTGATAGAGCCAACTGAAGGCAACTACACTTCCATAATATAGATTCAGAATTGGACTAAATAATTAACTAATCAACTAAGTTCAAACTGTCATCCAATCGATACGTGTGCCATGTAATCACCGAATAAAGAAATAGACCTAACACTAAACCGACCACACCATGAAAGAACCTTACCAGTGTCAGAAGCAGGAGAGATGCGACAACAGCAGAGGCAGGATGGACGAAACAGAGATGAGACCAAGAATGTGGTGTCCCTCTATTTAACCGCACCCCAAATTGTCTCGCTCTCTCTTCCTCCTTTGTCAGTGGTGGATATTATTAGTCAGGCCCCTTCTCTCTTAGTGCCTAATCTTGCTTTGTCCATTTGTCTCATGCAGATTCATTATCAACCCCTGAGCCAGCATCCAGAGCCCCGGAGCTTTGGCTACGCGCGACACGGCAGGATGAACTCAGAATGATGAACTACAGACAGAGAGTTTGTGTGTTTGTACCTGGCCACGTCCATGGAGCTGCCACAACAGGTCCCACCCAGGGAGGCAAGTGTTTGTATTCACAACCAAGGAAGTAAAACAGCGTTATGTTATGCTGATGAGTTTGGTATTTGTTTCAGCAGCTTGTACTTTTGTAATTATCAAACGCTGTGAATCCAAATCCATGTTTTGCAATCTTTTCTTCTGTGTCAGATGTCACCATCGATCCGCTTTATCCTTTGAACCGTTTCAACGATTGCATTTTAATTTGTATCTACCTGCGTTCTCAAAGATGCATCAAACCTCTACCCCAATTCTTTCATCCCATTTAAATTTAAAACATTTTAACATTCTTTAAAATTGCATTTGTGCTTTAAAAGAAATCATGGTTATTGTTGTATCTTATCACTGTGACAGTTAAAATCACGCACAATAATGACCATGGCAAACTTGAGTACTTTTGAGAGAAAGGCAGACTGAAGAATCCATAAATAAAATGTGTAAAAGACCAGTCAGTAGATAAACCATACAACACACTGAGCTGTGTTAGACAGTGAGGTAGACAAAGCTCCACCAGGGGGCAACATTACCCTGATTTGAACCAAGTGTCAGCAAGACACAAGATACTTAACTTTTATGGAGGTGACAAAGTCTTTAAGAAAGAATTTATTTGACAGTGATTAGGAGTTGGAAAAGAGCAAAACCAACTGGAGGAATAGAATGTGGGAAGCGGGGCTTACAGGGGACAATGAAGAGATGCCAAAATTCATTCTTAGGTCTTTGTGCCCAAGTTGTATCTTTCAGAATACGACTGCAGTGTAAAATCGTAGTTGATTAATCGTAACGAAAAAGAAAAACAAGGGGTTTGTTTTAAATGATACAATCTCTGGCAGGTAAAATGTCTTTGAGGATGCTATTAGTTGCCATTTGCAACAGGAAATGGGTGAGTGTAAAGTCTTAAGTCTTGACTGATGGCTTTACACGTAGCTGCCAGAAATCATTTTGCTAAATTATTTTTAAAAAATGCTGCCACATTTCTCATAACTAACGGTGGTATTACAATAACACAACTTGTCACACGTGCCATCTGCTGTTTGTCACACATGTTTAAAAAATAACTGAGTCAAGGTGAAAAAGTTCAACCATAAAGCAAAAGCTAATGACTGACAAATACACAAATGGATTTATTTTGGCTGGAATGACCAAACACAGCACTGTTGATATGAGCTTGAAAGTGTAACAGTATAACAATACTACAAAGCGCACACAGCAAATACATGTACATACACAAGACACTGGGACACATGCAATGACTACTAGGGTTTTAAGAAATAGTACCGTATGAGGAGATAAAAGAGCTAAGAGACTATTTTAAGATCTACTGTAAACTCAAGTAAGAAATTGGGCTAAAGAGCATCATCATTTTAATTTTTTCGTTTAAAAAAGGTATCCTCTTGACATCCTGGGATCCCAAAAATGTGCTTTCTTCAGTGTCTCTATTCAAAAATATGACCAAAGACAGCTTGTGTATGCGGTAAAGACCTCTTATGTTAGTGTTTTACCCTCAAATTGTGATCTAGATTTACATTAATGCTTGTTAAAATGTAGATTTGATACTGTATGGGGGCATAGAGTCTCAAATCAGGGCTATCTGTTTAGAATCACTTTATTTCTCGCTTCGGAATAAACATAAGCAGATATTGGAGCCGTTTTAACTCACAGTTGTTTGTTAAAAAAAAAAAATCATTGTTCCCACATTTTTTTGCAGAATTTTGGTCTCCACAGATAAATCATTGCTACAGGGTCGTTCTGCTTTTAAAGGAATGCCGTTTCTGTTTTGTGGACTTAAAAAAGTATTAATCATTAAATCAAGAATTTACATTCTCTTTGTTTTTATGTCGTCTGCCTGGACTTTGGACTGTACCACATTGATCAAAATGAGGGTGAAAAGCTCATTATTACTGATACGTTACTCAATCAAGGGTCAAGTTTGTTCTTTTTCTTATCATGATTTGTGTTATATGAAGACAAATCAAACAGTAATGTGACCCGTAACACCTGTGCTGTAACTCAGTCCTCTACTTTGTGAGCTGGTCTGCAGAAAGTCCAGTGATGCTCCACCGTGTTCTCGTTTGCACGCTCGCTCATGTGATGCACACGCGTGTTGCGGATGGTGAAGCCTTGTTTCATTATGTAGTCCATGAGGTGAACCCTTAGGGACACCTCTTGATGGTAGTCACATGGTCCGAAGGTGAACGACACCTGGCAGTCTCTAGTGTCCATCATGTGTTTGTTCCACTTTGTGAAGTTGTTGGAAATGCCTTCCAGCAGGCCGTGAACCTTCGTCGTTATGGTTAGCTGGGTGATGATGACAGCGACTGGGTTTGAGTATTTTGACAGTTTCCGAGTGCTAGAGAGCTCCACGACCTGCTCGAAGATGTCGGGAGGGTACAGCGGCTTTGGGTCGTGAAGGCACTGAATCAGAGGTTCTATCTGATAGAAGTCGGCCTCTTTCCTGAGGAGGTCCGTCTCCGTGAAGTCCACAGGGAGGGTAAGCTCAGATGTCCGCAGAAAGTTCAGGATGTACCGGAAAAGTGTTCCGTCGCGATCGATGAAGTAATTCCCTTGGGTATCGCGAGTTGTGGGGAAATCTCCCCGGAACATGGCACCCAGCATGGAGTCTGGATAGCGCTGTAGAGTGGATAGACTGGTGGTGTACAGGACGCCTCCCACGTTCAAGGTAACAGGAGTGGTCATCTAGGGTGAAAAGGGACAAGTTAGGTTAACATTCTGCAGTCACGGTCAATAATACAGGCTGTGTGAATTTAGGCACACGTAGCTTTAACATTGCGGTGCTGTGCTGTTTAACTGTATTATAGTGAGAAGTGTTTTTATATTTGTGTCCACCCCATCGATACTGATTAGGGTAAATACTACAGCGCTCAGTAAACACATAAAAATGATGTTGTAAGACAACCTTGTCTTTAGACGCTGGATGCAAACTAAACTGGCAACAGAGTAAATTCAGTCAAATCAGAAGATATTTCTTTATCAGAAACAAGATGGCTTCTATCCATCGCTTACCCTATGGCCCCAGTCCCCATTATCCATTTGTAGAACAATACCCACTTGGTCAGAACCAAAACAGAGAGGGAACAGATGTGGCTTCAGCAAACTTCAATCAAACTGTAAAAAAAAAAAAAAAAAGTCACATTAACATTAGTTGTAACAAAGCTATGCAGATTTATATCTGTGAAATGTATAACCGATACATACTGTCGGGCAGATAATATTAAACCAAATTGCCTCTGTCTGAAATATAAAAAATGTGAAATTATAGGTTTTGATATCAGTCTCGACATGTAATCGTGCATCTCTAGAAAAATATTCTATCTTGATGCATGTTGACCTAATTAACAACATAATGTATTTGAGCACATATATTTCGATTGCATCACGATGCATGGTGTATACACTTCTCAAAATTAGTTGGGGATGTTGAGGTATTTCAGTGTTTCACTTGATTGTTTATTCTGTGACATATCTTAATTTCTATTTTGTGTTTGGCATTTTTGACCAAATACCTCAATATTGATACTTTCACGTAATATGAACACAGCTGAGATTTTTTTATAAGTAAAAATCAGAAATGAGGATGTAATGACTAAGTGTTAGAAGAACAGCCTCCAGAGTTGCATCACTTCACTGTTATGCAGCCTTTAAAACCAGGAAAAGACAACAGCTTTGCCATATCACAAAATCTCAGACAGTATCGAGCATATTGCTCAGCCAAAACCAACAGCCTGTTCCTGAATCACTGCAATGTCTCTTCAGTAGCAGTCCAGGAGTTATTGATCATATTACAGTCTTCAGAGGAATTAAAGAGAGGAAGAGGAATGCCAACTTTGAGCCTTTTAAACCAATATGGCTGTTAAAGGCTCACAAAACAAGGAAACCACAACAAGGAAATATGAAGAAGTGCATTTTCTAAGACACCTGGCAAACTCCATCTGCTGATGAATGTCATGTGATCTGATCAAAAGCTTGAGGAAGATTTGGTCGACAGCTGTGTGAGCTTTGCCACTGATGTGTCTGCAGCCACGCATATTAATCAGGTTTTAGCAGCAGAGGTGATTCATCAACATAAGTCAGTGAAAGTGAAACCTGGCGCTGCTGAATGGACATAACGTTAAACCCATAACTATACGTTTCGTATGCCACCCTGTTATATACATCAACAGTGCAAATGAAGTATCTCAAGTTAATTAAGTAGCTTCGCGTTAAGTGTTGAATGCTAGTGAATCTAGCTAATGTTTGTTTAACAGAGCTGGTGTTAAAAGTAGTTAGCCGTTCAACATATGTTCACTCCCTCTGAAACGGAAATGAAGGAAGCTGGCAACAAAAGACGGACAAAACGCATTAATACAAAAAGTTGTGGAGCCAACCTGGTAGCACTGAGCTACGTATGCTAGCGTTAAATACAAAGCGAGTGCCACACTGGAACACTAGCTAGTAGAGCTCGCTAGCTAGCGAGCTAATCTAGCTAGCACCCCACGAGCCATTGACGTTAGCTGCTCTCACTACTCGGGTTAACGCCGGGCTCTTAATCAGACTGCCTTGGAGCAACATAGAGGCTAAAAACAAAGCCTTACCAGCTCACCTTCGTGCCTACTTTTTCTTTTTTTTTTTTCAATCCACAAACAGCGGCTCGGGGTTAGCATTCAGCGGTTGAGCCGGACGGTGATGTTTGCCGCTGGTCGCACCGGGCAGCTGTGCTCGGCTTCAGGCTGCAGCAAAACTGCGCACACAGGGAGGGTGAAGGAGGGGAGGAGGTCCTGCTGCAGACACAGGCACCTCTGCGAGCACACATCTGAACAAACACAGACATGCATGGAGCTTTTTTTTATTATCATGATTTATAATACAAGTGAAATGCGATTTATATCATCCTCTAAGAAATGCTGGGACACTATATATCTTCCTGTTAATGTCTGAGGCTCGGGCGTCTGTATTACATATGCATGTCACGTACAGGGAACACGTAATTCATTGCAGTGGAGAGACATGATGAATAGTCTTTGGGTTCAGGAGGATTTCTTTGTGCCACCCCTGGCCTCTTGTTGCACGATGATGAACTCCAGGATGAGTTTGGCTGTCCGACAGGGCCTCTCCATTGCCACAGAGTGTCCACAGTTTTCCAGCAGGTCCATCCTGCATCCAGGCAGAACCTCTGAAATGACTGTGGCTCCAGAGACATCCATCACCTGGACAAATATGAGATAATCATCATATCTATGTGAGCTTCTCTATTCAGACCTGAGTGGCTAGAGAAACCCGAGCCTCCACCCTCACCCCATTTTTTGATTAATCTATTGCTTAATCTGAAACTTGGGATTCATTTAGAAACAGAAGCTGCCAGGTAATCAATTCCTTTACTTAAATGGGCTTTGCTGAGTCACTGTATTAGGTGTTCTTCATACGTTACCTGATCCTGTTTGCCCCATATCACTTGTAAAGGTGCAGTGATGAGATGCAGGTGCTCCTGTAAGGCGTATCGTGATTTCTCTCCAACAAGCTCCATAAACACTGATTGAAAAGACACAAATCACTGATCACATGGGCTCGACTGTGTGCTTAAAAAAACTTCCAGACTAAAGTGAACTAACCTTCTTGGTAAAATGTGTTGTGAGGCTCCCGGACATCTACCAGTCCTTGAAGAATCTAGACGAGAAAATGTGTTTTAACAAACAAAATGCAGCTGCTTTTGAAAACATTTCTGTAGTTGTGATCAACTGTGGGTACACATAGAGTGTAATCCATACTGCGCTTATTTTCAAGTGTGGGCCTGACCTGCTGGGGGATTTTAAAGCGAACATGAGAGCAAAGTCTGAACATGTCCTCCATCTCCTCAGGTGTCGTTGGGATCAGTGGGATGTTTAATGTGTAATTGCTGTGCTCCAGGTCCTGTAGATGATTGTCAAACTTGGTCTCGCAAGGGTGTCTTATACCTGCAGGATACATTTGAATTTTTTGGTTAGAAAATGCATGATACACGCTTGTATTTTGTTTGAAACAGTAAATGCTGGTGATCAAATAAAATGGAAGAAACAGCAAATGATTGCAGGTGGAACATTTATCCATGATCTGTATAAATTAATTTGATTTTTATTAAGGTTACACTTCTGTAACATTAAGGGTAATGTTAAAGGATAATTTAAATGGTCAGAATTAAAGTTCAAAATTGCAAGACCTTTACTTTCTAGTAAATTCTAGAGACGATCCAGATGACATCACTGTGACATCATCATTGTTATTTTCTTACATTTTGCTCCCCAACACATTAAAGTGTCTCTTTAAAATTAAAATCACTCAAACGTGCATTAATAATGTTGTGTTCACACAGACACACACACTGTGACCGACCGTCTGGACAGATGAGAGTCATGCTGCAGATCTCTGAGGGGTAGCAGGCTGCGTAGACTCCAGCTACATTTCCTCCCATGGAGGTTCCAACCAGATGGAAAGGCTTCCTGTTTAAGCGAATGGCTTCAACAAACTAAGACGAGTGAGAGACAAAAAGTAAATTTCAGAGGGATCATTCAAGCCCCTGACAAATTACATACATATATTTAAAGTCCGTGTAAACCAAAATCAGCCATTTTCTTCTAAACACATTAAACGGGTCATAAATGTGTTTACTTAAAACATGTAAAAGCCATTCGGCCATGTAGAATTTAATTTTGGAGCTAGGCTCACAAACAGTTTTTCAACATTTCTGTGTTCAGGATTTAATGGGCGGGTCAGAAATCATGCAAATCATGGCTGCGTTAGGTAACGCGGCCATATGATTTGCATAAACCCCGCCCTGCTGCGGAAGTGGTATAAATACGTTCAGCGCATCGGCTTCAGCGGTTCTCCCACTCACTCTCCAGTTTCGGATTGCATTGCTTACAATAGTTTGCAGCTAGCTAACCAGCCAACCAGTCAGCTAACCAGCCATGTCTCCTCCACATCGCTCTGCATCTTTCCTGGATGCCACAGTGTGCAGGGTGACTGCGCTGTTAGCTTATTTAAGTTTCCTTCGGATGAAACGTAAGGAAACGGGGGAGTCCATTGACGCTGGTCAACTCCGTCCCCGGCTTGCATCCTCTCCTCCGCCAACGAGGAGATGTGACCGCTGCTGACCGCCGCTGACACTCTCCGTCCTGCTCACCGGCATGATGTGGCCGCCGCGCCGCAGCATGCCCTCCGTCCCGCTGACGGCGGGTCCCACCGGCATGATGTGGCCGCGCCGCAGCCGACCCTCTCCGTCCTGCTGACGGCGGGTCCCACCGGCGGTATGTGGAGGTAGTATCAGGGCCGCATTATTGGTGAGCCGTCCCAGTGTGAACGGATAATCCGGAGGCGCGGAGCGAGGGCGTGTCGGTCTGACAGTCTGATAACTGCACAGGTCCTTCACTCAACTAAATACAGAGAAATGTACCACAAAGCAACGTTACAGGACCGAACAAAAGTAACGTAGTAACTGTAACTGTCTTTAGCAACTTATATGAGGAAAACAAATACCACAGCTGTATGTGGAGAAGAGTCTGTCCTCCTGTCCGTCCCCTCCCTGTCCTCCCGACTCTTCCTCACATTTCTGCTCACAAAACAGCATCTGTCACGCTTGTCACAAGAGTGTTTAACTCACCGAGTGTTTGACGAAAATAAATCACCGCGACCGCCAGCCCCCCTGACCGAGACTTAAGGAAACTGTCCCCCAGAAAACAGCCTCCGTCCCCGGGACTGAGAGAGTCAGACAGCGTCCTGTTTACTGATGGTGATTATGTATAATTATGTAATTTAGCGCGAAAAACTTCACTCCTTCACTTTCCAGGATGTTTAGTGGGTCAGGATCTCAATCACTACACGTTATAACAGCATCTATATGATTATAAACTGTCCGCGGGTTTAGATAGACAAGGGGAACACCTGGGGAGACACCGACGTCATTAACATGACGCGTAGCCCCCGCCGCATGGGCGTGGTTCCAGCGCCTCTAACTGACACGCCCCCAGCGTTTCACAGCAGAAAGAAGTGCTTGTTTTTCCATGATTTAGAGACCTAATTTTATATACTTAACAATTTTTTTAATCTTTCAAATTTGGCTCAGTGGTCAATGATACATGTTTCTTTGGTGTGACAAACTCATAACACAATTTTTTTGCCGCTTTACACGGACTTTAATTGTTCTCTGTTCGGTGTACCTGATGGATCCTCCTGACTTGCCCCTGGATAGAATAATCCTCTGTGTTGGTGCGTGTTGTTCCCTCATGGCCGGGCATGTCCACACACACAATGTGCAGATGCTTTGGTAGATACTAGAACAGTAAAAAGACCAAAAAAAATACAGATTTAAACTGGTGAAGTGATCTCATTTTAATATATAGATCCCAAAACTTGAATGTAGTTTATTTTAATATTGGACACTGAATTTGTGCACACTTAAAAAACAAACAAAAATAGCCTCTCTCACTCAAACACATATGAGGTGATATCAGCTGAATCTGAGAGGGTTCAAGGATGAAGGCCTGAGGGGGGGCAATGGGATTGGGGGTCTTTGTCACAGCTGAGGTCACAGCAACAAACTGTAATGTTTAGTGTTTCAGATCTCCTGACCTTGACGACAGTGAGCCAGGTGTCCTTGTGAGCAGAGAAGCCGTGCAGCATTAAAATGGAAGGTCTCATCCCAGGCTTTCCTCTGTAGGAGTAGCAGAAGCGATAGCCTCCGCAGTCTGCGTAGCGCACCTGCAGGCCCAGAGTCCGCCTCCAGTACCTGAAAGAGAGGCATAGACACACAGATAAGCACTGGAATTCAAATTTGAGCCAAATGATGATGCAAATTAAATGAGCATGTGTTGCCAATATTGCTAATTTGGATTCTGCTTGTGAGGGTTTGATATTGAGTAAAGTTTAGGATAAAAAAAATATATATACATGCACTGTCATTTTCATAATTTATCATTTAAAAAAGGAGATATTTAAATGTTTAAGTCAATCTTAATACAACACTCATGATGATGTACATTATTCACTTCAAAAGGTGCAAGGACTAAAGGACTTTTGGTTCAAAACATTCACAATTTAACTCAAATGTTCGGCAGAATGTCAACAAATCACAAAATTGACATCATGTCAAAGACATTAAAGTACTGCTTTTATAAGATAAATACTTAAGTTAGCATGCTAACCAGCGAGCCCCAGGCCTGAAAACCTTTTTTTCCCAGAGGTCCACAGCTCCTGTGCTAGCAGTGACAACGACAACCTTTACAAGGTAACAAGCTAATGGTAGCTACACCCATTTGTTGAGAGTATGAATTCAAGGTGCCTGATTCTTACATACTGCAACGTTAATATTAACGCAATTCGAGGTAAATTATGAAGCACAAAATCTACAGTGCTGACTTCATGCAAAAATATATTTTTCAAGTATTGTGTAGCTGAATAATATGATAATGAAGTCTTTTTAGGTATGTTTTTTTTTGTCATCAGCAATTAAAATATTTGTGGCAGAATTAGTATTTGTTGCTCATCTTCACATCAGTTATTAAACATATCAAGTGACGGGCATTACATCAGTTATCGACCTTACCAGTAATACACTTTAATCAGTGCCGAGGGCCAGAGGAGGACAGAAGCAACAAAGGCCAGAATTGGAATAGCCAGTGTTCCTCCAGCAATGATGAACAGGTTGATCACATCTAGATCAGCTGCCATGGCTCGCCTATAAAAACACAATAATCAACATTACACATACATGCTGTAGCCTTTCTCTGGAGCACAGCTCATTGGGGGGAGGGGGAAAGTTAGTAACAAAAGTCCATGCAATGTTTTGTTGATAGTGAATAATACGTCATCAAAATAACACATGAAAATGAAATGAAATGAAAGTGTAAAAACGTACTTTTCAGATGGTTTCTTCCCTCCTGGTTTCTTTTGTAACTGGCAGAAACATGTGACCGCTGCAGTGATTCTGTTGATTAGTGAGCAGATGCTTGAGTTTATTTGCAGGTTTTGTTGATGCGTCGAAAGGATAAATAATCAACGTATCTTTCTGAAAGATGAAATAAAAAGAACCATGTCCCGGTGGAGTGCAGTTAGTCCCAGCAGATGTTTGCTCTGGATAAACTTATTGATTACTACCCATCATTGGGGAAACCGGGCCACTCTATTATTCAGTCAATCATTTAAAGAGAACGCATAGGCCAGACTTACGACAGAGTCAAAACTCTCCGCAAAAAACTTTGAACGGCATTCTGTACATCACAAAAGGGCAATAAAGAAACACGTGAAAATACAAAAATAAATTTTGGATAACCAGCTTTTAACTTGGTGACTTGCCCTCCATCAATGACTGGTCAGTAAAAAGATTGTGTTCTTTTCACTAAAGCTGGTTAAGACTAGTAGAAAATACATGATATTGCTGTAACACTATTTCTCAGTGCACAGTTTCCTTAGCTTCAGTTCAGCTTAATCAAGGTTTTCAGGCTTTGGTTGTAATTGTCCAGATTTTTTTTTTTACTTGTCTGCAAAATGTGTTTCATGTTGGATGGCTAATAGGGCGTAGGGTGTAAAGTTGTGTTGTTCTTACTCTTTTCCAATCATGTAAAGGTGTTAAGTGAGTAGGACATATTGCTGCACCACTGGAAGAAAACCAGAGGACTTTTTTGTCTTTCCAGAACCTCCCGTCATCACTGACTGGGTACCTGCTCCAGGTTATGTAATGACAGAAAGAAAAACTCCAGTCATGCTCTTGACACATTTCTGATGGCAGTGCATCATTGATATGAGACTAACATTTTTTAAAATGACACCCTTAAAATAAAAACACTTGATTCGTTTGCTGCTCTGGACAAAAGCATCTAGCAACAAATGACTCTAAATGTGAAATATGATGGCTCCTTCAAGTCCAAAACTTACCACTGGGTGTCATGACAGAGGCAGACAGTGGAGCGTCCCGTTTGCATTTAGTAGGGAGGATCTAAGGGCTTTCTGCGATTGGCTCTGCTTCAGTTGACAGTGAAGCTTTGAGGGATTGTGTGTACAGATATCTGACCTGGCTCTGGTTTCAAGATTTTCAACTGGATCTCAGACACTGGGATTTTCTTGATTGAGGGGAAAAAAACAGAACCAATAAGGACTCACCATGAAGACACTGCCCTCCAGAGGTGATACTGACTTGATAGATACTCTGTGGATGACTTATTCAAAGGATCATGCCAGTGTTTTTGCATAGTGTTGGCCTATTTATTTGTATAAAAACAGATATTCAAAGATTCAAACATGTGGTGTATCACAACTATAAACAGATAATAAGCCACAATGAATAAGGCAGGTAATTAAAGATTTAGCTAAATGTGGAAAGTAATAATTCGTCAGTGTTTTTCTTTTAAATGACATCAAACCCCAAATATACTAAAAAACAAGGAAATACTCTTGATACTGTCTTGGCTTAAGCTGATCAAATGACTCTTGATAAATTCTGTAGATACATAAACATTTTGCTTGGATAAGACCTTTTTAGAAAGCCTCTATTAACTGTGTTGGGATTTAGGATATCGGTTTAATTACGAAAGTTTCTCACATACTATGTAAAAAGGACTTAAATCAAGGGCGGTGTAAATTAGAGCTAATATGAAGGCCAAGATTACACAGTAAAAATACCATCTAACGCAGCTGCCATTCTGCTGCATCCCTAGTCCACTACCGATGACCTACATACAAACTGGAGCAGAACAAAATGGACACGGCAACTCTGCAGAGAGGCTCGCCAGTGTGTGGGAATGATTCTCATGTTTGGGTTTACACAGGACGAAGCGTTCGTCCTCAGTCTGCTCACAATAACAGTGTTTTTCCCGAAGGTTGTCTGAACTACAGCCTCACGTCACATTAGCTTCCTCATCTTGTTTGTGTCGTGAGAGGGATCCTTGACACAGCAAAGCCAGAAAATGACTGAACCGATGTAGCACCACAAAAATGAGGATCAGATGTGTCATGATGGGTGGTACACGCACATACAGTCATTGATTTCCTCAGCTATGGCCCCGATAGGTATGGCGAAATGTAGAAACAGACATCCTGTTGAGAAATAAGGTGCATCCTTTTCCACAGGCCTAGAATCAGTGTGGTCAGCCTGCTTAAAGGGCATAATAATTGCACTGAGTGTTGAACCCTATAATCTCCCAGCAGATGTTGAAGGCCCCCGCAGTGAGTTGTCACATTAGCTCAGATCATCAAACGCTGATCAAACACTCGTAGTCTAAGCAGGGATTGATCCTTCAAACAGCCCCGCAATAAACAAGGCAACGGGCTGCATGTCGTTTGAGGTACCTGTGAGACAGCCCAGGAAATAAACAAGACTCATCCAGGATTCTGTAACTCTGGAAACTACTATTACTACCCACTGTGTTGTATTTCATTAAAGTACTTCTTTGGTGTAATATTTTAACTCACCTAATTCAATCTTAAAAATGTGTTCTGTGTAATATCATGAGAAATATTCTACTAATGTTTCAGGAATGTAGCATTTATGTGTACTGTATTGCCAATTACTACCTTCTTTTATATTACTTGATATTATATATACACTGCAGTTACATTGTTACTTTGAAGATGTATTCTGATAGTAACTAATTAACTGTTAATAAAATGTAGACTAACATAAATCCGAGTATCACAATACAAAAGTGATGTAACTTGACCTTTATTTAATCTTATGAACTGTAAGAATACACACTATTGTATTTGGTTTCACTGAAGACCAGAAGGATGTTGTGTGAGAGCTGTGTTGTGTGCATGGTTACAGATTATATCATCCTTTGTGATGAAATTATTCCGTATATTTGTATTCTTTTTTTACTTTTGTCCTCATTTTTCTTCTTCCTCTATAGCATGATATTTCCATTCTAGCAGGACCAACTGTATTGTAATCCAATTTCCCCCTCATGGATCATTAAACTATTTCTGATTCTGGAGTTATCATGGCAACAACTATTTTTTCTTAAGTTGCAACTTTTTGCTGGAAGATGTTGCAGCATAAGTTATAAAAACAGACCAGCTAAACTCAATTGAACAAGGGGTCTGAATTTCTGTGCACAGGACACCTTCAGTATGAGATAACCTAGATGACATCACTATGCCGTCATTAGTGGTATATTTTTCAGCTTGTCCCAGAGCCACAAAATGTTGTACTATTGAAGTCACAGACTGAGCAGTACTCTTAATGACTAATAAAACAACCTCTATATGCACAAATTATTGTTTTTAATTTCTAAAAATGAACAATCAGGTGTGATTCCTGAGCAGATGTGTGTTTGTAATGTATTCTTGGACTTACATGCTGATCTCAGCCGAAGCTGCTGTGCACCAGAACGTCCAGACACGTGCCAAATGTCCCGTCTGACCTGCCAGAGATGTGCATCATCTCCTGTCATGTTCCTGCGGTTCAACAACTCCAGAGGGTCATTCTGTCATACAGGTCAAACTGCAGGTTACAACTAAGTGGTTGCCCACATTTTATGCATTAATCCTACCACTGTTTATTCTGTGGGTAAGCTCATCTTTCCCTATGGTGCATTGTTGGTGCAAGCTGACGTGCACGCTGCGCTCACCTGAGGAAACCTCTCTTTAAGGAGAACAAACTGTGCCCCCGGCTGTCAGCTTCAATCAGCTTCTTTAAATGCCATCTGCAGTACAGGGAGCTATTAGAAGGAAATACAACAGGAAATATAAGATCTAGCCTGTTTTGCTGAAGGGTAGAAGAAAAAAACATGTATCAAAATAAATATTTACTTTCCACTCAATATTAAAAACACAAGATAAAGGACAACTTACCTCAGATAAACTGTATCTTCTTTAGGTTTTTCAAACAAAACCTACAGTACCAGAAACTCTGACCTCATCTCCGTCAGGCTGGGTGGCTTGAGTGACCACCTGCTGATGCAATGACTGTAAGGTGCAATTATGAGGTTGAGCTCTTTAATTGAAGTCACTCTTACATTTCAGAGCACTTATTCATAAACTTTAATCCCAAGAAACTATATAACTTTCCATCTCTTTACAAAATACAGATATTGACTGAGCAAACTATCATAAATACAGCAAATTACCAATATATGTATATTCATAGAGATTTTCCACAGAATCATATGATGCATGCAAATATATAACCATCAGAAAACTCTGAATGAATACCAGATTTATGTATGAGCTTATTTACAAATTCAGATTTGAGTTAGGTCCAGTTAATAAAACATGTCATTTCAAGTATTACACCAGTTTCTTGTGGTGACTCATGGCAGGATGCGATACAATATCTCTAAATAGCAGGATTTTAAATCATATTATGTTATGTAATGTTGACTTCCCTTCAGTAAACAAGTGATGCAATGTATGGCTGATTGCTACTATGGCTTCATGACATTTTTAAAAAGTGACACTGCGTTATTTTAGGTTTCTTCAATATACTGTTTATATATTTACTTATGAAAACAAATGCAGAAATTGGCAGCAGATAACCTGAAAAGATCTATTTGGAAATAATTAAATCACTTTCAATAATTGAGGTGAGGGGATTTTGCAGAGGGGATTTTAACAACAGATCCTCTTTCATTTGATAAATTGATCAGGGATGATTATAATCGGTTGTTTGCTGTGCATGAGATTTGCATGTTACTTACAAGGAAGAAACCCTTACAATGGACAAAAGAACATATCAGACAGTTGTTCTCTTGTATCAAGCAGCAGAAAAGTTTAAGCAGGATGTGTTTGAGTTCATTTGCCTTACTTGACATTGCATATGTGAATACTGAAATAATATATTGTGCAGCCCTAATTGCCTTTATCAATAACATGCCTATTGCTCATTATCTGTGGTTTTTGTCACTTTTAAGACTTTTGTATTACTTGCTTTATCCAGCTTTGTTATGAAATAGATAGCATCACTTACTATTATGTCGACTGCATCCGATTATGTTATATTATGTACAGTGGCTGATGCGGAAAATGTAAATTCACTATTTATCATCATCACTGCAGTTACCGTCTTAGAAAGCTCATCTTAAAATAGAAAGCAAACACTCAAGACAGGAGTTGGGTACTTACAACCTTTGACTAGATTCTGTTGATAAAGGAAACCACTTTTCCAAAGTTCACATATTTAAAATGTGGCTGCAACACATCACCCATCATAAATGAAAAACAGCTCTCAGGGCTATTATCCAAACTATACAGAATAACTGCAAGATAAATTCCTCAAATACCCTCTCCATGTTGTCTCCAAAACATTCCGAAAAAGGCCTTTTCAACATTGTTATTGGTTATGATAACAGATCATATCTTATCGTAACCATCCACTGATGTGTTGGTATGTATCTGAGGTATTCATCATGCACTCGGTCAGGGGTGGCATTATTGTGACAATATTTATTATTCCGACAGTTACAGAGATGTGTTACATTTAGGGAGCGTCAAACTCTAGGTGATCCATCTAAAATCATATATTAAGTGTGTAGACTTTACATTCATTAATGAATAATCCTATAGGTCAAGATAGTAAACACAAACGCAGCCCAACTAGGTTCTCTTCAAATAATAGACGTACAAACAGACTTAATTATTTGCACACAAAACTGACATTCTTTTATTAACCTCTCTGTCATCTAAAATAGAGCATCTTAAAAATTAAACAGTGTTAAGTACGAGCCCTCCTAATTAATAGTGCAGATATGACAAGGGGGCAAGTGTGGAGAAATCTGATGACAAATATGGATTCACTTCAGTGTGCGTGTGTTTTTGTATGTGTGTGTCTGAGCATGTTGCCCTCAGGTCCTGAAGAGCACAGCAGCAGTCACAGCTGTCAGAGCCACAGCAACCACCGGCCCCCAGATCATCCACGGCTTCTGAGGAAAAAAAGAAAAAAAAAAAAAAAAGTGGTGACACAGAAATGGAAACATGAGCGTCACCGCATGAAACCCGCCCATCCCAAAGACCGCAAAAGCTTTGACAGAGGGAACTTGCCATTGAGAGCAATGCAGTGCACAGAGAACGCAGGTTAGCTCTTTCAGGTAGGCCCATCACAAGCCAACTGACAGAAAACAGTTGTTAAGCATTAGCCATCCAGACAAGACAAACAGATGTCAGATGTTGGAACTGTATGATTAGAAAGGTTAGAGATTCTCAGACGTCAATTTTTGTCAGTTTCCCCCCCGAGGAAGGCATTCTTGGGAATTAGGAAAACCTGATTAAGTCATGCAATGATCTAGAAGACATTGATGAGAATGAAAGGATGTAGGCCGACTTGACAGGAGTAATGTGTACCTTACTACCACAATGCGCCGAAGCACCAATACAGCAAAGCCAGGATAAGGCCGATGACTATGGCTTGAACAGGCAGCAATAGGGATGTCTACAGAAGGGAAGGGATATTATAGTAATCAGCTGCAACGGGACATACTTTAGTTGGGTGTAGCTTTATTAATAAACCCGTCAGTCAATAGTCTGTGTGTGTAATTGGTGTTTATACAAATCTTGCACACAGCTGACAATGTCTAAAAGCAACACTAAAAGACAGTGGATGAGTACAGGGGAGCAGGTGTGCTGGGATAAAAATAAATATATATTTATGTGCTTTAAATCCTACAAAAGATTCACCTTTAATGCCTGGAGATATTTCACAAAATATAATATTTTGTTGCAAAACTTTGAAGCAAAGCTCATGCTTCCAAAACCTAAAGCTTCTTTTTGGGGCTGTCAATATGGCCTGAAAATAATATTTAGATAAATTAAGGTTATATCAGGCTATGTATAAATCTCAATTGGGGCTGCATGAAGTAAAAACACTTTATTGCAATTATTTTGGCATATATGATGCCATAATAGTTGATAGAAAATACTAAAATAAACATCACAATAACAATATGACATTTTGAAATCTCAAGAACTCTTCCTAAACTTAAGGACTGGGAAACAAAATCAAGTAGCACCACATTTTTAACTAAATACCCCAAAAGTACTGTGAAAATAGTGTAGGCATGACTAAATATTTTTTACACCATAAAGACAATTACATTTTTGATCAATAATCATCAGTAATGTGAATATAATTATAGAGTGGGTAAAAGGCAAGTATTAACAAATCAAGGAGTTCAGAAATGTGCCGCTCACTTTGCCGCAATGCAGCCTTTGAAACTAAGAAAAGACAACATTCTAAAATGAAATACAATCACGATGACAATATAAGATATTTTGCCCAGTTGGACTTCTAATGCACATAAAAGCTATGCTGCAGTTTTTGAGCTTAACTGCAGATCATTATTTCTTCACTTCATGCACCTCCTAATACATTATGTCAAATGTGTATTATGGACCAGCACTCACCTTCGTTCCTTTTTCCTGTATGTCCTTCATGTTGGATTTGCATTCTTCAAGTTCATCTGCAAGCGACTGTTTTTCTTGCTCAGTCTTCTCATATTTTTCCTTTAGGTCCAACAAATCCGTCTTTGCCTCCTCATACTGTATAAAGCACATAATGTCTTACTTAAACACATAACTGTCCCTCTATGCATTTTCAGAGTGAATATAGCTAACAAAGGAAGCATACTGGGGCCATGCTGATTTTAGAATCACTGATTGATTCTTTGTCCCCTAACGGGGCTTCACAGGATGAGCTCAGTCTTAAAAAGGACACTGTGAGAGCACTCAGTTTCCACTTTTATTCAGTGACTGAAAGAGAAACACCACACTGGGACGAATGTCTTGTGGTCAAGGATGACTTCATCCCTGCTTTCTGCTATTCAACAGTGGCTCTCCTGTCTGGGTGTCAGAGCAGTGGCTCACTTCCATTCAGTCTGCTAAATCCGACCGGGATCATACAGTAGTGTGCCACTGCCAGCAGCAAGCAACCTGTGGACTGTTTGGAGTGGAAGCACAACTGAATCCTATTTCCATAAGAAAGAAGCTTCCTGGCATTTGTAGATTCAAGTTGATTGTTATGACATTTTAACTGATATCAAATTTTAGATAGACACAAGCAAATAAACCACTAATTCAACAAAAAACACTACATGTCCTGGTAAATATCAGCCAGATGGGCTGATAAAGAATCAGAGCTATTGTCATGTGTGTCAAAGCAGAAAATCCTGCCTTTAGTCATTAGAGTTAATTTACTAGCTTTCTCAGTCGGAAAGAGTCAAGATAAAACTCCCCCCCAAAAAATATAAAAATAAATAAATAAATAAATAACTACAAACAATGATGGGACAACAGAAGATTTTACCGTGGATCCCAATAACAAACACTCAGAATTAGCGTATCATGATGAACTTCTATCAGGATAATCATGAATATCCTCACATCAGTGACTAGAAAAAGCTTGTTAACATACAGTCCTTTACAGAACGACACAGAGATGAGGTGCCTACCATTTATTTATCCTTTTTTTTTATGCAAGACAATATTATTTATGATTACCTTATTTCAGTTTGATTTGTATTAGTTTTTAGTGAACTATCAAAGTATTTGCTCCTTGACCAAATGTAACATTAAGTGACACTGGAATGTTTTAGTGCCATTTTAAGAGTTGTAAACATATTCATTATCAGGAAAGTATCCTGAACTGCTATTTTTGGGCCAGGATACTCATTACATGACATTTTCATATCGTCCCACGCCTGGTACAAACATAAAGGAGGATGAAATCTAAATTGAGAGAAACCTTACTATCAAAACATACTGGTTATCTAGCAGTCAACATATACAGACTCAGCTTGACCAGAAAATTTAACTGACAATGGCAACAATTTATAAACATAGTCATGTGCCAGCCATTGTATAGCTAAAGTACACAGCTGCTCTGGTTACAAAAAGGGACAGTATCTGTTCCATCAGTCACAGGAGTGAAAAATGTGACTGAACAACAAGTGTAGACAATATTCAGCTGTCAGCTTTGAAGGTAGAAGTATTCTTAGAAGTAAAACCTTCTAGTGATTGTGAGATACTTGACACCTGGTTGAATACTTTTTAGTTTTGAGAACGTACCTCTCTCTGCAGAGTCTTGCTGCGGCTGTCTGCTTCTTCCAGTTGGGTTTGCAGCTTGGTGCTATCCTCCTGGTGCTGGAGCTGCATGGCCACCAGCCTCTTCTCCAACTCCTGCTGGGATCTCTCCAGGGCTTTGAGGCTGTTGCTCAGCTCAGCATTCTGGGCACGCGAACTACAAGAAACAAAAACAGTTCAAAAGGGTGAGGGCTTACACAAAGCAAGGTGTGTGGTGCACTGTGTAGCAAAACATGTTGGAGCAGAGTCAAGCAAATGAAACAGAGGGAGTATACAAAGGTGGGGGTGAGGCTGAGCTCTGGATAATGTAGCACAGTGCACTGACCTGGCAAGGTCCTTCTCCAGCTGCTTCTGTTTCTGCAGCGCTGCCTCTTTCTCAGAACGCAGTGCTGCACAGTCACTCTGCAGGCTGCCCTTCTCTTTCTGGTGAGTCTTGAGGAGTTCCTCCTTCTCGGTCCTGAGGGAGGCACACTCCGCTTGCAGACTGCTCTTTTCCTTCTGGTGCTTATTGACAACGTCTTGTTTTTCAGATCGCAGGACAGAACACTCCTTCTGTAGGCCATTACACTCCACCTGCATGGACTGCAGCTCACTGGCTGTGAAAAATACATGGTTTTATGTAACGTAGCAAGCTATGAGCAGATGCCTTTTTCTTAATTAGCTTACTTATTATACATGATACATTTTCTAGCTGCTTGTACAGGCTAGTGTACATTAAAGTATGTAGACAAGTCTGTTAGTGCCAGAAACAAAAAGAGCAGATTATGTTGCTTTTGGGGTTTTTACATATATAGAGAAATTGGACAGTTCAGGAATATTGTGTGTTTTTTTAAATACTACTACATTTCACCTGCCATCATCGTCATCATCATTTTTGTGTATTTGTGCAGTTGTACCTTGTATTTCTGCAGTCTTCTGCCACTGCTTGCTCTGCTGTTGAAGGTCACGCTGTAGGTTGTCGATCTCACGCTCATATTTGTTGGCTGTCTGACGCCATTTGTCCAGGTCCTTTGAGGCGGATGACAGGTTAGTCTGGATGGCAGCAACATCACGCTCCCGCTCAGCAGTGGCTGCCTCCAGGGCACGTTTCAGAGCCTTCGACTCATCACGTGCACTCTGCAGCTCACTGTGTGAACTGGAGGAGACATCTATCTGCTCTCTGAGGACGCCCATTTCATCTTGGAGCTGCTGCAGTTGGCCTGCACACACAGTGTTCAGTGTTTAGATTAGGAGTGTAAACATTTTGATTAAGATTGAGAAAACTTTTCAATCCACAAACATCCGGATTTACCTTGAAGAAGTTTTATCTGTTTTGCAGATTCATCAGCTTGGTGTTTATTTTCTTTCCTCTCTTCCTCCAGGATACCTGTGAATTACAGTAGCATTCATTTCACCTGTGGTTGTTAGCTTGCGTGTGCACAGTACTAGCTTTGATGATGTGATTGATGTATATGTTATTTCACCTTGTAGCTCCATGCATTTGTGCTTCTCAGTATTAGCTAGCTCCTGTGCTTCTCGAAGCTCATCATTCAAGCGCTGGATAACCTTTTCGGAGTCACCAGAGGACCCCATGTTTGACCTGGTCAAGTCATCTGATGATGAGAGGGAAAACAGGAATAATTATCCAAATTAGATCATCCTCTCTCCAAAACATGAGTGGATTTAGCTGTAAAGGGTAGAGATTCTTATCTTCTCTCAAAGTCACTGTAAAGGATGTAAAATTCACAACATAATGATACATTAGGCAGTAATGATGGCAATTAAACTATAAAAATAGATGAATAAGTGAATAAGTTCCACCATGTTCTTTCTGCTTCAGTCCCAAATATTCAGCCAGGGCTGACATACGAGATGATTTCCCAAGATATTAAAATGGGACTATTACATAAACTAATTGCTCACCCAGAAATAGACACAACTGCATTATCTGCATTTTCTTTGCAAGCTTTCATTCAAAATCATCGATTAAACCAGCAACATACGAGTCTCTGGCACATCTACTTTGTTTGTTAACATTGTGTTACAGTAAACAATACACAAAGGGAATGGACTAGCCAGCGTTGTCAAGGGTCTGTTGTGTTCCTAGTTGTGGAAACAAACCCCACAAATACTTGGGCTTTGCAATGTCCAGTGAATATTTTGATCCTCTAATCTACCATGGCTAGGAAAAGAGATGACCTCATCTCAGGCTGAGCATTTGGCAGAGGGGAAAACAAGAGTCGCGACAGGTCAAGCATGTGCACCATAAATGGACACATCAGAGGACTGAGACTGCTATGAAAAACTGCATTTGTACTGTCATTGTGTCTGGCACACACGGCTGGATGAACACAATGTACAAATACGCACACATGTCGTTAGCAGTGGCATTGATAAATGTCCCAAAAATGAACGCGTATGAAGTGACTACTGGAGGCTGGTGGCACCCTCGGACTCGAGCACATGACCACCCTGCTGTGTACCAGACAAAGGATGGGTGGTCAGTGCTCCGTCCTGCATGTGTGTATGAGGTTGTGTGTTCCGTGAGTGCATGCATATGTATGAGTGAGATTCAGAAATGTGTGTGGGCTCCCTGTAAGAAGGGTCGTCTGTGCTTGGTTTGTATGAAAGATGAATATCCCCTGGAGCGGACGAGGTAACGATGGTATTAGATGAGGGCGTCCAACGTGTTATCTTTAGCAACATTAGTTATTACACCAATTATGACATAACGTCAGACTGACACATGACAAAGTAATAATGGGAGTAAAAATACCTCTCTGCCTAGTTGGGGGATACTGAGCATCACGCTGCCTCAAGTGATGACACAAAAAAAAAAAGATGTAGGAGAAAGTCTTTTTTTAGCTCAAGTGCTGAGGGCTAGAGCCATCATGCTCTAGCTTTCCCCGCTGTCGGTTTCCTTCCCAATGAATGTGACGGCGGGTTAGCACTGCTTGGACTAAATGCCCAGAATATCCAGTGAATTTCTGCTGATCAAAGTGCTGGGAGTGATATTCATTTACAGCCACAGAATGTGCTGTATATGGGTGAAACTGAGGAATACCCTTGTCATTTTGAAAATACTGCTGCTGTGAGGACACTGTTTGCTTTGTGCTGCCTATATGCTGTGCAGCGTAGCATCACAAATTCATTCATCATGCAAAATTGATTCCATCGCAGATATGCTCACACATGGCAATGCATTATCCGCTGCATTCTATGTTAATAAGCCACCATAAATGTGTCTAACACACATTAGTCAGCTGAAGTGCCCTCCGTGCAAAGAGACTCCATCTTCTCATAAGCTGTTGACACTAGAGAGATCAGCCTCTAAAACAAGGCCATCACAGCACAGCGCTGTAAAAAGCTCTCAAGCCAACCAGCTGCGCTTATAGCTTCAGACGCTCTTCTTAAGTGTGACTCATGCTTTTTCCCCTCTCTCCACCTTGTCACTTACTAAGATACGCTGTGTCAGGTAAGAGTCACGATGAGCAAAACACTGCCAAGTCATTCCCTTCAGTTCTGTTGGGCAATTTCTCCAGAAATAAACAAACAATCAAAAACAATACAGCAAGGTTACCTTTAATCAGTGATACGTTATTCATGGGATCACTCAGCTCTTTATCATCCATTTGTTTATCTGTAAAAGAAAAAAAAGAATAAAAAGAAAAGTGTGAAAACATTCTGGCAATAAAATAAAGATATACAGCATCAAATCAAGTGTTATTGTTTTAAGTTTTAAAATAAATGTCTTAAATGATTAAGACGTTGGTTAAGGATTTGAGTATTCATAAAAAAAGGTAAACGCATAAATGCATCATCATCTATAAACACATAGCAAGTACTCATGGAAGAGGCAGCTGCATAGTTACTGAGAAATTCTCTTAGGTCACAGCAAAAAACAGATTAATAAATGTTCAAGAATAACACTTAGCAGGAAATATTACCTTAGGTGATCCGGGAGCTACAGTACTCTGTGTGCTGAGGCTACAGCAGTCCCTGACATGAAGAACTCTTCTCCAACTATGAGATTTTTTCAGATGCAAAATGGAATAGTCCAAGCAGTGAGGGGGAGGCAGGGGACTCCAAGAGGGTGGCAGACGCTGTGTACTGGACCTCCCTGCTGATGTTAGACTGAAGCCAGTGAAGACAAAGATCTAACTGAAAAAAGAAGGACAGACACCTCAAGTATGGCTAAAATGCTAATGTAAAGGGGTGTAAGGTGAGTGTCCTCAAATACGACCCCCCCCCTATTTTGTGGCTCAAGTCCACAGCCCCTCCACACTAGGTCATGCATCCGAGTAGGGCACCTCGGAAGCTGCAGCTGCACACTGACACAGAGGGGTTTTGTTCAGGGAGCTGAGCTGCTCTCTGGCCTGATACTGGTACTGATGTTAAAATCTACAGGATGACACAGAACAGGGAGAACCAAGTGTGAGTCATCCACAATCCTGTTTCCACTCTCGTTTCCACCTTATAGGCCACTGTTTTGTCACTTTGAATACATAAATTATTTGCCTTCAGGGTTAGAGCTACATGTCATTCTGAAGTTGTGCTGTAACTACTAAAGGGAAATAATTTGCTTGGTTAATTTGTGATTTATTTGACTGTGAAATATCAGAGTTGGCCTCTTCAGTGTGCCTTGAAAAGTTTATAAGGGCGGGGTAGAATAGACATCATGTGAGAAAGCAGTTGCCTGAATTGAAAAGAGTGTCAGAGCGATATTTAAATACCGGTTATATGTGTAAGCAAACAAATGCTGACCCCTGGAAGCTGTTCTAACTTGTAGCGACACATAACAAATTCCTTGAATAATGTATGATAGAGACACACACACACACACGCACGCACATGCACACACCTCAAGAGGGCGGGAGCAGAGGGGAGGTCACGATTTAGAGGACATCCACAATTAAAGGAAAAGTTCACCCAAAAATGGAAATGTAGTCCTTATCTACTCAACCCAATACTGATAGGAATTTGTAGTCCACAAAACATTTCTTCAGCTATGCAGCAGTCTCCCAAATAACTGAAGTAGATGGGGACTTGTTTTAAAAGGGAAATAAATGACGTCAGAAAAAAACATAAAATGGCTCCATACAGCTTGTATAGGACATTTTTTTTAAGCTTCATTGTAGCTGTTAAGCTTAAATCATTAGCACACCCCAGCTCAACAGTGCATCAAGGGTGCAAATGTTGTCTTTTCAATTCAATCTAGGATGTGGAAATGCTGACTTATCAATGTAGCCCAAATTATCTTTCTGACATCAGTTCACCTTTCTATTTAAGGCTGTGCAATTCCTATCATGTGCTTTACACAGAGAATGATTGAGAACACAAAGCATAAACCTTATCAAGTCAGTATTAAAAGAGGAGACTGTCACCCAGCTAGTTGTAAGAGTGTAAATCACAAGTACATTTTCACAAAAAAACAAAAAACACAACACAATCAGCTTGCAAGTTCAATGAGGTCACAGCTTACAGCTTGCAGCTACACAATATCAGGAATAGCAATAGCAAGTGATTTGGGCTCAGAAAAGTAAGACCCAGGTTTCTGAATGAGTTTTGCTGTGTAGCCAGATTCCAGCATGAGACCTTAACCTTGGTGGAAAGTGTAAACTAGTAAAAAGGTTTACAGATTAAACTATGAATCACTGACAGTTGTCAATAATCAACCATTTCAACCTTCTAGTCTACTTCGAATTAAAATGTACAATATTTACCAACCGTTTGTTGGTATCCCACTGGACCATTATTAAACTCTAGAGAACACTAAATAGCTTAAATTCAGTTAAGGAGCTTAAGAGTTTTAGAGCATGCTATAAAAGTGTTCTCTACACAGACAAGTGAGGGGTAAACCCACACTGGGTTAATGGCCCATAGACAGGATATAAAAATTCAAACCTCAAGATCCACTTCCTGCCATATACTTACAGGTTTTTCTCCTATATATGCTTCATCATATTTTATAGCAGCCATGACACATGCATCACTGGATTTTGTATATGTCTTCTATGTTTACAATTAGCTATAGACATGTTTAAAACTTTATAATCATATGAGGACTATAACCTTCTTACATGCAGGGTTTATTGTTGTTTATTGTTCTTGCACTGAACTTAATTAGTTTAGTTAAGTGGCAGCTGAGTGTGTAATTATGTATATGAATAGTTGTGGAAATGCATGTTAGCTATTTTAAGGGGAAGAGAAAGTAATCTATATGGGTCTCGGGAAAATCAGGTTGTAATGTAGACTAATTTAATCAGGCTGTAAACTTAACTGGATGACTGGTGCCTTTCATATTTTGAAGTAGCCTTTAATCGTATTCCATTAAGTAATCTAACATTTAACCACTGTATATCACCTTAGCATTTATTTAATTAGCTAGCGTTAGTAATTTACCTGAGTGCTACTATCCACCTAGCTAACCGTTAGCTAGGTTGCCTTGGTTACCTAACGTTACTGGATATAGCTGATGGCTATCTGATAGCTACTTGTTTGATTGTTATCTGCTATTGCCTTATAAATTACTTAACACATGACAGAGTTGCATGTGGCTCAAGACAAGAAGTATCTCGGCTGCCGTAACTCACCACGACACAGCTCCAAAAGTTGCTTAGGTTAGCATTAGGTGCTTGTAAATGCTCACTTGGCCTTAAATAATCAAATGACGTTTCACGATAATTGCAAACAGGAGGTGGCAGTTGACGTTAGCTAACGCTAGCCGCTGTTAACTCCATGCATCACGGCCGTAACGTGACGTTAAAAGCACAAGGTGACGCCGGAGGTGGCGGTCTCAGAGGCTCACACCCCGGCAACATCATTATGAACATCCTTCAACTTCATTTTAAAGTTGCCTCATCGGAGGGGTGGGTGTTGCCCTTCTGCCTGACGTGTCAGACTTGCGGTCCGTGCAGTTTACTCATAGGGAGTTAGTGCGAACTGAAAAAAAAAAAAAGTGATACTCGCTGATGTCAGGGAGGAGCTGCAAACATCACTGCTGCTCAAAGGTTTCTGTCAGTACACCTCTGCCGCCAGATGTCCGACAACTAATCTCCCCGCGTTTAGCCTACAAACTTGCCCGCTTTGTTTTTTCCTGGTCCCAGATGACTTCCTACATCTCAGCCTGGATTTGGAGTGAGAGATTCTGGTTTCCCGAAAATGTTACATGGGCGGACCTGGAGCGTCCGCCACCTGGTGTGGAGTATCCCCGGCTGGGACACTTAATGTACGCCTTTCCCCTGGCTGTCGGGGTTTTTCTACTGCGACTGCTTTTTGAAAGGTAAAAAAAAAAAGAAACACAACAACAGGGCCTCTTTGTTGTTAATGTTTGGTGAAGTTCCTCATTTCGGTTCCTGTGGTGTGTGTATGTGTGTGTGTGTGAGAGAAAGAGAGGGGGTTTCGGTCTCATGTGGAAACTGTTGTTCATGAAGGAGAAAAAGCAGCCTCAAAAATGGGAATAATATAAATGACACTCCTTCTTGCCGCAGCAGCAGCAATCTTACCGTGTGAGTCATTTTTTTTAACCGTGTGCAAAGACTCCCTTAGATCTGTTACCATGTGCCCTGCGTGTTCCACAGAAAAAAAAAAGTTTGATGTGATAATGACGTTGGGCTCAAACTCCTTTTTGGATTCACATATGAGATTGCCTCAGCTTCTGCCTGCCTGCTTTGTGTGACAGATAATTATGGCCCTCCTCTCTCTCTCTCTTTCCGGTCCCAGGAATCCCTCAAGAAGACTACAAGAAGCCAATGTTGTTGTCTTAGCCTTAACCCCCTTAATTAACAGTGTTGACATTCCTTTGTGATTATCCATAACATGAAAAAACTCCTTCTGACTTGAGACACCGGTTTACCTTGGTGAACTAAGGATAGCCCTGGAGGGGAAATAACCAGAAGTAGCATATAATTAACACACAGTCTTAATTCCCTTACACGATAACACAGAAACTGAGCCTGGCCTTGTAGGAAACCAGTCAGTGCAAAATGGACAGAAAGGAGAGTCCAGCCAAACTGAAAGGCCATGCAAACTTTCTGCTTAATCCTAAATCAAATAACCAGTGACGGGGGGGAAAGAAAAAAAAAAAGAAAGAAGCCAAGGCCTCCGGTCTGTACTCTTGTTCATTCAGTCTCTTTCCATGTTTGGGGGGGGGGACGAATGCATCCAGATAAGTTGGGTTGCGCTGAGATTGCGATCTAAATAAATGGCTCCCGAGTTTTGAGCCTGAACACTGGTCAACTCAACCAGAGGATCTTGTGATACACATCAGTATTTTGGTTAAAGGGCGGCCCTCCCATCTGCGTCTCCCACCCTCCTCACATGATGGGTCATTATGCTCTGTTTAGACGAGGTGCTACATTCCCCAGGAATCCTCGTAAACGCTTTCCCGTGTGTCACCCTACAGGCCCTATTGTGTTCTGGTCCCCCCCCCCCGCCGTCTTAAGACGCACACATGCATGTCAAACATTACTTGTGGGGTGAAAACTTGCTGAGGCTCAACAGTTTATGTTCATGTCAGTGAGGGGAAGCCCGTAGCCAATTTTAGCTAATAGTTCATCCATTCCTGTAACCAAAGTGCTTGAGTTCTCTCTCTGACTCTCTCCTTGTCTGAATGTCTCTCTTAACACCACACCATCTCTCTGTGTCCCCTCCCTCTTTTTTTTCTGTTTTTTTGTGCCACGGTCTGTGTGTACACAGGCTAGTGGCCAAGCCCTGTGCCCACATACTTCAGATTCAGGCGGGAGTGCCTCGCCGAGCTCAGCCCAATGATGTCCTAGAGAGGGTGTATCAATCCAAAACGGTACATAAGGCCCATGTTTGTTCTGTACTCCATGAAATGTTCCTCTGCACACTGTGATACAGATGTTAACCACCACAGGCATAATAATATGTTCAGTAAATACTACATGTGGAGTGACAAGTGATTACTATTTGACCCGTACCGTCTCTTTAGAGTCCAGACACGAGACAACTGGATGGACTCTCCAAGCAGCTGGACTGGGATGTGCGGAAACTACAGAGATGGTTTCGCATCCGCCGGAACCAAGACAGACCCAGTACGCAGATAAAGTTCTGTGAGAGCATGTAGGTTCCCTACTAAACTGTTGTGTGCACCCAGTTAATGAAAGGGGATTTTTTCTGCCCTGCAGCTGTCTGCCTGTTCATCCAGCCCCTTTGTAAACACTGAACCAGCTCAGCAAGTACTGGATTGACCACCTTTGGGTTGACACTTGTGGTTTTGAGTAAAATGTGTTTTTTCATCCAACCTTTTGGATGGATTGTCATGATGCTTGGTTCAGACATTCATATCCCCCTCAGGCTTGAGTGGCTAAGAATTTTGGTGATGCCTTATCTTTTCATTGAGTTCCATCATCAGGTCAAATTAAATGTCTGTCCAAATACATACACTTTTCATTATGCTATCATGTAATATATGTTAAATGTAAACACACTAAAACGCCACACTAAGATAGTGAGCATTGATAATTGTTAGCATGCTAACACACTACATTAAGATGGTGAGCATGGTAAATATTAGCATGCTTACACACTACATTAAGATGGTGAGCATGGTAAATATTAGCATGCTTACACACTACATTAAGATAGTGAGCATGGTAAATATTAGCATGCTTACACACTACATTAAGATTGTGAACATGGTAAATGTTAACACACTAATGGATTACATTGAAGCAATATTATGTAACTTTTTTATCTGTATTTTTCTAATTTAGGATTTCTATTTATTACAGTGGTGTTGCACAAAATGCAATTTTTTACATGTTGCTGTTAAGATGGCAAATGTTAGCATTCTAACAACATTTCACTAAGATGGTGAGCATGGTAATATAGCATTGTTTTCATTGTGAGCATGCTCACCTTAGCATGAAGCTCAAAGCACTGCTGTTCCTAGGCTGCGTGTAAACTCGTCTTGTTTTTTGGGAAGAGAACATGTGACATGGTTCTGTTTTCTTTCTAAATTCTACTCTTATTTTACTTCAGGTGGCGATTTACATTTTACTCCGGGATTTTCGTCTATGCCATGCGGCATTTGTGGGTGGTGAGTTGAATCAGCATACTGTATAATGTACAAAATTGTTGCACTGAAGTCTTCTACAGCTTCAGCTTTTTTGAATAAGCCTGCTTAATGTTATTATTGATCTAATATTATTTGCATTTAATCCATTTTCGTCAGTCGCCTTGGATGTGGGATGTCAGAGAGTGTTGGCACAACTATCCTTTTCAGGTTTATATTTTTTATTTTGACTTCACAATCATATTCAGCTGCCAGTATTACGATTATAATCCATGCTGCACCATTATGTTATTTGGGCAGTTGGGCTAAATATTTATAAAAGGTGTTTTTGCTTCACTTCCTCCCTAAGGCTATTAGCTCTGGACAATACAACTACTATGTAGCTGAACTGGCTTTCTACTGGTCTCTGATGTTTTCCCAGTTCATAGACATTAAACGTAAGGTGAGTCAACAACGGCTTAGCCGACACTATTGTTCAGCCTCTCAATCACACCTTTTTTATCAGAACGGCTTTTATATTCCCTTTATATCTCTATCAAGGCAGTGTGTCTGCAGGCTTAACTTTCACACCATTTCATGTTACCAGTATATAAGGATTTGTTTATTTTACTCATTTATTCATTATGTGCTCCGGCAGAACAGGTTAAACATAAGATGCTGCTGCACCACAAAGGTTTACAATGCCTTTTATTCATATGTATATAGCTTCTCTGCCTGTCATACCAGTATTTACACTAGGCCTTTCAGTTGGTGTAGTAACTAGCAATCTTGATGTACAAGAGCGAGCAGCTAGGGTCTGTCTGAAACTTCATTTAGTTGTTCTATGAGCTGCAGATGTATTTTAATTTACAGTGCAAGCAACTTGAGCATCCTGTTTACCACTTTGTCTCCTTCTCTTTGTTATGTCTTCTTTGATGGTAGGATTTTGTGATCATGCTTGTCCACCATCTGGCCACCATAATGCTCATCACGTTCTCCTATACCAACAACATGATAAGAGCTGGCACTTTGGTCATGGTTGTGCACGATGCGTCCGACATCTTCCTTGAGGTAAATGACTCAGAGATGATGATTTTTATTATAGTGCCTGTTCCAAGAAGCAATCTTAAGAGTGGTCTGAGTTTGACTCGACAAGCATTGCTGTGCTGTGAGTTACCTGCACTACCTGTCTGACAGAAACAAAGGAAGCACCTCTCTTAACCTCAACCTTTCAGTGGCAAATTGTCATTGACATTTTAATTGCACAGGTGAAAGGTTGGAAAAGTAGCTGTGAGTTACTCGTACTACCTGTCTGACTGAACACACACATATCTTATTGGCACATCAGTTGTGCACTTAAAACCAGTGTGTTTAAAGTTACTAACAGAATGAAACTAAAGATTTGCCCAAGGGGACGCAAGAAGTAAGTAATTGTCATTGTGTAGTGGTTTTAAGTCGAAGGTCATATAAATAGGTGTGAGCTACTTGTAATACCTGCTTGACAGAAACGCATTTTTTATTAAAATGTGATTGACAAGATGCCATTGAAATGTAGTTGCACAGGTGCAAGGTTGTAAAAGCAGCAGTGAATTATTTGTGCTACCTGTCTGACTTGACAAACAACCATCTCTTATTGGTGCACAGATGGCACTGAAGTGACTTGATAGCAGTTCTTCAGTCCATAGAGAGTGGAAGTCATACCTCTTTCTAATGTTTGGATACCCTTAATTTTGACATGATTTACACCTAGGATGTTTGTCAATTTAAAAGATAATTTTTCAACTTGAAAGTTGCAGTTTGACATACAACTGATGAAATGTAAGACTGTAAAGTTACATTATTAGAAAGACCACACACCCAAGAGTTGCATAAGTGAGTTAGCTTGTTTAATGCTAACTAAAACCCATAACTGATACCTTGTTAGCCAGTCCTGTATATAAGCTAGCTCACAGAACTTAGTACATTTTTATCGATATAAGGTACCAAGGAACGCATCAAAAGGGATTTGACATTGGCTCTCTATAGCAACCTGGCTCAGGGACCAGAGGGTAGCTGGTTATGGTCCAGCAGGAGCCAGGCAATACAGGGGTTACACTGTTGGCTTGAGAGGTTCCAGTTCACATTGAGCACTGGGCTGTAGACCCATCGCTGACATCTTTCTACATCAATTGTGTATAGGTTTCTGTGTGTGCTTGGACCTGTGCTTTAAGTTACTAACAAAGTGAAAAAAGGATTTACCCAAGGGGACAAAGTATTCGTCATTGTGTAGTAGTAGTTAAAAAAAATGTAGGTGTGAGCTGCCTGACAGAAACACAAATGCACTTTTAAGTGGCAACATGTCATTATTGTGAATTACAGCAAAGATACTGGTGTGATATTTTCTTAACGTGCCATTATTGTCATTAATTTCTTATTTATTCCCAAAGGCTGCCAAGTTGGCCAACTATGCCAAGTACCAGAGGCTCTGCGATGGCCTGTTTGTGGTGTTCAGCATAAGCTTTTTCATCTCTCGACTTGTCATATATCCTTTCTGGTGAGACAAATGAGTGCTTATTTATATATCAAATTAAATACTTCTTCCAGCTTGTCACATATTTGAATGTTTTATAAGCCATTATTACACTGAATGTGTCACTTCATGAACTAAGAGTTGCAATAATATATTGTTTGCTCCAATAATGCTTAAATGTTTGTTTGTTGCAGGATTGTTTACACTGTCCTAATTGACAGCTGGGAGATCATTGGGCCATACCGGGCCTGGTGGTTACTCAATGGGCTGCTATTGGTGCTGCAGACTCTTCACATCATCTGGTTCTACCTCATCGCTCGCATTGCTATCAAAGCCATATTCAAGGGAAAGGTCAGTCGGACTGGCTGTTTGTAGTGCATTTTTAAAATTTATTTACTTGCCAGCAGTCGGATAAAATAGTAATAATCAGAAAAAGGAGCTTCAGTTTGGTCCACATTAAGAATATCTAAGCTATTTGATGGATTGCCATGAAATTCATGGTCATCACAGGATGACTCCCACTTACTTCGATCTACTGACATTTGCTCTAGCACCAGCATAAGGTTGACATTTTTCTAATTTAGTAAATTGTCTTTACAACTATTACATCTATTGTCATGACATTTTGTCATTCATGGTCCCCAGGGGACTACGGAAGCCCTAAACGGCCATGCATTCATACATTTTATTTCCTCCGTTTTCCCAAGATAACAAGATAATTTTCTCTAGATCTCGAGATAGGCACGGCATAATGCTATGTCAGCCTGTGTCAGGCCTTGATTGAAAATATATGTGACGCAGTGATCGACATGCTCCTGCTCCTCTGACATTGCTACACCTAATGATATTTCCTGCAATGATTTGAATATACTACACTATCGTTTTGTTTTCTGGAGATCTCGAATTGATTATATTGTTATCTCGGGAAAACAAAGTTTCGTTATCACGAGATTGCGAGAAAATTGTCCCGTTATCTCAGGAAAACGGAGGAAATTAACTCGTTTTCATGGGAAAACGGAGGAAATAAAATATATGAATGCATGGCTGTTTAGGGCTTCCGTAGGGGACAGGGGCAAGCTTGGGTGAACCCCTGACTTTTTTTGGGGGGGCACCACCTGATCCAGTAAATTATCCCCAAACTTAATGAATCGTCACAAGATTTGGGCTTATACTTTGTTGCCAGATAATGAATCCTAGCGACTTTGGTGATCCCTTGACTATTCCTCTAGTGCCATCAGCATTCTGAGTTAAATGTTTCCCCTTTAATTTGTTTCATATTTGTCCATTTAAGTAATACTTTGGTACATCTGTAAATTGAAAGACATTGTAGTCACTCTGCGTCAGGATGGTGGCATTGTCAATGTGAATATGTTAGCATGCAGAAAGCCTCACAGAGCTGCTAGAGTGGCTGTAAAGGTTTTTAGTTTTGTTTTTTACTTTCCTCACTATTCCAAAGGTTAATAAAACTGCTGCTCCTGTTTATGTTTTTATTTTACAGGTGTCCAAAGACGACCGCAGTGACATTGAGAGCAGCTCAGACGAGGAGATGAACTCTAATAACAGGAAAACTCCCAGTCAGACCCTGAAACCAAAGGATGGTCACACTGGTAACCTCAACGGAGAAACACATGACCACTGTGTGCAATGAGGGAATATTTACCACCAGTGTGTATTTTGTTCACTACCTGTGTGTCCCAACTTGTCAATTTGACCCGCTGAGAAGTTTTTCTTTTTTTTTTTCTAATTAGAACATTTTGATAAGTTGTTCAGATGGAGTGATTACTTGGATACAGGGGAGGTCAATATGTGGAATACAGACTTGACATTGTCTGACTGAGTCAGGTTTACACTGTGTGAGGTTTACATCTGCTTTCTGCTTACAGGAGTAGACAGAGAAATGTGTGTGGTCTGTCTGCACCTCGCTGTGTGTGTGTGTGTGTGTGTGTGTGTGTGTGTGTGTGTGTGTGTGTGTGTGTGTGTGTGTGTGTGTGTGTGTGTGTGTGTGTGTGTTCAAAGTTAGAAAATTGCAGCAAGTGCAAATCTACACTGCTACAGTTAAAAACTAATTTTATACATGTAAATAGACTTTATTTGTGAACTGGTAATATATTACACAGCTGTAAAACAAATCACTGCAACTGCCTTACTGGATATATTGTATATCTCTTATACTGCCAAAGATTTCTTAATAAAACATTATCGTATCAAATTGAGTTATAATCGTGCAGGATGTTTACCATGTGATGGTGGGTGACTTTGAGGGTATAATGAGTATGCTATCTTATCTATTTCAAGACTGACAAAGTAAATGGCATAAACATTGTTACAGCAATGGACACAATACAAACATACAAGTGCAGCTGTCACACACAACAGATTCAATTCAATTCAATTCAATTCAAAGAACTTTATTTTTCCGTTAGGAACTTCATTTGTAAAAAGCTTCAGTGCAGTGCAAATTTTAGACAAGATAAATAAGCAAATAAATACATAAAGGTGAATACAAATGTTAAAGAGAAAAAAAAAAAAAAATTAGAAGTACAAAACAAATGTTAAAAAGAGAAGGACACTCATCCACACGCTCACACACACACGAACACACACCCCCACACACAAGCCAGACCGGGTCAGCTGTTCAGTAATCTGATTGATGCTGGGACAAAGCTTGTCATCGCTCTCTTTGTTTTAAAAGTGAGGGATCTGTATCTCAGGCCTGAAGGTAGGAGACTATAGTGGCAATGTAGTGTGTGCGCAGTGTCTGAAGCTATCTGAAAACCTTTCTGTTTAGTCCGTCTATTGTAGATGCTGTGAAGTGATTCCTGTGCCAGTCCAATTATTTTACTGCTCATGTTTATGATTTTGTTAAGCGGGTTGCGATGTATGTTGGACAATGAACCAAACCAGACTGTTATATTGAAGGTGATGACAGATTCAATAAAACATTTATAAAAAGCAACTAATGGGACACACAGGTAGTGATGAGTGTAAACGATATATTGCTAAAATGTAATACGAGATAACAAGCAAACAAACACTTAATAGGTACAATTTCCGGAGAAAATTCCAATCAGAATTTAAGAACAGCCACACTGACCAAAAGTTCTAGATTTTCAAATTCCCCCACAGATACACATTAAAAAAATCAACCATCCATCAGGTTGCAGTCGGTGATCCTCAGTGGACTAATCCATCTTCAGTATCTTATTTTATCACACTCGTCCAGTTTTTCAAAAACATCTTCACTGAATTCGTTGTACTTCAGACTAAAAGAGTCAGAGACATAAGCAGAGTTGGGTGTTAGTTTAAAAAAAGCTTTTGTAGTACTCTGGCTCACAATCAACTGAAGTGAATCAGGCTTACATCATCTCCAGCATGTTTTCGCTGTCCTGCATGACCTGGACGAGGGCTGGGACTGAGGCATCAGTCAGTAAGTTGTTCCTCAGTTCCAGGCTCTTTAAAGTCTTACTGGCTCTTATGGCAGCACACAAGTCCTCAACGCTGGCGTCCGTCAAACCAGTCATTTCAACGCTAAAATAAAGGAGAGGCAATTGGCAATTTGAATGTGGAAAACACAGCAAAGTTGCAATAACAACGATACAAATGGTGTGTTAGAGGGTCGACTCACTCCAGTTCCTCCAGCCGACAGTGTGGATGTGCAACAGCATCCCAGAGATGTTTTAGCCCTTGATCTCCTACGTCATTTAAACCTACAGTGAGAGTCTTAAGTTGAGAAGCCCCACTGCTGAGCACTGAGCCAAGTTCCTTGAAGACCAACTGGGTTAATTCGCATCGTGTCAAGCTGTAGGGTGGAAAATAATACTAATTCATCTGCATGTTTGTGAAAGGTGGTAGCTTATCAAAAGTCAGAACATGATTAATACAGGTTACTGTACCAGAGTTTTTTGAGTGGGCATCCAGATCTACTGAGGGCTTTGCAGAGCAGCAGCGCCCCCTCCTGGCCCAAATCATTCACTGACAGATCCAGCTCTGACAGAGAGCAACGCTCTGACATCAAGGCCGCCATCAAATGAGGACAGCACTCACCTGTCACCTCATTGTCAAAGACACTACAAATTGAAACAAATTGAAATGTACAAATATAAAAAAGCATATTTATCACTAATTCAGATGGGGGGGATAAGGGACATAACTGTCCCCAGTTTCATCATCTTTACACAAACACTTACTTGAGGACCTGCAGTTTAGAGAGCGGGTGCTGCAGGGCTCTGCACAAAGCCTCCACACCACTGGAACCAACAGTGTTTTGCATCAGGTTCACTTTTCTCAACTCCGAATGGCCAGAACACAAAGCTGCTGATAAAGCCTCCATTGATGCAGCAGTCAACTTGCAGCCTTGTAGCCTTTTGATAAAAATAAAAAAACATTACCTCTCTAAGCTGAAAGTCAATTATTCAAACTCTGCCAAAAACAAAAACGCCCTGTTAAAAAATACATACTCAAGCTCCTGTAGTTTGCAGTGAGGACTGTGTAGTGCTTTGCAGAGTTTTATTAAGCCCTGGTCCCCAATCTCATTAAAACTCATCACTAACACACACAGATGAGAGGCGCCCGAGTTCAGGACAGACACCAGATCTTCACAACTTGCTTCTGTCAGACTGCATCCTCGAAGACTAGGTAAATTAAAAGAAAAAGTATGAAAGACCTGTTATCTGAACTCAGTGACTTTCAATGAAGTGATTGCCATGAGCTAATCTTACTGTAAATTTTGCAGCTTGCAGTCCCTGAGTCCAGGACTGAGGATTTTGAAATTGTCGTCTCTGAGGTCGGTGTGAGAAAGACTTAGATGTTTGGTGATACCTCTGCTGAGCGCCAAAGCCAGATGAGGGCTGGCCTCAATAAGCAAGGAGGTGTTTGTCAAGCTGAATGACACAAAAGAGAAATCATACATATGACAGCATACTGAACATATAAAAGAGATTAGAAAATCTCACTACTTACTTAATCTCATGTGACAAGCTCATAACTGGAGCCAGCACTTCTGCTTGCTCCTTTGTCAGCATCCTGTTACCGCGCAGGTCCAACTGCTCGATCTCTCTGAGGCACTTCACAACATAGTTCAGAGCTACGCAGTCCTGGAGGCTCAGGTCTCCATAGCTCAGGTTCATTCGCGCTGGGTGTGTGATGATGTCCTTCACCAAACTCTCATTTTGGGCCTGATGAAGCATATGGAGGCAGTGGTGCAGCTGCTCTTTGTAGTATCTCTTCAGTGTCATCTCGGGGCTGCTTTTAAACCAGCATCTGAAATCTGTGATCCGATCTGGGTTCAACTCCCCCAGCAGGGTCTCCAGCGGCCTGCGCTGATTTGGTTCTGAGAGTGCTGACAAAAAGACGTATAGAAACTTTGCTCTGCCTTTGTGCTCTTTGAACATCTTCTCCACACCCTCAGACATCGACTTGTCCAAAAAGTAAGACACGGCCGAGAGGAACTGCTGCATCATCTGGGAGTGGAAGGAGAAGACACGTCTATCTGATTGGTCCCCGTAAACCTGGAAGTAGGCACTGACTGAGGTCGGAAACCGTTGAAAACCAAAGGAATCCATTTCCTCTTTGGTGCAGCTCAAATGCTGGCCAAGGGAGCAGTGAGACGCCATCTTGCCGAGGGCCAACACTAACTCTGTTCTGCTATTCTCATTCAGCGAGAGCATCTGAATCAGGTGGATGAGGATATCTACGTAGAGCTGAGATAATGTCTCAGGAAGATTTGCTCCAGCATCCATCAGAGACTTGTAAATAGAACAAACTGTCCAACAAAACCTTGGGGAGGTAGAGATATCATAAAAGCCAACAGTTCTCTCCATGTGCATTAATGCTTTCTTGGCAACAGCTGGGTCAGTGAAGAACCCGTTAAAGTAGGCCTCTCTTTGAGGCTTCAGAAACCCCAACACTTGAACCCGGGTGCCACTCACAAAATTCAGACATCCCGTAGGTCTGGTAGCCACCAAACAGGTGGCGCCTTTCAGCAATGATCCATTGAGCAAGCTGGCCACTAAACATAACAGTGAGGTCGCCTGGGTCGGGTCAGAGCAGAGGGAGTGGATGGACGGGTCCAGGCTCTCTTTGCACTGATCCATCTCATCAAAAACAAGCAGCACATCCTCAGGCTTCTTCAGAACGAGGGGCAGGGACTCAGGAGGCATATGACCGGGATGGTGGAGCATTAACTTCTCCAGGGAGAGCGTCTCGTAAAGAGAATTCAACTCCCCAAACCGGAAATGGAAAACATAGTAAAAGTTTTGAAGGTGTTCTCCTTTGGCCCAGTCCACAACAAGCTTCTCCAAAGCAGTGGTTTTACCTGAGCCTTCAGGACCGCTCAGTATGACATTTCTCTTCTCTTTCGACAGAGCGGTGAGGATTGCATTATCCAGGGAGGGCAGATTGTCTTCCTCATTTCTCCCCCTGACTTGAACTTCATCAGTCAGCGGGGAAATGTACTTACAGTTGTTAATCACACTGGCTGGCAGCTCTCCACCAAGGAGTGTCGACATGCCCTTTGGCTTCAAGATGTGAGCCAGCACTGTGTCTTCGTCCATTTTGAAAAAAAAAATCCCTGTTGTGAAAATACATAAAATATACTTTAAGCACGATAGTCTGCAGGGGAAAAAAATATTATTGTCTGCAATTATAGTGTTAGGAACTTATTCTGCTTTGAAAGCTTTATTCACACACATACACACACACACTCACGTTTGTCAAAGTACAGTAACAGCTGACTACAAACAATTGTTAAAAACACGGAAGTAGAATAAACATTTACCTCGTGCGCAGAGATCTTGTCAAAGCAAAGTAAAACTAGACAAGGTGTAGTCAAGGTGAATTCTCTGGAGAGCACACCGACTGCAGTTCTGGTGGTGGGGGCGCGCCGACACTGTCTGCAGCCGCCACAACCACACAAACCGCGAACAGCTCGAAACAGGAAGTAGCTGTGTGCTTCAGAGCCCTGAACGCTGCCTTACAGGCGACATGAAAGTGCTGCACGTAAACTGGTTTTAAAAAAAATAGCTCAGTGTAAATATCATGCAAGTAATAACAATATTCAGCTGTTTTATAAGGTCGTAAAAAAACAAAAGAAAGCAAAGGGGCCAGGGCCAGGACTCGAACCTGCGGCCGCTGCGCCGAAGATGAATATACTTACATTGCACTAATGCCTTGTACTTTTTACTTGTTCTACTTACTCTGTTTATGTGTGCAAACTGTGCAATGACAATAAAAGGATTCTGATTCTGATTCTGATCTTTCAGGGTTGTTGCGTTACATGAAGGATTTTATAGGTTTATTCATGTTAAATATCCCATAGGTGCGGCCACACGGCTGCTACTTATCTGAAAGTATGTGATATTTGAGTAGAAAAGAGGCGCTTATGGATATGGAAATTCATCGAAACACACGTCATATACAACTGCGTAGATAAAAAGCCAATTAGGGCAAAGTCCTGACGTCATTAAGGTGGGTCTAGACTCGCCTGTACCTGGAGAGCAACTGCTCAACTGCTCTACAGCCGACTTGCTCCCGCGATAGCTCTTTTTTTGTCCCAGTGACCCTGCCGGGTTGTATTAATAATTTGGACAAATTAACCTCTACATAACCTCTTTTGATTACATTTGACTTCTTCTGTTTCATATCAATATTTATTATGAAAGTTTAGCATCTCTTTTCAATGGCTTCCATGTCATGTGACCCAGTGACTTAAAAACAATGCCGAATTGTATCATTACAAATGACACATGAGACATACCTCTTTTAAATGCATTTGACTGTTTTTGCTATTTTATCTTAATATTTAGTTTGAAAGTTCAGCATCTCTTTTCAATGGCTTCCATGTCATGTGACCCAGTGGCGCCAAACCAATGCCGGATTGTATCCTAGAGAGGTCACATAAGACAAACCTCTTTTGAATGGATTTCACGGCTTCTTCTGTATTGTATTATGTATATTTTCATCACTGTTATTTTTTATCACCACACAGGCCACATAGGACAAACCAACATAGCAAAATTGTTGGAGCAAACATTTTTTAACAGTTTTGAGCAGCACAATATGGGTGTTTGTTTATGGTCATTAGAATTAGGAAGAAGAAAGAAGTACAACTGAAGTTCAAAATATAAAAAGAAAAGAAAAACAGTAAAATGTAATAAAAACAAATTTGTCTCATTTTTCGTATCTAGTAATAAAGTTTGGTATTGGCAAGGAGTGAATGGGTCACATAACCAGGAAGCTACTGCAAGGAAGTCATGATTTTGAGATTAAGTCCAACTATGTGTGATTTTTAAAAAATGTCATTATAAGTAGGCACAAGTCATCTCCAAATGGCCTGAAACAGGCTCCTAAACACCTCCTGGAGGAACATTTTTAGAAATTGAACATTTGACACTTCTGTCTTTGGTTTCTAGTTGAATGAGAAACACCTGTTTATATTGGATTTTGTTTACTGTTTACCATCTCTTACCCCAAGTCCAACTATGTGAAACGTTACTTTTGATAGAGCAGTTTAAAAGCAGTTTAGAATTGGACATCTCAGAAGGAAAGGATGTGCTACTTCATTTATTTGAGTTGAGCTTGAGTTTTGTGTTACTTTGCAGTGGCCTATCATAAAACAAACTACCATCAACAGACACATTGTGGCGTAAGCCTGTAGAGTGGTGTAATTATGGTTAGTGTTTATTGGTTTACTTGGATACTTACATCCGTTATAGCGCAAAAAAACAGACCCAAATACAATAGATTGATGCAATGCTTACATTTGCTATGTGACCCATACTATATTTATATGACCATTTCAATATGAATGCATTTTGCAATAAAGGGTAATGTAAAAAAATATTCATTGCCCAAAAACAAGTCCTTTCAAATTGGTCTATTCTGGTCAGAGGTCAGTCTGATATTATGAAACGGGGTAAAGTGAGCTGCAGTTTCTCTGAACAAGCACTGGACAGCAGCAATACAATGTTTTATTTCTTTCCAAAGACCTGACAACCTGTAACCACACACAAGAAGTCCCCCAGGCCTGGAGGGTGCAGCATGATGAGAAGATAAACCACTAGAGGTCAGCGTAGACAAGATTTTCAAGGGTTGAAAATATATAAATATTTCCAAAAACCCACCAGTGTAAAAAGTCAACCGGATGTAGATGTTAGCAATTATTGTCTTTTTGACTTGTTGCACTGTTCCCAAAGTCTGCAGCATTCGATGTTCACTTACACCCAAGCAAAAGTACACAAACGATCGTGCTGCTGAGTACATCTTTATTTCAAACACAGCATGTGGCAAATAATGTTACATCAAACACCTAAAGAGAAATAAAAAAACAATACACACATTTGGCTCATTGGTGCACTAGGCTTATTGTAGATTCACGTCAAGGTGAGAGTTAAATAGTGATCAAGCAAGATAGAATTCTTCAGTATGTGTTTTTTTTCTGATTTAGTTGTATGATATGTCCTTGGTCTCCACTGTCTTAATGTAAAGAGGACCCGACTTTCGCTTCGGCTCGTAGTTAACTGCGATTGCTGTTGGGAAGAGGACAGTAGAAAATATCATTAAAACACACACTGCAGGCTGTCATAACAACCCCAATGTCATTGGTTATACTGGGGTACAGTTAAAAATACAATGCTTACCTTTGGTAGGCACTGTTTGGATGTTGACAATAGAGTTCTGACCTAGTCTGTCGGGGAGAAGACAGGAATGAACTGTTAGTATTGATCTTCTGAAAACAATGATTCCACTGTTTTAACACATCAAAGTCTAAAGCTCATATCATAGGCCTTGGGTAACCATCAGGGAAGCTTATTTCTGTTCCTGTCATAAAGAGCCTAAGTCACGCCCCTTCTAGTGGACCCCATGGGACCTAATTTCGGAAAAACTTTGTATGGTAATGAATGGAGAAAGACAAATAATTTTTAAATCCCGTACACATACGGTGTTTGTCAATTTAAAAGATAATTTTCCATGTGAAGAAAGTCGCAGTCAAAGTAAAATGCCATCCAGTTTTGTGTTAAACCTCTCAGTGAACTACTGTGTCGCTCAAAGAGATGCCACTAACACGACTGTTGGCTTTGTAGTCTTCATAAACACATATACACATTCTCATAGTTCATTAGTTTTATGAGAAAATGTGACTTTCTCAAGTAAAAAAAAGAAGCTCTAACATCATATGTGTGATTCATAACGCATTTCAAATGGGATCAAAAATTATTTGTCTTTCTCCATTCTCTACCACACAAAGGTTTTTTCAAATAATAACCCATGAGGAACACTGGAAGAGACGCGACCTCGGATCTCTACAGCATCCTGCTCTGTCTCTGACTGGCTTCCTGATATTGTTACCCTAATGTCAACCGATCATCAGTTGTCAGTCATGGCTAAACCTAACCAGGGCCCTCATTCTGTATCCAACCAACACAACCAACAAAGGCAGTGAGTACAGCTGCATACTGCTCCGGAGTCTGGACCAGTGTTTAAATCCTATTTATTCATCCTGTCGGGTTATTTAAATCGAAGAAAATTGGTTGAACACTGCTTGGCAGAATTCAATTTGTTTGAACTGTGAAATCAGCTCAATGTTGCCCCTTTGCCGCCACTGAATCTAAGCAACTCTCAACAAGTACCACATGGTGTTTTCCCCCACTCGGCCTCAGGGGGGCGGTAATGAGCCTATTACAGGCTGGCACACCATAGAGAAGTGAAGAAGAGGCTGCACTAGATTGTCGGCAGTGTTTTAACGTACCATTTTTCGGTTTAACAAAGAAAAGACTTAAATGTTGAAAACTAAGTGATTCATTTAGCGAATCCGCGTCTTATTGAACGCTCCAACTTCAGTAAGTATCGCTTCCCACATAGATAACATTACTAAAGTGTCATGGAAACATTATTCTGCTACTAGCATAACAAACGAGTCGCCCCGATTTCAACCGAGAATAGTCGAGCAGGAGTCGAGGGTCGCGCTGCATTGTGGGTATTGTAGGCGCAAGGTTTGTCACCGAAGAAGCATAAAAGACGATATATCTAGTTCTGCTTTAAAAAAAAAAAAAAAACTTTCCACTGTGAGTTTGACAATATCAAGATTGTGTAAATCTAAATTGTATTCGTTCTCAAATGAATGATCATCACCAGGCAAAGTCATAATAAACAAAATAATTGTTGAAAAGTAATAGCCCAAATAACCTTTAATCAGTGTGTAAGTATGTGTGCTTCGGTAAACCTTTCTTCCTCTCCTTCCAGCAGTTTCTTGTAGGTGGAGATTTCAATGTCCAAACCCAGCTTGACATTCATGAGCTCCTGGTACTCCCTGAGCTGGTGAGCCATGTCCTGCTTGGCCCTCTGCAGAGCCAGCTCCAGGTCCCTGATGCGAGCCCCGGCATCCTTCACAGCCCCCTCCCCTCGCGCCTCTGCTTCGTTTATTTGGTCCTCTAGGTTGACACGCTGAAAAGAGAGCAGGGATAGATGGTGTAAGCATCCAGTAAGATCCAAGCTTGTCAATCACCCCTTCCCAAATAGAGGATTGGAGATATTTAATTGACGATGTTTCATGTTATTGAAGCCTGTGTTCAAAGGCTATTAGACAGTCCTGACTGGTAAGCGTTTCATGCTGCCTGAGAAAGAGTTGCTTTTGCTGCTTGTGGTGAAGTTGATTTTCTTTGTCCGTATTTGTATGTGATTCCTTACTGACTTTCAGCACCAAGCTAAATTTAAGACCTATCTGCAAGTCCAGTTGCCAGTTGGCTTCCAACCTGTCAGGTAGCCTCTAAACCTTTCACTCACCTGAGCCTTTGCAGACAGGATCTCATTTTCCAGGCGGGCTATCATTCGTTTGAGCTCAGATATTTCACCCTTGGTGTTGCGCAGCTCATTTCCATACTGGTCCGCCTGAGCAGTCATCTGGTCAAACTGGTGCATCACAGGTCAAACAGAGAAAGAAACATACACAAAGTGTTTTAATACAGGTTTGAGTGGTTCCTGTCAGAAAGACAGGGTTTTCTTGTTGATTTTTGAGCTTTAGTTATATGTTTACCCTAGCTTTCAGGAATAACAGCAGCAACATGTATTTATTCATTTATTTAATCTAGATTAATGTTATTCACTTAATACCTTGGTCTTGTGCCAGACTTCAGCTTCTTCGCGGCTGCGGGCTGCAATGTCCTCGTACTGAGCCTTAACCTCAGCCACGATCTGATCCATGTTCAGGGCACGGGAGTTGTCCATCTGGACCACTACAGAGGTCCCCTTCAGGCTCTCCTGTAGCTCACGCAGCTCCTTTTTTTTTTGTTAAAACAACACATACAGCAACAGTAAGAAGCAGGTCTTGAATGCAAAACAGTCTCACATACTGTATATATTTTCTTTGATTTGATATCTTTAACATTTTGTGAAGATTTTCAGTGAATGGTTATGTACCGTATCATACAGAGCCGTGAGGAAGTTGAATTCCTCACCGACAGCAAACACCCTGTCGTCTAGATCCACCTTGGTCAGATAGCCTGCGTCCACATCCTGCGGTCAATCAGTAAAAAATTAACAACCTTTTCTCAGATCTGTATTAAACAGACACTAACGGATGAAAGTTTTGTAGCCAAACACATTTCTGACAAAACTTTCCATGAGAGTTAATACAAATGGTTCAGAGCTTAATCTGACTAGTGATCTATAATCTATTATAGCCATCAAGACTGCATACTTTACCTTCTTAAGCAAAACAAACTCATTCTCTGCATCATTCCTCTTGTTGATCTCACCCTCGTATCTGAAACAGCCCAGCCCACATCAGGTTACAGATCTTATCACTCACAATGTGTCTGAAACACCACTCGAGTTCACACACTTACAGTAACAGCTGTTCAGTTCCATTCACCAAAAATGTCTTACTTTGTCTTGTAGTCGTCCACATGTTTGTGCATGACATCGTTCTCCATGTCGAGTTTGAGCTTGTCATTGTTGAGGCACTCCAGCTGTCTCTGCAGGTTGCTGATGTAGGTCTTCAGCATGGGCTCCACGTTGGAGGAGGTGGCGGTCTGTCCCTGCAGCAGGTTCCACTTGGTTTCCAGCATTTTGTTCTGCTGTTCCAGGTGTCTTACCTGTGGCACCAGAAGGAAGTACCAAAACGAATCAAACAGGTTCTTACATCGTTTACAGAGGTTGTTTAAGTCATTAGCCTTTAAACATCAGAGTTTTTGTGAAATTAGTTCTTACCTTATCAATGAATGAGACAAAACGGTTGTTGAGACTCTTGATCTGCTCCTTCTCCTTGGTGCGAACAGCATGAACAGTGGGGTCGATGTCAATGTTCAGTGGCGTCAGCAGGCTCCTGTTGACGGTCACGGCTGTAATCGGGGCCGCCTGGATAGTCCCGGTGCTGATCTTGGGGATGGAGTAGGCGCCCATAGACATGCTGCTGAAGCCCCCAGCGGACATGCGCATCCCTGGGCGGCTGCTACGCTTGCTCCTCAGACTCATGGTTATCCTGTGTGGAGATTGCACTGCTAGAGAGGATGGAGATGTCGGGCGGCGGGTTAAGCTCTGCTGTGCATCTCTCTATCTTTAGGGTGACACTTTATAACCACATCTGGGTGTGGCCCGATAGGGAAGTTATGTGGCTCCCCAATGTGGATAAACCAGTTTGACACATTCCACTCGTTCTCCCACCTACCCCTGTTGTAAAAGTTGCACTGTTCCTGATCTTCTGCAGGAATTCAGGCATGCACTGCAGTTACAGGTGAGCTGTATTTTTGCAGTAATTTTTTATTTTTTTTTCCGAGGTAAGCACTCTGTTCAGACAGGAAAGACAGAGCTGCGATCTATAAAGTCATCCCGAGCTTGAATCTGGTAATAGATTAAAGCATGCATGGAATCAGACCAAATAGTTATGTTGGCTTTATGTCCAGCTGAGGTATGAGATGTCAGTGTAGTGTACAGTTGAAGTAAAGGAGGTAGGTCATAGCTGGTATAAGGTAGAGCCAGAGTATATGCATAAACTAGACATTTTTTGCAATTACCCCTTAAATATGGTTATGAAACACTTGTGGAAAAAATATTGTTAAGCAGGTCACAATTAATATGTTCGTCCACCAGATGTGTTGCTTATGCTATGGTATTTTGACGTGACGCGAAAAAAAAAGAGTCCATGAGAGCTAGTAAGTTTTTAAGATTGGGCGGTGCTCACGGCTCGTTGCATTTGCAGTGCTAGCCTGCTGTGCTGTGCCCGAGTTAGAGACCACTACCCAGCATAACTGCTGTCCATGATGTAAACGGCTGTACTGTATGTTCTGTACGCGCCTGTATAAGTTAAGTAAATTTAATTAACGGAAGATCCTTTGTCGCGTGATTTCCGACCGCGCACTTCCATACGAAGCAGCAGCTAACGTTCACTCCCTTCACAAAGGATATGTTTCGAGCAACATATACGCCCATACCGATGTATTTGTAATTGCTCGATATCGACAGATATTATCGGCAAACTGATACATCTGTCTGCCTCTAGTAAAAGCCAAGGAAGTGAGTTGTTTAACTTGAAGGAATGTCACACGTTGTTTATGAAAAATTAAGACCACAGAACTCAGAAGCAAAAAAAACATAATTTTTTTATGTCACTGTCTTTTATCCACACACCCATCTTATACAAACACACACACACCCTACCTAAAAAATCTCTACCCCTCTTTCAAGACATCACATCTCATTGTAACTTTTCAAATGACTTGCTGTATATCAGTCTGTTTTGTCTGTGTTTTCTTTTATGTAATGATTTAGCATTTAAATTTACATTTAGCACCATTAAGGAAAAGGGGGAAAAAGATGAAGAAGAAGAAGAGAAATAAAAGGTGATGATAACACACTGCAGACTGTTTGTGGATACCAAGGAAATGTGCTCAAATATTATAAAACCATTTAAGATATGCTGGTTTGGGTGAATCAAAAATGTATTTATACGTGAAGTTTACAGTATTTTTCACAATATCATATGATTGATTATCACAGTATTTTAACGTTTGTGAGATATGCGGTGGTTTTTAAGCCAATCTCTGGCCAATCAAGCTGTTGCAACAAATGTATTTTGCTATATTTGCTTCAGCGTTTTGTCAGCAACAGCTTGTTGTAGATGAAAAACCGGGTTGTCCTCTTGATGTCAAACAGTCTTTTCACTCCCTCTCCCTCTTCTGAGACAGATTATGCAATAATCACCTCCCTTTGTCATAACAACTAAGAGTAAGTCTCTTGTACAATCAGGTTGGCATTCATTCTAGAGGTTTGTCCCGGCCGTGTGCCACTGAAGCCATTCCACCGTCACAACATCAATTCATGGTGAGTGAAGTTGAGAGAAGGAGTTTTGAAAAACTTTCTGTGTATTTAAATCAACACTGATTCATTTACTAATTTGAAATCTCTTCATGAGCTCGTCAGATATGAAGATTGCTTCGTTCAACGTGCAGAGATTTGGTCTGGCGAAGGTCTCGGATCCAGATGTCCTGTCAACTCTGGTTAAGGTAAAATATGCGAAACATTCAAAGCATCACGCGGGTAAATTTCAACTCAGACGTTAATAACAAGGGTTTGGGGAATGTATGTTTGGAGTCACTGATAAGATATTTGGGAGGCAGCCAAGAGGAGCGTAAAAAAGGTTGTGCCGTGTAGTGTGAAATATGACAAATATTTGTTATACCTTTTATTTATGTCTTTGGTGTGGCGGTCACAAGTTCACAGGGCAAATAAAGCCTTGAATGTCACACATTTCCTCAGAGACTGAGCTCTTCTTTGTTTTCTCTAAAATTCACACACTGAGAGTCTTTTCTATGGGCAGATTGTGTCCCGTTACGACCTCATACTGATCCTAGAGGTGGTTGATATAAGCGGAGCGTCTGTTAAAGTCCTTTTGGAAGAACTGAACCGGTGAGTTTACATTTGTGACGTATGAATGAAGCAAAGATTGTTGCTTTTTACCATATGTGTGCTTACGTTTACTGTTGTATGCCATCTCAGAGTCAACACAACCCATCACTATGCTCTGCAGCTCAGCAGCCGCCTGGGAAGGAGCAGATACAAGGAACAGTTTTTGTTCCTATACAGGTGAGATCAAATCAAATCACCACACTATGATATTTTTTGGTCCTGTAATCGTCAAACAGCTGCACTATAAAGCCGTTGCTGTCCTATTGAAAGGGATGACGTTGTCGACCTGATTGACTGCTATCAGTATGAAGACAACCAGGTGAACGACATGGATGCTTTCGCCAGAGAGCCCTATATTCTCCACTTCAAGCCACGAAACACAGGTCAGTCCCTGCACTTAACTTAAGAGTTGAAAGGATAAATTCATCCCGAAAAACTTAAATTCAGTCGTTATCATTCTCCTAAACAGCTGAAGTAGATGGGGACACACAACAAAACAAAACAAAACAAAACATAAGAATCTGTCCATACAACTTGTACACTGGTATCCAAGTCTCTGGAAGTCTAAAGATCCCGAATTGATTTCAAAAGATGTTTTTTACACCCTTATTGAAGCAGCAATTTTCACTTTAGCTGCTAAGCTAAAATCATTAGCATACACCCCTTCTAACCCCATGTCAAGGGTGTAAATAGTGACTTTTCAAATCAAAATGTTTACATTTAAGTCCCCATCTACTTCAGTTGTATAGGAGAATGCTACAACGCTGTTTTGCTAATTGCTAATTAACTTTACTGGGTGAACTTATCCCTTAGCGAATAACAGGGACTTCTGAATATATATGTGTGTTTGTTGATTTTATTCCAGTCGGTTGAACAGACATTGTGGCTGCTGCTGTCTGTGGCATGAGTCATGGCTATATATGGACCTGTTTGTTTTCCTTAGCTGAATGAGACTGATGAAGAAGGATCAGAGGGCAGGTTTATCAAGTTGAGTCAGTCTGCGTTTTCTGCTTGAATACATGATGAAGTTGTAACGGTGGGGCATGTTATTGGAGACGAGCATTGTTGTAGTAGTTGACAGGGTTGTTCTGGTTTGCAGAGCTGAAGGATATAGTGCTGATCCCAGTCCACACCAAACCGGGCGACTCGGAGAAAGAACTAGATGAGCTGTACGAAGTCTTCCTGGTGGTTAAGGACAAATGGAAAACTGATGTGAGTTGTATCAGTGTTTCAGCTGAAAGGTAAACTTTAATGAGTCCATGCTACACATTAAAACCAAATTTAACACCACATATAGTTCTTTGGGTTGGTTCCTCTGTATTCCTACACCAATCAGTCTAGTACTAAAATACCATTTCTGATTTTTATTTTCTAGAACATAATGATCCTGGGGGATTTCAACGCAGATGGCGCGTATGTCACCCGTAAGGAAATGAAGAAGATCCGTATTCGCAGCGACAAGAATTTCCACTGGCTGATTGGGGATGACGTTGACACCACCGCGAATACATCAAATGACCACACTTACGACCGGCATGTTCACATTCATGACCTCCATTCATGCAAATCCAGAGAGGATGGTTTAGTCAGAAACTGCACATGCTGTCATTATGAGTGTATTAACGATTTCTATGTTTCTCTCACAGGATTGTTGTGTATGGAGAGGAGATGCTGGCAGCCATGGTGCCAAACTCAGCCAAGCCTTTCAATTTCCACAAAGAGTTTGCAATGACAGAAGAAATGGTGAGTTGTCATTTATAACTAGAATGTTACACATGTATGTTCTTCTAGGGCTTTTTTCAGTGTTCTCCTTTGTTAGAACATTCATCATTCAGTGTATGCACCCTTCCCCAGGCCCTGAGGGTGAGCGACCACTACCCTGTCGAGGTAGAGTTACGTAAAACTCCTCCTTTCTGGGCGGTAAGTAGCTACCACAGACGTGACAGCGTCGATACCCAGCGAGCATCAGACAACAGAGCTGTCACAGGTGAAGAGCAAAACTGTAATTTACTCTTTCCCCGTCTCAGATAGACACTACGTATTTAACACAAGAGCAGACATAGTTGTACTAGATGTTTTGTTCTTTGACATTTTTACAGTGCAGTGCTGCCTCTTTGAACAACAGCGTGGATGCTAATAATGAGAAGGAATGCTTGGAATTTTCTTGTCAGTTCACTTTACAGCTCAACTTGTTTCAAACGTGGAACTTTCCACTTTGGTGGTTGAGCAGAGATACTGTTACAACAACTCAGTTTCTAAATTACATGACATTCTTTATTTTTCTATAAATCAAAAACCAATGATAAACTGATCCCAATGTCAAGTACTGTCTTTGTGTCTAAAGCCTGATGTAACTTTTAACTTTCTGCCATAGACCTCTATTCTGCACTACAAAGCCAAAACAGATAATCATAATTTAAAACCCAGAGAGAGCCAAGATAACGGAGTGAGGGCACCCTGGCTAGCTAAGGCTGGTTGTAACAAGTAAAAAAGGGTAAAATCCTTTTTTAGTCTTTCCTGTGACTGAAAAGTCAATTATGATGCTCTTAGTTTTTACTATTTTAATACAACATTAGATACATCTAATCTTAGTGAATAAAAAAAGAAGTAATTGGCAAAGACAAGCTTATATTATTCACGATTCAGGAACAATTTGGTCTTGTCTGTAAATAGCAACACACTCATCAGCCTTTCAGATAGAAGCTCAATCTGCTGACAAGTTAGAAGTTTCTCTTCTGCTGCAAATGTATGAAATGATACCAGATTTCAAAGGGTTTCAAACCAGAACATCGATACACTAGTAAAGTGGTGTAGTGATGACGTGTTTTTGCAGGCTAACCCGGAAGTTAGCATCGGACCATGACAAGAAAATAAATCGTAACATGCCATAAATCTGACTGATTAATCACTGTGTCAGGGTGCTTTTCTCCCTTAAAAGTTGAATTGAAAATACACCTATTTGAGTAGAGAATTCTCTCAAGGTGGCATGTGTTACATATTGTTAACTTACTAATTTTACATGTTTTTTGTGTTATTCTACATACAGGGATTTTGCAGGTTGATATGATGGAACTGCAGAAGGAAAACCTCCTGCTGGAGCGAGAGAAACTTCAGCTTCAGATCTTATTATTAAAACATCGGGTTGCCAAACTCCAACTGAGCAAATGACCAGAAGATCTAAAAAATGTTGTTATTGTATTTTCCTTTAGAATGCATATTGCAAATTAATAAATACAGCATTCATACACATTAGTTACCATTTCATTGTTATTTTAATTAGGTAAAAAGCACTTATATGACATACTATGTGGTTTGTACTTGTTTGACCCCAGTGAGAGGAACAATTTGGGGCAGAATGTGTAAAGCATTTTTTTTAATGTCATTACGGGAATTAAACATGGTATTATTCCGTATTATTGTTCATTTTGATGGAACAAAAATAGAAATAATTCAAACAGCAATGAACGATGAGGTATTTTGATGCAGTTTATCGTAATAAACAGCTGGTGACACATTTTAGTTCGATACAGCACAGTGACGTGTGCTGCGTTCAAGTGAGCTCAGATTTTCAATTTCTAAAGCCGTTAATATAAGTTGCTACTCTTGCAAGTGGCATCCCTGCTGTGTGAAACGACAACTATTTCGCCTTATTAAATCCATGTTGGTACGGTTCATGTAATTTGATGTAATAACTTTTTGTTGGATGAGAACGATGAACGTCCGCCGTCTTTGTGAACCGTCGTCAGTTTACCGACATTCTCCGCGCACAGTGAAGTAGACATAACCTACTCACGTGACTGCCGGACCTCTTCGACCAAAACAGAGAAGACCCGACCGAGCCTGTCAACAATTGTGCAAGAGACGAGGGTGTGCCAGCAAAAAGACGAACTTCTCACTTCCACTGAGTAAACTCTGAAGCTTCGCCGACCCATCGTCCACCTGTCCGGCAGACAGGCCGTCTCAATGCATTACAGAGGACCGAAAACACCGCGGGGATCATGGACGTGCACGACTTGTTTTCTAGTTGCAAGAAGGGCGACATCTGTAGAGTCAGGTAGCCAACGGCTCAGCTAACGTTGTTTTGGCTTGGTTGTCTCTGCCTGTGCGCTTAAAGCTAATTTAACTCTCTTTACATGGCTACAGCAATGTTGTCAAGTCCTGCTTTGCTAGGTAATGTGCAAACATCAGCCTAACAGTTACAATGATGTATTTGGCCTGCTCTGGACTGCTGTCTGGGAGCTTAACCCACATTTAGCCGCATTGTTTTGGTAAATAGATGGGAGGTAAACACGGAAGGCAGGGTTGCTAACATTAGCATTGATGAGCCAGCAGGTAACTTTAGCTAACATGTAAGTCAGCTGCTCAGTTTCCAGATGCAGCGTCGGTAAAATAACTTAAGTCGTGTCAGTGTCGGATGCTTAACAGGACGATATGTGTTTGCTGCTGTATGACATGTCCTCTGCTGTGGGACAGACGAGTCGTGTCCTTCTGTTTATGGAAGAGCTGTAATTGTATTCCAGTAACGCAAGACGCGACCAACTTAACTCAGTCCAGACTGCAATATACATTTCTGCAGCACTGTAGGATATGACAAATGTTATATATCAAATCAAATCAGTTAAAAAGTGTTTCAGTTAATGTCGTCCTGGTGAAAACATTGTAATATTACTTTCAGCATCAGTAGAGCTGCAAGTCGATTAATCGTTTAGTCGATCGACAGAAATATATATAGCCAAAATATTTTTTAAAAAGTAGTTTTAATCAGAAGAGAAAGAGAAAGTAAACAAACTCTCTTTGTTTTCACGAGTGAATAAACCAACTGACCTTAAAAGACAACAGTCTTTCATACTGTTTTACTTTGTTTATATGTGGCGGACCCTGCCACTTTTCTACCCTGCAGCAGTGTTCTGGAGAGCCTTTTTTTCTTCTGAGAACAGCTTGTTTATTCAGTTATGGAAAATAAACCAATATTTCTGAGTTCATATTAGTGTTATTACCTCTTATTATTACATATTCTGAGTTTGAATTTCTTTTCCAAGACTACAAAGAGCCCCATTAAATGTGAGGATTTTCTGCTTTTCGACATCAGATAACGTAAAATGTATCTGTTTATGTATAGGAACTCCATTAGCAGATGCCACGGCAAATAGCTAATCTTCCAGGGGTCTACACTTTGAATACAACACATACAATATAATATACATCACATGTCACATATATATACGTTAAAAAAATTAAATCACATGAATCACAAAACACATGTTATTAAAAAACTTTAAAAACCGCAACATTTATATACATTTAAAAGTCAGTCAGCGCTGTACATACAGATCATTTAGTTAGAATATGAATTAGAAAATAAACCTATAGATGATGTTTTTAATAAATCAGTTCCACCACAGTGCTGTAACCACTCATTTGTTTTGTTTCCTCTCTAAGATACCTTGTTGAACAAAGAGATGTGGACCTCAATGTAAGAGATAAATGGGACAGCACCCCGTTGTAAGTACAAATCAGTCAAGCTGTCTACTTCTATGCTAACACTGCATCAATATCCTATCAGCTTAATAAGTGAGCGTTGTGTTGTGTCTTTTGTTTCAGGTATTATGCATGTCTCTGTGGCCATGAGGAGGTGGTCCAGTACCTGTTGGCGAGTGGTACGGCAATCATTTTACTGGTTGACTGGAAGTAATGCAAGCATAATAAATGTTAGAGCTGTTCTAGTGTGGTGTCATTATAATGGCACTGAAATGTTCTGTAGTGTAATTGCAGACTTTTTAAAAAATGTATCAGGTGCCAAGTGTGAAGCCAACACGTTCGATGGCGAGAGGTGCATGTACGGCTGTCTGAGCGACTCCGTGAGACGTCTGCTCAAAGACTATAAGTGCGTCAGCGTCCGTGCGATGCAGCGGGATGATTTTAACTACTTCCTGCACATGTGAGGGTCGTTCCTTTACAAAGCTGTTTCAGTAGCAGCAAATGAGCACAGTATGGCATCTTTACAGTTTGCACGTAAGCCTGCATGCCTTTATATAATCCAGTCATTTATGTGTACACGCTTCAGGTTGTTGGAGCAGGGTCAACACAGCGATGTCAAGTTCCTGGTCCACGGACAAATATTCACGGCCCACCGATGTGTTCTCAGCGCACGCTCGGAGTACTTCACTGACATGTTTGAGAGCAAATGGAAAGGGAAGAACCTGATCACCCTCAAACACCCTCTGGTAGACAACCCATATCTCTGGACCGTATTGTGGTTAATTGATTTTGTGTTGCTGTTTGATGGGGCATGTTTAATATACTAAAATACAAGCAGATGTGTTTATACTGGTATGGATAACCGTGGTAATGATTTCAGGTCAACCCTGCAGCCTTTGGAGCCATCCTACAATATTTCTACACAGGTGGGTGTGTATTAGAACTGTATATATTCCTCCCTTCTTGCTGTAATCATGCCTCCTGTTCATACTGGCCATAAAGAGATCCCATCCTTATGTAAGAGATGGTGAACAAAAATCCACTTTTCCTTTTTCTTTGCAAGATACATTCCAGTTTAAACAAAATGTATCCATTAAAGTTAGTATTTTTTGTACCAAATCCCTGCTATTTGTTTCTGTCCCTCCACTGCAGCTCAGTCAGGAAACATTTTTGCATTAAAGATATTGTAACTCAGCATCTTCCCATCTTAATTTGATTAAGTCAAACTGGACTGCTGGAGCATCACATTAAGTGAAGCTGAACTTCGGAATGCATTTATGCATGACTCTTGATTTTCATCCATCCTTCACCTTCATTGGAGGAAGGGAACTCTTCACAGCCAATATGAAGTGAGGAAAATACCTCAGCAAGCAACTAATTGAATGGGAGGTTTTAAGAAAAAAATGCTTTTAATAAGGAATGCTAGCAAGCCAGTTATCCAAGCTCACTGGCCTTAACAAGTCCCCCTGGAAGTGTGCTGGGCTTTGAAGCCAATTTGACATAGTAGCCAATCTGTGACCCAAAAAGACTTTGCCCATAATCTTACAGTGTGAAGGAAGCGGATGTTATGTGGTGGATACATTTTTTTGAGTGTCACAACCTCCATAAAATGACTCATGATCATGATTAATCCATTTGGACTGATAGCATTTGGAAAGTCTAGAATAAATGTATCCCCATACAAGTTAGTCGAGAGCTCAGCTGGAAGTCCCTGTGGTCCAAAAAGCATTTTCCCCCTTTTTAAAAAAAGAGGTCTGTTAAACTGTTGCCCTGACACCTCAAACTGCAAACAACTGTGACTCTTTTCCTTTATCTGCTTTTGATCAGTTGAGGTTGCATATTTGTAAAACCGTCTCGGAGCCGAGGAAAGGGATTTTAAAAATCTGTGGCGTCATCACGATGTTAAGTCTCTGGGCCTCGCAGGAACTTGTGGGCGAGGCCAACAGGCGAGAAATTGTTGTTGGACTGACCAGGCGCCACTGTCTGTGTTCACTATCTATTTCTATTATAAATCTATATTCATGTGTCACTTAAGCAGCTTTCATAGGAATAAATGGGGCTCTGCTTCTGACACTGTATCTAGTCCTTCTGGTACTGTATGACCATGGCTTTAACACAGGGTCTAAAGTAAAGTGATGAAGTTGAAAAAAAAAAAGTTTTATCAAGGTGAGTCCAATATCATGAACCCCATGTGATATTTTTTCATAGCATACAGACAACCATGCTCATACTGATCTACTGTATGTGTGTTTACTGTTCAGGAAGAGAGACATTGAAATGAAAACATGAGTGTAAGAGTCCCGACTTATTTTTCATTTTTATGCAGGACGAATGGATATTGATATAAGCCTTGTGGAGGACTCAAGACGACTAGCTAAACAGTGCAAAATGGCAGATCTAATGGAGGCGCTGGAGAATAAATGCAAACAGGTGTATGAATATGGTAAGACAGCACTCTTGGTTCACATCTACGCTTCTCATACATGTTATGTAATAGACACAACTTGTCAAGCAGTCTCATTAAACTCTTGGCCTTTTTTTCTGGAGCTTGGTTTTACTTTTTTTTTTATTTCCTCATACCAGTGTCCAACAAACCAGGAATCTGTGTGAAGGTTCTCAGCCTGGAGCCTCACACCTGTCAACTTCAGGAGGAAATGGCTCAGTTAGCAGACTGTGCACTTCCCACTGAACTAAGAGTGAGGACATGAAAAATTAAACTAACACTATAGCTGTTCCAATAACAGTGTTTATGAGCCCATGTGTGACTTTTTCCGTTGGTTCTCCCAAGGTTGGATTCGGTGAACTTCCCTTTAACAGAGTCGACCGCTTCCCCACCTATCCTGACATCTGCTTCAGGGTAGATGGTTACGATTTCTTGTGTCATAAGGTGCGAACTACAAAGCTCACACAGCATTCCTCCGTCATAGTATCAACCCCGCCCATCCTGTCACTAAAATGAATATCGGAGCTTTACTGTGTGTTTGTTTGTTCCCCCAGGCATTTTTCTGTGGACGCAGTGATTATTTTAAAGCCTTACTGGAGGACCACTTCAGTGAAGGAGAGCTGCTGCAGTCCCAGCCCAGCACCCCAGTCATTACTTTACACAACATTTCCCATGATATATTTATCCACATCATGTATTACATCTACACCGATTACACAGAGGTGAGTGCACCAATTAAACTTGAATTTCAGAGTAGGGCAAACTGTTTTGAATAGGACAATTGCCTGAACAATTTCCATTAGCATGGTGACTTTTTTTGGTACAACAGTATCAAAGATTTAAACAAGTTTATTTTTAGTCAGTTTTGGACTGTCGATAATAATAAGCAGGTGAACTGGTTTCATTTTGAGGTTAAGGGGACCACAGGGCACATGAAAGCCCCTTTAATAATAATATTAATATAACATGAATGCTTGTCATTATTGTCTGACAGCTGACTGGATATTCTTTTTATGTCCAGCCAACAACAGAGAACGTGTATGACCTGCTGTGTGTAGCCGACATGTATCTGCTGCCGGGGCTGAAGCGCCTCTGTGGGAAGACACTCGCTAAGGCTATATGTCAGGACAACGTTCTGCTCATGTGGAAGACTGCAAAGCTTTTCCGTCTCTCTCGACTGGAGGATCACTGCGCAGAGTTCATGGCCAAGATAATTGATCGGGTGAGTGTCCGTGTCTCTGTGTTGACAGTAGATGGCGGGTTTATTATGTCTAGATAACAAGAGCGTATTGGGGCCAAAGCAAATTGTCTCTCTGTGCTCCCAGCTCCCTGTAATTTTGTAGCTTTGCAATTGTAGCTTCTTTTTTGTAGTCCCTATTTGTCCTTTCAGATAACCACTTCTTTTGACTGTTTCATCGTGTTAGCTGTCAAGTTAATGCTAGTGAAAACCAAACATTTCCAGATTTTGCTGCTTTATAATAAGCCTTTAAATAACTATAATTACAGGAGACTTATATTGTGAAAAATGTATAGGAAACAAAACGTGTGTACAACCAAATAAGCGAAGCTTTGTTAGCGGCATTTGATAGTCAAATCAAGTGATGTGCAGCCTGCACATGTGTATGGAAAAACACCAGTACAGAGGTCTAGAGTCACAGAAAAAACACAAACTGAGCTCATTGGTTATGAACTAGTTAATGAAATGTCTGCTGTTGGTTTTAAATCGTGGGTAACTGCATCACAACTCATAAAACATCAAAACCAGATTAATAAAATGGTTTACAGAAGCAACCTAAAGAGCCAAAAAAGTAAAAAATACACAATTCACAATAAGTTTGCCACTGAAGTACAACTATCACTATCATTATACCAAAGGTTACGGTAAGACAGACCTCTGAAGTTATATAATAATTTGGTGTTGTATGTTTTGAGCTGACATTGTGAATGTTCTGGTCTGCTACTGTCAATTGCCCCTCAGGATAAATTTCACACCTGTGTTACCTGTCTGACCTGTCTGTCGCAGCTAGTGGAGCAGGCCGAGTTTGCCGAGATCATCAAAGAGGATGCTGAGATGGTGGAGCAGCGACATGCGACCGACTCCGTCCCCCTGGTGGACGACATCCGCTACCACATCGCCAGCAACGTGCAGACCTACAGCGCCATCGGGGAGGCCAATCAGAAGCTGGAGGCCCTGGAGGAGCTGCTCTCTAGCATTAATCTTGACTGCTGAGGGGCCGGCAGGGAGTGTGGTTTGTGGCTGAAGCTGCTGCGGAGTTTGAGGTTTTTTAAGGTGGATGCTTTGGGAGGGGACGTGGTGCAAAAGTCTGTGGTTAGAAAACATATGTCTGTATGTTTGTAGGTTTTATTAACAGTATGATGGAAGGAATATATATTTTCAAAGGATGCTCTTATGTTACAGGGACATTTTCAGAGGAAGCTGTTTATGTTGTCTCTTAAAAGTTTCTTTGAATGAGATTCGCTAAAAGATATTGGCAATTAATCTTATGGATTGTGGATTATGTACTTACAACAGAATATCGCTCAATTGCTCATGTATAAATTCACTTTAGGAATTATTTGTAGCTGGTAGATTTTAGACTACCTGCTGATTTGGCTCTTTTAAATGTACTTATGCCCAATAAGGTTCAGCACCAGCCCTCACATGGAACTCCATGACATTTTATTTTTATGCTCAAAGCTTAACAAGTACTTGCCATATACTGACACGCACTTGAAAACTATGCCTACAAAGACGAACAGCACATTATGCTTCTTCATCCAAGAGAATATTTTGAACCGCTAACTTCTTATTTGAAGTGTCATAGATTATAATTTTACGACATATTTCATGCGCAGCAGCATGCAAATTTTATGTTGGATATGGTGGCAATACTTGTGCTTGCTCTTCGACCCATAACATTCCTCTATTGTGAACACTTATCGGCCTCTAACGTACCTTATTCCTGTCCTTTGTTTAAACTTGAAACGGAAAAGGATATATTTTGTGCTGCCTTCTGAGACAGCAAACCTTGCCTTTTGTGCACAAGAAAGTAAAGCTGTTTCAAAATTGTTTGCATGTAAAATCCACCATCAATGAAGAAATTTGTTTTTATTTATTTCAGAATATCTCCCATTGCTCAGTCTCAACCTGCTGTTATGAAAGTAGATATATTACTGCTTTTGTTATCGGCAATTAAACGTGGTATTGCAAGCATGAGTGGTGTCTTATTTAACATATCTCATTAACTTTGATTGTATTCATGAAATTGACTTGTTGAGCCTGTGGGTCCGTCCACCACTTTGGTCTGGACTGAAATAGCCCAACCGGTACATGGATTACAAAAATAGTTAGTACAGACAGTCATGGTTCTGAATGTCTGCATGATTTATGATGACTCTGATGATCCTTTTGACATCAAAGCCAAGTCCAATCAAGTCATAAGTTGTGTCAATCCATTAATTAACGTCTGAAAACACACATTACGGTATGATACAAACCATTTATTAAATGTATTAATCATCATGTAAAGAGATAAATATACAATATACTGTGTTAATAAGCAAATATCATAATGTGCTTTACTAAGATGCTTAGTGGTGAACCAACAGCTTGACGACAGCTTGTTAGCATTGTCATAGTTGGCTGCTTGCACTTTCAAAACACACCTGAGAAAGTCATACACAGCTGTTGGTGACTGTGCAAGTTTCCAGTTAACTATTTATTCAGCAATTAGTGGAATGAAACTAAAAAAATTTAAGGTTTTCTTCCATTTGTATTCCATTAGTTGGTTCTTAATTAAAATTCAGCTGCCAGTCTGAGGAACACCTTCCATTAAGTTTATGAAGGAGCCTAAAGATGGCGCCATTTCTCAGCTTTTCGTGACATTGGTAATGGTGAGTTGCATTTAATCACACAGAATGGCAGTTTCTTAGAAGAGACACACCTCGTCACGCATTGTGGAGAACAAATAAATCCGTCACCCGGGTCTCTGAATTACTGGGAACGCCCTCTGAATGGGGGTGTTGTGACAGTTGTCCATTTTTCAAATCTCTCGTTCATCACAAGTCCACAAAGGTGTGGAGACGGGCAGTAAACAGTGAGGTACTGTTACATGTTTAGATGTGTGTGTCAGTGTACTTGTGCTGTGGTTTATAATCGGTGTCCCTGCGGCCTCCATCACTCTCATTTCAAAGAGTCTCAGACAAAGCTGTACACCACCTAAAAGGAGCCCTGAGGTTCCGCACAATGGGTAAGCCCACGTCCCAACAGGGAGTACACTGTGGAGCAGGCCCGCTGTTAGGATGCATTAAAGTGCAGTTCAGCCGAAAAACACAGAGGCCATCCTTTAGACAACAAAACCCTTGGCTTTCAGCCCAGTCTGTTGAAGGCTTACATGTTGAAAGAGACAAGAGTAAACATCACAATTAGTTATTACCCAGCAAGCTTCCTTTGCAAATGTTTTGTGGTTGGTGCTAAGCAACTCGGTGTGGTTTTGGTCTTGGGTGGGAAAGTCCAGTTTATTGGGTTTCAGACGGACGGTACACAGCGTGGTCAAACAGATATTAATCCTCTGTACAGGAACAACTTATATTTTTCATTGTGTAATTTCCATGGAGACCGTGTTTACAAGTCAAACCAGCCTTTCTATGATGGCAGCTTGGTGCCTCGGTTGGATCCCATTCAGCGTCTGTACACCTCCACACCGGCCCCAAGTCAGAGCAGGGACAGAGTGAATAAACTGTGAATGCTGGATCGAGTTGAAAGGAGGACTCTGTCAGCTAAATTTGACTTTAGAAGGTCAGTTTACTCTAAGGCTTTTTTAGCTGTGGCAATGTCGGCCAATCCACCACATTCCAGACTTAAAGGTCATATTGATAACATTTTTATGTAGACAAATCTTTTTTTTTTTTTTTTTAGATAATTCATAACCAGAGCTTGTAGAAAGGTGCAGAATAAAATGATCTCTTATACTTGAGTCAAAAAACTGTTAGATCTGAATCAGTCATTTTGAAGTGTTTGTTGCGTCCAAAATGATTGTTTTGTTTATCTCCATGTAAGAATTCTGATGGCTGGTTTTGGTTTGTGAGCCATCGTATAAAGTCACTAATATCACAGTATGTTTTTTTTGTTAGCGGTCAACAGTAGCCAGTGGTAGTTGGACTTTTATGGATTTTTTTAATGCCTGAGTTCTACAGTTGGCACCCAGCAGACTGTACTGCCATAACATTAGCAACACTGTTAGCTACGATTTGCAAAATTTTTGTAAGCTAGTGTTAGGGATGTTATCCATAGCTTCCTACTGTTAGCAATGTAAATATTTGCATAATGTTATTGCTTGCTAGCTAGCATTAGCATCATTAGCTAGTGCAACCAAACTGGCAACCACTTGAGGAGGCAGATGATTTAAACAACTACGGCACTGTGACATTACAATTTACTTGTCACTATGTCACTTTTAACTACTGACAAATTTAGATTAAAGATGTAATATGTCAAATGTCCACATTAAAATGTCTAAATGGCTATACTTATTGTGTTTAATGTTTTGTTGAAGGTTCTACAGCACCTAGGACATTATTGGTACCATCCGCAGAGCATCAGCAATATTGATGATGTAAGAAGTCCACACAGAGCCCAAAAGATAGGTTGACAACCCAACCCAGCCACAGTCTGTTCAACCTACTGCCATCTGGCAAACAATACAGAAGTATCTAGAGCGCAGCTTCATTCCTCAGGCGGTGAGACTCCTGAACTCATCCTCAACACTCAATTGACTAAAATAGATGTAGCAGGAGTCAAAGACTTGATCATTATTTCTTTTTTTAAATCTCTTGTTTAAAGAATGACAATAAAGTCACCCTGCCTTGTTGGGAAATGTACTTACGTTATTTCAAAAAATGTCCAAACCCAGGAAAATCTGTTATTTGATGCAGGTAAATCAGTCGCCTCTCGCTATAATGTCTAGGAGAACGTGTTAAATGTTGCACAGATGCTCAATATCTCCAGAGGATGAATCATAGGCTGCAATCTTTTGATTTGAAGTGGAATAGTTCTATAACTATTCTGTAGATTATCCTTAATTTGGTGTTGATATCAGGATGCCCAGAGGACAAACCTGAGTGACTGTGCTGACAAACAAACCCAAGTTTTTACTCATCAGATCTTGTCATCTACTCAATTCTATGGCGCTGATTTATTTTTTTCTTTCAGTGCACCACCATAAGAATCACTATTTTTATTATCATATGCTCCTCAGGATGATTTATTATTACTGAAATGATCCCGACTTTTCATCTTGTGCCAACATCAGACTGTTGACTCTTGTTTGTCCACTGTGATTGCACAACTCTTTTGTTGTCCGTGAACATGACTAAATCTATTTGGATCTTGGCTCTGTGGCACAAAAAAAACTCTTTGCTACCTGTCAAGCAATTAATCAGATTGTCCCTTTGCCCTTTGTGATGCTATTTTCTTGTTTACAAGCAAAGCCCTATAAAAACTCATGATAAAAAAGGCCTAACATCGCTGGCATTGTTTTTAATGTTATTATATTCAGCTGGCATGAATTAAAAAAAGGGTCACATGTAAAATAGCATTAAATTCATGCGTCCTCTATGTTCTCACACTAACGACACCAAATAATCCAATGTGACCCGTGGTGTTTATGAGTTGCACTTCAGCTCATCCATTACCCCCCTTTTCTTTTTTACACTTGTGACAGCGATTCAAATGATCGTGTGTCCTTCTTAAAATGGATTTAAACCTGCTGGCATGCGTTCAGTTTGCAATCTTTTAGTCGCAGCCTCTTTTCCAGAACACAGTGATTTTACTAAATCAGTTACATTTCATCTTTTCTCTGTCGAAGTTATGACTCATGCTGTATTTTCTTGTCATGTGTCCAGCAATGTCCTTAAAAAGCATTATTATGCCTTGATGATTTCCATGTGTTTTTCCTGGGGGAAAAAAAAAAGCTTGACCAGGGCAGGAAAGGGTCAGATCTCTTGGCTCTTGCCTCATGCTTCTGCGTGACTCATTGAGACATCTCCGTGACACTGTCTCTCCTCACACGAGAATCTGCAAGGGCAAAAATATGCCAGACATATGGAGAAATAGCTCTATTTCTGCTTGGTTTTGTTGTTTTGTTTGTCACATCCTGACAGTAAAGATTATTATCCGTCTCAGTGTTGGAGTTCTGGTTCTGGTCTCACTGTTTTCTTTTTCCTTGTTCTTTTGAGGATTTTATTTTCCCTTTACATAAAAGGTCTCTCTGCTCCTTCAAATTTATGTTTCTGATTTCTTCCATTTAGCTTTCAGAGTTTCCGTGTAATCCATTCTATATATCAGGTGCTATATACAATGGACTGCGTGTCCAGATCATGCAGGGCTGTGTCATTCTTACCATCTGTCCGCCCGTCTTTCCAGGAACATGCTGATGTTGCTGTGTATGTGGCTCACATGTAGGATTCATTACACTTGGAACAGATGGAAAAGGCTGCAGGAGGTTGAACATGAAGCTGTTAACATGAGCTGTCTTGCAAGCACAATTTTTAATTTAACTTTATTTTCTATAAACTAAATACTACGAGCCCTGTATTCAAAATCTCACAGAAGTCTTATAGCAAAATGTGCTTTAAAGCAACATTATGTTGAAAATGCAAATGCGCTATTTGGCGCCCCCTACAGTGACTGACTGATAAAAAGAACAGTTACTATCAACTGCTAAGGTAGTTAGGTGACCACATGAACTTATAAACAAAAGATGCACAAGGCTGAACATTATCTGGATTATTCAGATGATCTTACAATTATTAACACGATATCAAAATCTCCTTTCATAATATCGTGGTGATCATGAATATCTCAGTATTGCAACACCCATACTTTGAAGTATAAAAGTTAAAGTACCTTTAAAACTGGGTAAATATCCTGTCATGTAATGTTATGCAATTGAAGCTATGATGACCTTATAAAACAGGACGCATTGCTGTGCATTAAACTACAAATTCAAAATACCGCTTGCACATCGATGAATCAGTAATAATAAGACAATAATATATCATTTGAGTGCACAGCTTTTACTCCTAGTCCAACTAACTTTATTTGCCATTTAAATAAGAAAGAAGCATAAAAGAAAAGTACATAAAAAAGGAAACGGGCATGGTTTTGTGACAAAAGCAAAGAAACTCAAACACAGCGGGTCACAAATTGGAACGAGAGTGCCTAAAAATAAACTGAAATTGAAGAGTGAAGATGCTGTATTTCTACAACACCGTCTACTTTTCAGCGCCACATTTCTTTTTCTCAGAGGTGTTTAAACTCTGCGATGCTCCGACGCACACGCTTGTGACCTTGTCCCTGAGTATTGATATGTTCTCACAAGTGAAGGAAGACATAACTCACGGTGGCTGTCACTGCCTTTATCCTAATTTGCTATTAGTTGGGGATTACCAGCAGAGACAGAGAGAGAAAGAGAGAGAGAGAGAGAGGTAAGCCTATACTTAGCTAGAGACTGACCTGGAAAGCTGTGCGTCTCTCTCTCTCTCTCTCTAACTCCTTCGCTCCATCTTACACCAATTTCCATGGTTGAACATGCCTGGAATAAACAATACTGTATGACAAATGTATTGGCAGATTGATTATTTTGGTGTCGTTTGCTGTAGGTTCAGTCCTGGTTCGACATCGCAGACTGCCTGCGCTTACATTTCATTAGACCGACTCAGGACAGGACAGGAGCCATCACAGTGTCGTCCTAGTGGCCAGCCATTACGTAAGAAATGGCTCGGTAAAGACTAAACACGCACTTAACTGAATGATAGATTCCCGCCAAGACGATCTCTTTAGAGGATTGTCTTGAAATGAGAGGGCTTCATGTTCAGCCGCCGGTCACTTCCCCCCACTCTCCACATTACCACTGCGTTGACATGCGGGCAGCTTTCTGAGGATGCCTATGAAGTTTCAGAAACACTGATTGCGGCTCAAGCTTATCAACCAGGAATTCTGTTTATCTCCTGGCTCTGCATGGGGGCTCCTCTTGGAAGTGTGTGACAGTCAGATGCTTACACTTAACATAGCCACGGTAATATGGGATTAAGCCTTACGTGCTCCCTTGAAGTATTAGCAAGCAGGACACAGATGAGCGAGCGAGCGAGCAAGCAGTGTTCTTATTAGTCAGCTTTGTCAGACACTGTGGGCTCCCTCTCTCTCTCTCTCTCTCAAAGAGAATGCTGAGTTAATATCCGGCCAATGAGCACGCAGATCACAGGAGCAGGAACAATGCATCCCATGCCACAGGGTCGTTTTACTTGTGGTTTTATTTTTCACAAGTCTTCCCTTTATCCTTCATCATGTGTCCACCTTGTTTGTGTGTTTGTGTATAATGCAATGTAATGCTCCGCCCGAGGTGAGTCACAAGGTTGCCAGTGGAGAACACGGGCCAGCTCTGCAGATAGATCCAAACAGCGTCTGCATGTGAGACAGGATTACACCGTTACCATGTGACTGGTCTGTCCTTAGACAGACCTCTAACAAAAGACAGGCTAAATCCATCCAGAACAACAACCTCTGGCACAGGAACTCCTCAAATGTAAACAATTGGGTGAGCTCCTGCGCTGGTGAGGATGACTAATCTTGACCTTGGGATTAAAAGGTCTTAAGCAGACAGAAAGCAATGTGCTTGTGGAAAAAAGTTGACAGTTAAGTCTTTCTTATCTTGCAGAAAAGGTTGTCATGCCATCTCTTGGTTCACGCAACAATTTCCACGGATAAGTTCACCCTAAAATGAAAATTCAGTGATTGCACACCCTCACGCCAACGGAAAAGTCACATGAAGTTTCGTAGTCCACAAAACAATTCTGGAGCTTCACAGGAAACCAGAGTTGCAGCATTCTCCTGAACAACTGTAGCAGATGGGGACAAAAACAAACATTAAATGGCATTATAGAGCTCATCCAGCACAAGCCTCCCAGATCCCAAACTGCGTTTTTTTTTTAATCCAAGAGCCTCACTGTAGCTTAGCTGCTAAGCTAAAAGTGTTAGCGCCAGCCCCATCTTACGTGCGTCAAAGGTGGAAATAAAGTCGGAAATAAAGGATTTCAGGGATTCCAGAGACTCGGATTACGCTGGATGACTGGTCACCAGCAAGATCAGCTATGTTGTGTTTTGGTGCTGGTCTATGCTGTTTTTTTCAGCAGAGATGTTGAAATCATTTCTTTGACTGCTCTTTTTTTTCTGCTCACAAATTAGCTTCAACTCTAATTTTGCTTGAACAAAGCTGCAGGGCCATGAATGCCAGCGTCTCTTTATACACTATCATCAATGTGTGTCTGCTGCTAACACGTCATAAACAAATCATTAACAGAAGCAAACCCAGCTTAGAGTACAGCAGAATGAGCACCAAAACTGTCAAAAATGGTCAAAACTGTTTAGCAATTAGCATAGAAACCTAAATCTATCCAAGATTCTCACCTATTTTGACTTTTATCGATGTCATACCATATCATACTATCTTGAAAACAACCAACAGCATGATCTGTGTAGGCTAACAGGCTAAACATTAGCCAGCTAGGCCGACTAGCATGATAGCAAAACACTGAAACGGGTTCACACAAGACAGATAAAATGACTCTGAAACACAGCAACATTTCATGAACCATCACCATATCTCACTTCAGTAACAAGGCAGTGAGGCACATGGTGAAGAGGTAGAACCTGACTGGTTCCCTCGTGTACATTTGGGGTACCGATTGGGGCATTGCAGGTAGAACCTTTAAGGGCTAAGATAGAGAATTATGTTACAGACACAACTTAGACTTAATGAATGCACCAATGTCCAAATAAACCTACAAAAAAATATTGACACTCTGTCAAAGAACAGCTTCATATGAATAACAAGCTTATACTCCTAAGGTCACAAAACAGTCTGCAAACGTGATAATGAGAGTCATAAAAACTGACATTGATCCCAACGAATTGTTACAAACATGCCTTTATCAAACCATTGAGGATGTTTACTCTGTGTGCATGGCCACTGTTGTGAATCAACACAAGTTAGATAAAGCTCTCTCTCCCCTGTGTTTGTTCAGCTACTTTAGATTCAAGGTTGGTTTTTGTCACAGTTACAAACAGTCAGCGTCCAAACTTGCAGTTTTTTTTTTGTTCAGTCACTTTCCTGTTTCCTGGCCGTTTTGCCCTCAGGCATCAGAAAGCAGTTGTCCTGCTGACTGAGCTTTTGTTCTCTGCAGGGAGAGACCAACACTAACTCGAGGAGACTCGGCGGCTTTGAAATACAATTTGCTTTAGAAGATTGACACAAGATATTGCTTATAAGGCAAACGAGGAAATGTGCAAGTAAAAGCAAACACAGCATAAAAATAAGGAACAGAGGAACAATGTGTTCTTCCCTGTAATGTGATTTGAGAGCATTTTTAATAAGATTGCATAACAAATTAATGAATTAAAAAAAAAGGAACTTCCAGACTTTGGTCAACATGCCCTCACTTCCTGTTTATGAAACAACAGCCAAGTTAAGGTTGATCTTGGGGCAGTAACTCTGCTAACAGTTCGTGATGATTTCTGTAAAATATCCCTCAGGACTGGACTTCTAATAAACACACGGTGGTTTGTATTAGTGGACACCTGTCTCGATACTCCTAGACAGACACTTCGACTGCAATGGATGACACACAAACACGTGTCTGTGCCATCTGTCTGGCTTGCTGAATGTCCAGATTAAGACCATTCACCCGGCGCTGAACTACACACACAAGTCTCAGACATAAGGAAACATTAATTTGGCTACACTGGATCAGATTAGACAAGTTCATGTAGACACACTACAGATATATTGTGAAATATGCTGTGATGAAATATGCTACATTTTGAACTTAAGCATAACATGATAATAAAATGTAGCCCTCAAACTAAGTTGCAACTTTTGGCTTTATTAAATGTTTATGTTTATTTAGTAATGCCCTATAGATCAGTTCTCTGAAAAAGCCAAACTCAAATAGATATCTGCAATATTTCTTCACATTCTGTTGATGATATTAGTTACACATCACACCTTTAAACGGGAATAAGGGTCAACAGCCATGCTAGCAGCTCAGTGAGTCTGTGAGCTAAATGCTAATGTCAGCATGCTATCATGATGATGCTAACCAAAGAATGCCATGTTCAAGGGTTCACGGTAGGCTAGCACATTAGCTATCACTCTGTCATCTGCTATGAATTTGATTTAATCAGAACAAATCATGGAAGGTGTTCCACAGATTAACACACCTGTCTGCATTTCTTTAATCAAAAAATGGAACACTAAATGGACGCTTTAGCTTTCTTTTTTTGCTTTGATTCAACTCTGAAAAATGTTGAAATACTTTACTGTATAACAGCTGCAAGGCTTTTTTTTTAGATGTGTTTTAAAAGTAAAATATTACTTAAGAACAACACTCGGCAGCCATACAGGCAGCTCTATGAGCCTGCTCTTTGGCACAGAGGAGCTTTGCACTACATGCTAACATGCTCACAATGACTGTGCTAAAATGCTGATGTGTAGGCAACCTAATTCAAATCAGAGGAGCATATAAAATATTAAACTATTCTTGCTAAGAATCTGATTTATATGTTTTTGTTGATATGTTACACAGAAAATCTAAACCCAAGATGTAGCGTGATTACCAAATTATAAAAACCTGCAGCTGCCAATGGGATTTTTCACAACCTGGCAACCCAACTTGTTGTTCTCACTCTTGGCTCAGAACTGATACTACTACTCAAAATTTGTTAGGGATATGGGGGAATGGGTGCAGGTATGCGTGTGCAAGAGTAAAAAGCAATGTGTTGTGTTATTTTTCAGGGGGACATGAACAACTTAAATATGTCACAGAACAGAGAAACACCCAAATATCCTAATTTTGAGTGGTGTGAATAAAGGGAGATTTTATTCATAACCACTGACTGGGGCCATCAGTCACAGCTCATTGAGGCTCCCTCATCAGAAAGTGATGCCACACAGCAGCCCGACCTGCCTGATGACTTTCAGTAGATCAGACGACATGTGACACTGAACAGATCCGCCTGCTCTTCAAAACGTCGAAAGTGGCTGCAAATCGACAAGTATAAACGCACTAAGAGGATCCAGTCAGCGATGATTCATTTCAGCCTGTTTCTCGGCGGTGAACATAGAGTCAGAGTCAGGTGGAGGGCGGGCGGACGGACGGAGGGCGGCTGTCGCTTTAAGAAGTTGTTGCATGGAGAAGCTGGTGATTTTCCACTCAAACTGATATTAAACGCGCACCAGCTCGTAGGAAAAAAAAAAAAAAAACAATGACTCTCGCAGACAAATAGATCAAATTGTGTCAGTCGACGGGCGACAGAAAAACGAGGAACAACAGGCTGCTCAGAGAGAGAGAGAAAAAAATAAAAACGAGGACAGGTAGGCTGATCCGGCATCTTGTGCACAAATTAGATGAGATTAATATTATTTTTTAAGAAGAGGAAATAATTGAGTAATAGAGGATGTGCAGCAGATGTCCGATGTTAAACTGTTTCTTTCTCCTTTTTAAAGAGTATTGATGTTATTGATGTATTGTTTAAGTCATTTATCACCGTGTTTTGATGCTGGGCAGCAGGCGTGTCGACTCACTGTATTCTTTGACATAAACACATCACACTTGCTCTCTTTCTCTCTCATGTGATGCGCTGTCTTATTATTTCCATAGCCTTAAAAAATATATATTATTATTATTTATTTATTTTTTTAAAAAAAGGAGCGTGCTTTGAAAACAACTTAAGCAAATTATGTTTTGGTTAGAAAAAAAACCCACGGGCACGGTCTCTGAACCCTGTTTCCTGTGTTTCTGAGCTGATAAGTCGCTGCTCCTCGTCTCTCTTTGATCGTTTTGGTTTTTTTTTTCCTCTGGAGGTGATGCGTTCAGGCGCGCCCCGGCTACACAAAACACATGTGCTCTGTGTGTGTGTAGGTGAAGGTGGAGGTTGAGGTGGAGGTGGGGAGACTCCAGGTGAACCTTATCCTGATAGTATTTTTTGTTATCTCACCCACCCCCCACCCCCAACAACAAGAAAAGAGGCAGAAATCCCTTTAAGGATTGATCAGACAAGACAAAGTTTAGTTTGTAATGTGCATATCAATGAGGAGCTTTTTCTCTGTGATGGGCATGATCCTCCCTCCCTCCCATCTGGAGGAGGTTGCCTCTCTCAGATAGCGCCTTTTGATGTCTTTGTTCACGAAACGAAAGAGGTCTAAAGCCAAAGGTCGGGGAACCTCTCTGTGACATCAAGGTATGCAACAAATGGCCTTTTTTAGCTTGGCTGCTCCCAGCAGGAGGCCTCCTCGGAGCACCTCTGACCACAGAGACAGCTTCTAAAAACACTCCTTGTTCTTGCTGCATAATCAATTCTAAACTGGAGTGGCCCTCAGTAGAGCACACAGGTCCATCAAACCCTTTTGTACTCGTTCATAGATCCCAACCGCCTGAATATGGCTGATAACGTCAGAAAACGCCCCGTCTCGCGCTGTTTACGAAAGCGTTTAAAAATTCCTAGATTAAAAGTAAATGGGGTTTATTCTGGGCCAAGACCCTTTCTTCATCTGATTTTCATGGAAATCCATTCAGCAGTTTTTTGTTTTTTTTGTATAATCCTGCCAACAAACGAACACAGGGTTAAAACATAACCCCCTCAGCAGCTCTTGCCAAAAAATACTCAGAGGGCAACTTTTAATGCACGTTTGTACACCTGCTTTTATTGATTTATGGAATTGTTTATGTTTTAAGACAGCTTTATGTGTCTTTTATTGCACTCCTCCTCATGAGTCTTAGAAAAATTTCCATCATTATGCAAGAGACAGTTACGTTTTTGAAACCTTTAATTGTGAGGAAACCGGGCCAAGGTTCATGAACTCGGAGGCTGCCGTATACAGGTCAGCGTCCAAACATCAGTGAAATGACTGCGCGTGATCGGAATTTCACCCACAGCTATAAAAATGCGGGTTTGTCCTTTATAATCCTGTTTCCTGTTCATAGCTGATAAGATGTTTTATTTTGATCGGCATTTGGAGGTCTGACGGGCGTGCCCCGGTTTCGCACGTGATATTTCTGTGCTGGGGGAAATGTATTTATTGTCTCCTGTAGGCTCCACACCCGCTGAATGAGTGACTGACCTGATGAGTGACTGAGTGAATGTGTATTCACCCTTAAGAGGAAGGTCTGCTGAAGAAGTTCTGATGAACTAAGGTGTTTACTAGCTTATATCCGTGCTAAGTGGCGCATACTTAACCTACTTTTTCTGTCGCCTCCCCACGCAGTGTATGACTGACGTGTGTCCTTTAATAACCCCAATCCTCTCTCAGCAGGATAAAAACTGAGGGGTCACTGCACCTTTTTTAGCCGCAGCTGCCAAAAAAAAACAAAGTTCCCAAACTGGGAGCTCGTAACGGGTGTCCGTGAAGGGTTCGCCCCTGGCAAAATAAGGAGTGGTTTATAAATATTCACAATCTCAGGTAATGGTTTAACATTTTACTGTACAATTTTGTCATGATATATATAAAAAAACATTTGTTATAGTTTATCAAATGTATTGTAGCTAGAAATGTAGCAATAACCTTAAGATAAATATTGTTTTGCTGCTAAAATGAGAGACAAAGGTGTTTGGTCGCCTTTCTAGTGCTGCGATTTCCTGGATTCGTGCGAGACTCCTCAAACGCAACACCGAAGTGTACAAGATAAACAGGACAAGACACAAGAAAACAAGAAAACAACCAAATTCAGTTTGAAGTTTTAAACAGAATACAGCAAAAAATACAAATCCAGTACAGACAGTATGATGTTGTCTTTATTCATCATTAAAGGTGCACTACGTAGTTTTGGGGAAGAAATTTAAATCAGAAAAGAAAGCTCTTCATTGATTGTTCTTTCAAAAAAGTTGTTCTTTTTTCGGGACTGAATGCACTATATAAACACATTGTCCTTAAAGGACGACACAATTTCATGCTGTTTTACTTTGTTTATAATTGGCGGACCCCGCCTCCTCTAACTGCATAGTGGCCCTTAAATTAAACCCTATGAGCAAATGCCAGACACCTTTCTCTTCTGCTCTTTCATCAGTCGACCAACATGAAACAGGCTTTCTCTCTACCTTCAAAACACAAGCCCTGTGGTCCCTCTCACAATAGATTAGACAACGTTACATAACCAAAGCAGTCCACAGAGCCTGACACTGACCAAAATATGATGGATTATTGCGTCGTGCGAGGCTAAGAGGTGTCAAGGGTGCATCTGTGTGCGTGTGTGTGCAGAGGTTCACCTGATCCTGGTCAACCCATGTAGCTCTGCAGATCCTGCTGAAGGGGGAAATGATCAGTTTTTAATTGACCCTTGCATGCCGCTCTTTGTCCGAGCCATTGTGAGCTCTGGGAGCACTGAATGGTATCCAAACAGATGCGGGACGAGCAGAGGAGACACATTACCTTATTAGGCGTTGTTATAAGCTGATACTGTAGCCGTTTACATTTCCCAGATAACAAACTACATGTCATGAAAGAACAGAGGAGAGATTTAAAATGTATAGCATACCAGGAAATATCACAGCATGAGCCTGGATAAAAAATAGGTGCAAAGTGATGTTATGAGGGGCTTGGTATGAATCCACGCCTCATATTTGAGTTTATAAAAGGCAATAAAACTCTCAATGCTGCCTTCAGTTCATCCAAGATCATAAATCAAGACCCACCCCCGGCCTAGTGTTGGACCAGCCAAGCCTTTCTTTGCCTCTGACTTGTCCTCTGTGTCTCCAACATGAATAAGAAGTGTGTGTGTGTGTGTGTGTGTGTGTGTGTGTGTGCATGCATGTGTGAACACACTCATCCCCCACCGCTTGGCCGTGTGTATGTTTGTGGGCAGGGAGTAGTGGGAAGTGGAAATTTACAGTCTCCCACGTTGGTACCTGAGTTGTCTGTCACAGCTCAGCTGCGTCCAATCTCTACTTTGGATTTAATTGTCTTGAGCCAAAGGGGGCGGGCCCTGCCGCCAGCTCCACTTCTTGTGACCCGTGTCGGCAAAACGGCATTCAGTTCAGAGGAATGGTGACAGCTGAGAGAGAGGAACTCTATACATAGTTGCAGCCATGAAGGAAATGTAAGTTTGCTAAACTGCTTTGTTTGAAACGAGACTAGATGTGTTTGTTTTTTTGTTGCGTGTTCTTCTACATGTTAAAAACAGTTAAATGGAAAGAGGTTGAATAGTGTGTTGGATATTCTAAGAGTGTATTTGTTTGTTAAAAGGTTAAACAAACAGAGGGAAGAACTGCAGATCGATCTTATTGTTGACTTTTGTGATTCATATCTCTTGGTAGAAAGAGACTTGAATTGAACATCAGTGAGGATTTACACTGTCGTCACGTCGTCCTGAGTTTTTTTTTTTGTTTTTTGTTTTTTTTTTCAAATCTGTTAATTTGCAGTCAAGTTTGTCTGGATTAAATCCCAAGGACAGTTTGCCTTAAGACTTATCTGGCGGGCAGACAGCGTCCTAACACCACGCGGGGGCAGGTGAAAGCGAACGCTGAGCAGACCGACCCAGAGGGAAAAGTGGGGGGAAAGGGATAAGGACAGAGACAGAAACAGGATGAGAAACAGGGTGGGCAAGGACTGATCCAGTTATGTAAGGAGGTTTTGAGAATGGAAAAGCGGTTCAACTTGACTTGTCATGCATAACAGGAAGAGAGAAATCCCAGAAAATGATGGGACAAGGGGAGGGGGATGAAGTGGTTGTCGTTCAAGCGTTGATAAAGTGAAGTACAGATTCCTGAGAAGGAAAAGTTTTAATTTTCACTTTGACGGTCGTTTGTTCCCTTTCTTTGATTTAATGTCCGTTTTTTAAATTTCATTCATTTGTCACAAAAGGTTTACACCTTTTTTTCAGTGAGAACAAAAACCCAGGATTTTATTTGGAGGCTTGACACGTTTTCTGTACAACTTGTTCTTTTATCAGAAAGCTGACTGAGTTTAAGGGGAAGTATTTGTTGTTGCCCCTAAACCTTTGTCACTCACATTACAACCGATCTTATATTATGTCTCGTGTCACCGTCCGTCTTTTGTTCTCTGAACCAGCTGGGAGTGTAAATAACATTCAGTTTTGACATGTCTTACTCAGTAATTCCGGTCTCATTACGGTTTCTTTTCTCTTCTTTGGCTCAGGCGGGGAAATAGGATCCCTCGGTCGGTAATAACAAATCCTGTCTTTCTTGGAAAGGCGATTTACAGTGTAAACACTCAAGTGAACTTAAGCTGTTGTATCTTCCGGAGAGCAGCCAGGGCTTTGGGAATGCACAGGGATATCTTCTCCCGCTAAATTTGGCTTACGGGGAGGAATGACTTGTTGCTGATACAGTAGCATGAGAAGAACGCTAAAAGAAAACTTTCCTACAGGGGTCAGGCAAGGTCTCAGAGGCGTGTATCGAGTCCAAAACATTCCCTTCCTTTTACCTTCGGTGACAATGTACCCCCCTCTGTGAGTCCAATTGGACAACAGAACTACGTCGAAAACAGTGATGTGAATGTGCTCGTGTTGTCGCCAAAGTCCGAGCTTTATTCTTTGCAGCGTGCAAAGTGGGATTTGTACTCAGTTTTACTGACTGGGTACTACACGTTGCGGTTGCACCGATTGTGTAAGAGGAGGCTTCTTTTGTCTGTCTCAGAGCAAATCAGCTCCCCAAAACACCTCTACAGTCTGAATGACCTCCATGCATCAGATTAGCGAGATTAGCATAGTACTGTATATCATGTCCTCAGCGGTTACATAGCATGCTGTAACGCAATCAGGAGACAGCATTATCTCCCTAATGCGCTGTGTCTTCTCATCTGTGTCTTATCCCGATCACCTCTGTCTCTCGCTCTACCTTCGTCTTTGTCCCTTCCTCAATCTTCCTTTCTTCTTGCTGTCCGCAGCATGGCACAAAAGGAAAAACTCCAATGCCTGAAGGACTTCCACAAGGACACCCTGAAACCTTCACCAGGGAAGAGCCCGGGCACGAGGCCCGAGGATGAAGCCGAAGGCAAGGCTCCTCAGAGGGAGAAGTGGGCTAGTAAGCTCGACTTCGTCCTGTCCGTGGCCGGTGGCTTTGTCGGATTAGGAAACGTCTGGCGGTTCCCATATCTTTGTTATAAAAATGGTGGAGGTAAGCTGCAGATACGCAACAGATGCCAGTGTGAGGAGCCAAAAAAAATGATCAGATGTCTCACTCTGAGCTGTTCCCTGTATCCATTACCCAGGTGCATTTCTCATCCCTTACACCATCTTCCTGTTCGGGGGAGGCCTGCCCGTGTTCTTCCTGGAGGTCGCGCTGGGCCAGTACACCTCTGAAGGAGGGATCACCTGCTGGGCCAAGCTCTGCCCAATCTTCACTGGTCAGTCCAAGTAGACATGAATACACCACACACACTGCTCGAACGCCGAAACAGAAGCTGTGCATCCCAGCACAAACTGTCCCTGACAAGAACATTTAATAATTAATGCTGAGTAAAAGCCTCGTTTGTCCAAACAAGTACTCTGCCCCGAATTTACTTCCTGCCTCAGCCCAGTATCATCCCAGTGTAATTGGAGCAGTCTGACTTCATTAGGGTGCCTTGTGTTGTGTAAACGACATTACGCAGTACAGGATGAGGCTGCTCAATTATTGGAAAGATGATCAAGAAAGGTGCAATAACAAGTGGCAGTTTTTCCATAAAAGTAAAATGTGTGACAAAAACAGCATTATAACAAAGTGCTGTAGTGCTGGAGAGATGTTCCGGCCGGCAAATCATGTCGTCTGAATTAAAGAAAACATGTTTATTTGGTATCAACCCAAACAAATGTCACATCATCGTGATATTAAGGGTGCAATATGTAAGAGTTGACCTCCTTTCTCAAAACAAATAGGGGGCTGCAATAACTGCTGCTAACATAGCCATGTAGAAGTCTTGCAGGGTTAGAGGCGTGTGTTGGTGTTTACAGTGTGCGCCTGGGCAAGCTGGTTAGCCTAGCCTAACTAGCCTGCTAACTTAAGTAGCTATCTCTGACATACACAGACGTCGCAATGTGAAATCTGTTATTTCTTAACATGCTGTTGATGATTCTGGCGTAATTTTAATCTTTTCAACTGAAACTGCATATTGCACCTCTGACAGTTTTTTCAGTGAAAATGAAAATCCAGATGCAAAAATTATCGTCCCCACTTATCTTGAATCAAAGTGCAATTGCAACATCTGTCAAAATAATTGCAATAACATTTTTTTCATATAAGGACTACATATCTTGTAGTTGTAGTTAAGCAGGAGTTGAGCATTGAGAGTATCATGGAGGAAGATTTAAGTAGGCACGTACACATGAATACACGCAATTCACCCTTAAATTGTATATTTGGTGCGTGTAATGGATTGATGAGTGCTTGGTTACCATGGAAACAGACCCACCAAGTTGCCTAGCGATTAGAAAAGTCTCATGAGAAGATCAGTTTTGCTGACATGGAGCTGCAGTTTGGATCCACTTGCGCATATAGGAATTTCAAAATCCTGTATGTCTCGCTGTGACTGTGTCGTCAGATCCAATTCTCTTGACCTGAGATCACCATGAGCTACCGATACCCTCAAACACGTCTAGAGCCTGTCATTGCTCTTAGGTGTAGCCCCCTTTTTACCTTTGAGTGACAGCTGTAGACAAGCACAGAGGCCCAGCACCCGCAGCAGCTGCCGTCACACCCTTACTCATGTTCACACGCAGGACTTGACATGAAAAGAGAGGAAACTCTGCGGCACCGGATCTCTAGCAGCTGCCGATGGTCTCCGCTATTCGCGGCAGCGCTGAGGCTGCTGTCTGTCCATCTGTTGCAGCGTCTGGCACGCCAGAGAAAGTCTACAAGTGGCCGCAAAACTGGCCAATCACAAATCCCCACATTGTCCCCCTCCCCCGTCTTCACGTTTTTTTTTATCACAAGAAGAATTCATGACTTTACTCTCCGTGAACACCAGCACACAGTCGAGTAGACTCACACCTGTCACTGCATTGACTTGTCTATCAATTTCAGTCTGTATGTGGAGACGAGGAGGTGGGGAGCAACAGAGATGATCAGTTTAAAAATACTCTGGAGCAGTGGAAGAGTACCGGGGATTTCTGTGCACGGGTTCATGGCAAAGTCATCTAAAAATAGCATAAAAACACTAAGAACATTATAACAGTAGATAGCAGAGTCCAACCTGGGAAGTTTTCCACTCTTTGAGTTTGTAAAGAGTTAGTTGTTCTTTATGTGCGATAGCCGGCTCTTACAGTTGATTAGCAGCAGTCTCTGCCTCACACAAGCAGTGTACTTGTTTATATTAAGTCCTGAAAGAGTTGATCAAGGCTGAGAATCAGTGAGGAACTGCCCTCTGTGGTTTAGAGTTTTACACCTAGCACCCACGAGGGGTGTGGTTGGGTGTGGTCAGAGTGAGCACTTTGTAAGAAATGGCCACAATTTACGTTAAAACATTAAAAAAATCAGTGCAGTCTGCTAATCTGCAGTTAGCGTGCTAACCTAACACCACTTAATAAACACCCTTAGTTTTGGCTGAGAGATATACAGTATGCCAGCTTTTAGTCTAATAGATGAACAAAATAAACCCACAAAATGTCCAAAAAGGAAATTACTAAACAGAAAATTACAACCATACAGGACTGAATTCAAGTTTCTCTTCGTTACCGATCCGAGACGAGCCTAAGTGCCACATTAACTAATTGTAAAACACACTTCATTCAAACTCAACATAGACTAAATACAACTCACCAAAATAATTTTGGTTTGTTTTTCAACCATCACCTCTGGTTTGGTCTAAATAAATCCTCAGCTCACCAATTAGGATGTTTAAAGTCATAGACCTGACTGGAGTCCCTGTAAATCGCCTCCATCCTATAACCCCCTGTTGTTAAACTGACTTCAGTCGGTCTTGGAGGCTGTGTTCAGTCTCAGTTTGGTATTAAGCTGTGTTCAGTCTCAGGTGGTTAAAGCTGGTTGAGCTGAGACCTGTTGCCCCCATTATGTGAATATTTCTCTCAGGAGATGTAGAGCTAAAAGAGAGAATGAATATTTATTAGGTGACCGGAAACACAAACTGCACTCCCTTTCTGCTGGATGTGTAAATAGGCAACTTTTGCAGATGTGAAGATAATCAAAATCATAACGATGTCTTGGGCAACATCGTGAGCTAATGTTAAAATCTGCCTTTCTTTCCTTCTCCTCTTCAGGTATCGGCTACGCCTCTGTTGTGATCGTATCTCTACTGAACATCTACTACATCGTGATCTTGGCCTGGGGACTCTACTACCTGTTTCAGTGCTTTCAGCCGGAGCTCCCGTGGGCAAAATGCAAACAGCCCTGGAACACAGAATTCTGTGTAGAGGACACAGTCCGCAAGAACAAGACCCTGTGGCTGGCAGCCAACATTACCAACTTCACCTCCCCTGTCACTGAGTTCTGGGAGTAAGTAGTCGCTGTCAGCATGCCTAATTAACACTCACACATGTGAATATATTTACAGTAACAGTAAGTAACACCAATGTTTTTTATTTTGGGTGTGTCTTATTTTCTACAAAAGGTGCAGTTTTAGTTCTCTATAACTTTTTTTGTACACCTTTTAATGTTCAGTGCATCTCCTCAAAGTTTGACTTGAGACTGAAATATGGAATGGAAAACAATCTTTTTTCACATGCCCTTCTGCTGTGCTACATGTTTGAATTTGATGACAATCCATCACAACAAACTCAAGGAGTGTTTATGCAGCATTAGACACTTAAAGGCTCCAGCTTCAAAGCTTTTTCACAATCTTCTCACCCTCAGAGTCACCCTACTAAGTCATGGGTTTGTTAGATTTCCGCTTTTATTTTCATTTTGACGAGGTCATAATCCAGAGATGTCATATGACTAATCTCCTTGGGCGTGTTTTGAAAAATGAACAAGATAAGTTCTTCTGTTTCAACTGCCGTTAACCTCTTTCTGTGCCCGTGTATCCTCTGCAGACGCAACGTCCTGAGCATCTCCACTGGGATCGAGGACATCGGGCCCCTGAAGTGGGACCTGGCCCTGTGTCTCCTGGCAGTGTGGGTTATATGCTTCTTCTGCATCTGGAAGGGAGTCAAGTCCACTGGGAAAGTGAGTGCCGAGGCGTAGACACACATCCTCTAGTTATTGTGTTGCCTGGATGCTGTTTGGCCTTTACTTCTTGTCAGTGACAAAACACTGTTGCTCAGAGAAAACCCACATGCTTGGAAGGCAGTTAATTTGGTTGATTTAAAGACACAAGCCTCTGCTGTCCTGGAAGTTACTTGTTGGCCAGACTCACTGTCGGCTGTAAACAGTTGACTGCCCCTCCTTAGTTCTCTTTCTGTTTCTGTTAACGGGACAGAAACTGGGCCAGAGCCAACAGGAGGAACTCTGTGTTTCTATTAAATTATTAACTCTATTAAGAGCCATTTGGGTATTTATGTCCTCATTTACTGGAAGGTTCACTGTGTGATTAAATGATGATCACAGTATGGAAATTGAGACGCCTTTACGCAGTGTGCTTCATGCTCAGTTGGGCATATACTCCATCGCAAAACCTCGCCATGAAGTCTGAAGGCGGCATGCATCACTGTTCACAGGCCCTTTCTTTCTTTTTCTCTGTAAAAATACTTGAGGAAGAGGGGCGAACAATATTTCTTTTGTCCTCCACTTAGAAAGAAATGGGAACCTAAAAAGGAAGTAGTGTGTATCCCATGAGGACGATGAGTCACAAGTTTGAAAACTGTTGTTCAGTATTTTGGCAAATAATGCCTTTTTCCTTTCTTAGGTGGTGTACATAACAGCAACGTTCCCGTTTGTGATGCTGATTGTGCTGCTGGTGCGAGGAGTGACCCTGCCCGGGGCATCCGAAGGGATCAAATTTTACCTTTACCCCAATCTGACTCGCCTGCAAGATCCAGAGGTACGATCAAGAGCTCTTCATCCCTCTTCTTCATTCTCCACATATTAAAGGAATAGTCTGACATCTCAGGGCCCAAATACACTAAAACCAACAGAACTGAAGAATTGGCAGAATTGGCAGCAGTGTAAGCCAGCTTTTGCGTCGCCTCTGTGTTGGCCAAAAAAAAAGAAACCACAACGACGACTATGTTCTGTGCCTGCGTGAGACGACATAACTCTCCGTACCACAAGGTGGCGGTAGCCCGTATTTGTCGTTGAAAAAGGGATCTGATTGGTCATGATAAAGCAGAGTTTTTCACACCACTCTCTCTAATATAGCCTATAACAATATGTTTGATAAAAAGTCTGAGTATAGAGATGGAGGTGACAAATCAGGAGAAACTGCACTAAACAGGTGAAATCATGGATACTGCTCAAGGGGCTTTGGCTTTCCCCCCCATTTTCTCTTCTTGTCAGCGAACAGCAGCTGGTTAGCTTAGCAATAAAAATTGGAAACAGCCAGCTTGGCTCTGTCCAACAGTAACAAAATCTACAGCTGTGCCAGAAGGGGGATTTTGTTACCTTTGGACGGACACAGGCTCGCCGTTTCCTTCCTCTCTTCGCTCTTTATGCTAAGATAAGCTAACTAGCTGCCGTAGCCTCATTATTCGGCTGATCAATCTTCTCATATATCTGTCGCAAACTCCCTGAAGTGTAAACATAGACTCAAGTTTTACATGTTAAAGATATTTTTCATTTTAATCCCTCTCTCCTTGTTATGTAACTCGACTTCATCATTTCTCATGAGAAATTAGAGCGACATCAAAACCAGGCAGGCATGTCTCGACTGACGTGCAAACGCTGAGGTTTGGAAAATAACTGAGATTTAACTCTGCATCAGAGAACATGATGTTCATTAGGTTTCAGATAACATTTCACCATAACACTCTGTCCACACTGTCTGAGTATATGTAGGAGCTTTGCTAATGTGGAAATGTGGTGACTGTTGCTCCATTTAATTAGTGGTTGCAATACTTTTATGCGAGCAATAAATCACGTTGTTACTTTTGTGTAAAAGTGCTTGCTTTTGGTGACATACACACAGGAAATCATCAGTCCCTCTTAGTGCTACTGAGCATTGTAGCCTCTTTAAACTCTTTTATTTGGTTTTACAGCTGAAGTTTAACTTGTTGTCCAAATGTATTGCTCTAATCAGTGTTGTTCTCAGACGTTTTCGCTGAAAAATCTCAGCTCACGCACACACAGTTGGAGACTAGCTGGTAAACATAAGTCAGCATTTAGCATCTTAAGAG